>NC_143511.1:14871346-15171346 GCF_031878675.1 Megascapheus bottae
TTTTCCACAATCCCATGCTCTTATCCATTTTGTTCCCTTCAAGAATGTCTTTCTTGGGCCAAGAGTTTGGCCTAGTGGTAGAGTGTTTGCCTAGCATGAACAAAGACCCAGGTTTGATTCCTCGATACCACATACATAGAAAAAGCCAGAAGTGGTGCTGTGGCTCAAGCCGTAGAGCTCTAGCCTTGAGAAACCCCAAGGACAGTACTCAGACAGTGAGTTTAAGGCCCAAAACTGGCCTTTCCCTCACTCTCACTTGCTCCTACCATGTCAGTAGAACCTTAAAGTAGCATTAGTTTCCCTTTGTATTCTAGAGCATTGGCTCCTGTGTAATACAGCATTTTTTTCATAAATACTTCATATATATATAAGAAATTTACAAGTATCTCCTCAAATATGTAAGTCACTAGTATGTCACTGTGCCTGGCAATAGTAACTAGCCAACAAATTTTGAATGAATAAATGAATGCATTACAAATACAACTGAGAAAGTTGGACTTACAGCATTTCCTAAAGAAATGAGATATTTAGCTGTGCATGGTGGCACATTCCTAAAGTCCCAACACTCAGAAGGTTAAAACAGGAAGATCGTGAGTTTGAGGACAGCATGGGACCCCAGGAGAACCTGAGCTACATGGTAAGACCTTGTCTCAACAAAGGGAGGAGGGGAAGAAAAATGGAAGAGGAGATGAAAATAAGAAGAAACGTCTGGCCTATTTAAAAGTCCACAGATATTCCGAACTTATTGGGATGAACTCCATTACAAGAAGTGGCTTATCCATGTACATTCTAAAAACATCAGTATCTTGTTGAATATGATTATTTTCTTTCTCCAAATCAGTCTATGTAATAGCCAGTTTCAGAACTATAAAGATGTAATAGTTAAATAAAAGAAACTAAATTCTTCACATGTCATTGAGTCTGTTATGAAATAAAAAATATTTTTCATATACTCCACTAAAACTTATCAACTGCCAAGAAGGATCAACTGGAATTAACACACTCTCATCATAACGAAAACTAATGTATATTAAGGAGTGCCAAGAGGCTGAAGAGGAGGGGGCAAGAGGAAAAATTAGTGAGTGTGTAGAGTATTTCCCATTGCCTTATGAATTCAAATCTTTTTCTTTTTCACATTAACTTGGTTCTGAGCAATGGAGCGTCATCTCTACTCATTCAGATATAAAATTTAAGAGAAGGAATTAAGGAATGATATTTTACTATTGTAAAACTGGATTCACTAATCTTGGGCAAAGTTGTTTTTGTTTTTGTTTTTGTTTTCACATTTGGCTATTAGCTTCTACTTCTGATGTAAATTTTGAGACTTGGGCTTTCCCATCTCAGTTCTCTCATTTTATACAGATTAGATAAGGTTTGGAGACCACTCAGGGTCCTGAGACTATGAACAGTATGTTTATAAAGTTAAAACTACTTCCAAATATATAAGAAGATGGATATTCATTAGAGATTTTTCTTACAGTGATATTACAGAGGACTGAATACAGAAGTTGATATGAGAATCCATCTCTTTCTGCTAGGCATTAGAAATTTGAAAAAAAAAATGTCAATTTTCTCCAGGTACCAGTGGCTCACACCTGTAATTCTAGCTACTCAGAAGGCTGAGATCTGAGGGTTATGGTTCTAAGCCAGCCCTGGCAGAAAAGTCCTTGTGAGACTCTTATCTCCAATTAACCACTCAAAAACTGGAAGGCTTGCTGTGGCTCAAGTGGTAAAGCACTAGTCTTGAGTATGTAGAGGCTCAAGGATAGCACCCAGGCCCTGAGTTCAAGCCCCACAATCAATAACAACACCAGCAACCAAAGTTATGTTTCTCAAGATAGGGAAGGGAAAGGGAAAACCAAGATGATTGGGAAGGGGTGGGGGGGAGGGAAAGTGGGAGAAAACCATAGGAAGGGGTATCAATGTTTAAGAAATAATATACTCCACTGTAACTCATCTATACATCAGCCCAACAATAAAATACAAATTTTTTAAAAGTTATGTTTCCCACTAATTAATTGTGGAAACTAGTCATTTTTATATAAAACATGGATTTATTATATAATAATGTAGTAATAGGTGCCTCATTAGTGCAGTAGGTAGCACATCAGTCTCATAATAATGTAATAATTTATAAATTTATAAATAATGTACAAATCCTTATTATAATAGTATATAATAAATTCACATTTTAGTGAATTCATGCATGTTTTCTTTCTTTTTTATTTTATTGCTGGGTGATGTACTGAGGAGTTACAATTACATTCATCAGGTAGTGGGTACATTCCTTCTTGAACATAAATGTTTTTCAAGTGTATCATCTTCGGGGAAGTCATGAAGGCTCTGACTTCATCCTTGGATAAATCCACTCATTTGTAATTTGATGGTATCAATTGGGCAGTGACAAAAAGCTTTCGTCAGTGAGCACTAACTGGAGGAAGTGAATCCTGGGAACATGTCCTTGAAGGCTTTGCCTTTTCCTGTCTCTGCTTCCTGCACATTATGCTGTAAGCAACTTTGCTCTGTCATGTAATCTCTCCACAATGATATTCTACCTGACCAACAAGTTCAGAACAACAGACAAGCTGGCCATGGATGGAAGCCATTAAAGCTATGAGCCAAAAATAAATCCTTCCTCCTGTATGCTGTTCTCTCAGATATTTGCAATCAAATGAAATGTGACTGATACAGGAAGAGTCTATGCTTCCAGGAGTTTTGTACTGGAAAGAAAATAAATAGAACTGAGCTAGGTGCAGGTTGTTAATACCTATAATCCTAGTTACTCAGGAGGCTGATATCTGAGAATCATGGTTCAAAGCCAGTCTGGGCAAAAAGAGATCATGAGACTCTTATTTCCAATTAATCACTGAAACCAGAGGAGGAGCTGTGGTTCAAGAGGTAGAGCACTAGCCTTGAGCAAAAAGTTCAGGGACATTGTGGAGGACATAAACTCAAGAACTAGGATGGAAAAAAGAAAAAAGGAGGAAATGAGAGAAGAAGAGAGGAGAGGGGAGGGAAGGGGATAGGAGAGAAGAGGGAGGAAAGAGGAGGGGAGAAGAAGAGAGGGGAGATGACAAGAAGAGAGGAGAGAAAGGAAAAGGAGAGAAACAAAGAGAATTGCCTGAAAGAATTCCAATAAGAGCAACAAGAAGGCAAGCTTGCTCTTGAAGAAGTCCAAATGAAGGATTCCCCATACTTAGAGGCATTAAGAACTAGATTGGCAGACTTTCAAAAGATCAAAAATTTGGAAGGCTCAGAAGAGCAGGACTTGCCAGATTAATATACCAACCACTGACAAGAAGTCTGTCTATGTTAATTAAGCATATCTATATATAAGTATAGTAAGAGTTCCTTCTCCATATATCAGATAATCCTAAGACAACTGGGAAAGGAAAATACACCAGTTCTACTATATTCCACAGTATAGTAACATTTGACAGGATAGTAATACATGATCATGAATATTTTGTTCCCACCCCAGTACATGTAAGAACATAAACAGTATCATCACTTTTTAACAACTTTTAGCTAAGAAGACATGAACACACAGCAAACACAGGGTCATCATATGAAGTCGATCCTTTCACCAGTTGAAAATAGTGGATACTCCTGCTGAGCAGAGAACTAGCCTTTTTCTTTCTCAAAAAGCAAGAAGAAATGACAACAATTGAAGGGGTGACATTGATCATGCTACACTGTACTCATAAACTGACATGTTGAATTGAAACACCTTTGTACTACTGCTTAAAGATTTTTTTCATTTTTATTTAATTTTATTGGGTGATTTATGAGGGGTTACAGTTACATACATGAGGTAGTGAGTACATTTCTTGTTGGACATTGTTATCCCTCCTATTTTTCCCATAGAACTAAAAAACAAAAAGTAATATTCAGATGAAATTGGGTGAAAGTGTCTAGCTGAGGCTAAAATTTCCCCATCTTCCCTCCCCAGAATTAAATTATAATTATGGTGAATGAATAGTAAGAGCATAACTCTATAGAGGAAAAGTAAATGTCAATGAATAATATATGAAAGAAATGAGAATGTCAATAAGCAAAATATTAAGAAAAAAGTTATGAATGACAATATTTGTGGAGAAAGTCTTAATAAAGAAAGGAGTAGAAGAATATAATTTTTGATTTACTGGGAAATATACAATGGCAAATCAGTGAACACACTTGAATGAGACTAACACACAGTTAAGAGTAGAGCTGTATGAATGTACAACCCCTTTCTTTACATCTGCACACAATTCAACCAGCCTCCCCACCACTCCTATTGAAGTCAAATCTGTCAGGTAAGGAAATTTTCCAGAATATGATGCACTGAAATGAAGAGTCAGGTGGACATACCAAGATAAAGACAGAAAGAGGAGAGAGAGAGAGAGAGAGAGAGAGAGGGGGGGGGGGAGGGAGGGCAAAATCTTCAAAACAACAGGGCAAATTACTAGCAGATTTTTTTCATTAGAAATAGAAGCTGGCAAATACATGATTTTCAAAAGATCAAAGGAAAGTAATTTAATCCTGAAATTCCAAAACACACATTTTCAAGTAAACATAAAAATAAAATAAATCCATTTTATCATATTTAAGGCCTCAGAAAATGTAGTTGTATTCTGAAGAAAATCTACTTGAATACATCACCCAACAAAACAAGAGTGGAAACCAAGAATGAAGATGAAGATGAAAGAACGGTTCAACAAACCAAAATAGACCTGAAAATGAATTCCAGGAACCATCTTCAAAGTAATCTCTAAAACATGGGCAGAAACACTTAGATCTCAAGTGTCAGCAAGAAAAAAATAATGAAACAGAAAATGTGGATTGAGCATTGCTAATAGAGAAATCTGAAATGTGATTTGGGATTGTGGATTTACAGATTTAGGCACTTAACAAGTAATATCTATGAAAATACCTCCAAAGCCTGAACTCAGATTCCAAGTATTTTGGATAAGGGATATCTAATCTCTATTAGAGAAAATTTTGACCAAACAGTATGCTCATACTTAGTAGGAAAGGTAGTCATAAACCCAAGGAAAAGAATCTACAAATAAGAAATTACTAAAATCAAAACCAATTTAAACAAAACTTAAGTTTTGAACAATCAGTGAAGGCTAAGAAAAATGTCTCCTTTTTATCAGCTTTATTTTTCATATGGAATGGTGAGGCTGGAACTATAAGGTATGTTACAAGCTCTGTAGTGAATGCTACTTCCATCCTAGAAGGCCACATGTGTAATGGCCAAAGTGGCACAGGGTTTTTACCTTCCTCTGGAAATACTACAACAAAGCTACTTCACAACATCTTCCAACAAAAAAGGAAGCTTCCCTTCTTCTTAAGACTGAGCTGATTTTGTGACCTCTTTAAGCCAGCAGAATGGGATAGTTTTAATTGTCATCATTTCTAAGGCCAACCTGCTTCTATTGTCTCTCTTGGAACCCTGCCAGTGGCTATGTGAATAGACCAGACTAGCCTGCTGGGTGATGAGAAACACATGGCCCAGTCTCTGTCTTAACCCTAATCTAATAGCATCCACCTACCTTCCAGAAGCACAACTGGCTAACTGCCCAAAGATGCTGGAGTGAAACCAATCAATAGCTGAACAACTGCCCAGGTAAGGCAAAGGCCAAAGTTTTGGCCCACAGAGTAATAAGATACAGAAATGGCTATTTTTTCCAGATCCCTGAAATCTTCAGGAGATGAAAATAATTTCAAGTGCAACTGCAGAGAGAAGCTGAGTTGACTCAGGCTTCAACTTTATCATTTTCAGTTATATGACTTAACTCCTCCATACCTCAGTTTCCACATCTGTGAAATACAAGTAAAATCAACTCTTTAGTTCAAAACATTGTTTAAGGGTTACAATACAGAAACATGTAAGTTCTTGGAGGTATTCAGTAAACATTGTCCATTTTTAATAGGGTGGTATTCATTAATGTTTAACATCAAGAACTATTCAAAAAAAATAGATGACTGTGGCCATGGAATGGAATACAAATGTTAATGTAGTACGTGTAGCAGTCAGAACCTGGGAGAAAGAAGATGAAAGAACAGGTGGGAGAAAGAGTAGGCGTTTACTATGGTCATCATCTGGAGTATGGAGTTGAGACACATATCCTGAGGTTGAGAAATTAAGAAATAATAGCTATACGAAAATATCTGTGTTTACAAAAGTAACAAAATGAGATACTGAATTGTGAAAATAATCAGAAAAATTTGGAAAATGGAGACAAACAAATCTAGTAGAGAGTGTGGTAACCCAGTGCTCAAGCATCATCTGTTGATTAATCTGGTGAAAGAATACAGATAAAGCCAGGTGCCAGTGGCTCACAACTGTAATCCTAGCTACTCAGGAGGCTGAGATCTGAGGATGGTGGTTCAAAGCCACCCTGGACAGGAACATCTGTGAGTCTCTTGTCTCCAATTAACTACCAGAAAAGCTGGAAGTGGAGGGGCTTAAGGTAGAGCTCTGGCCTGGAGAACAAAGAAACTCAGGGACCCAGACCTTGAGTTAAAGCTCCAGGACTGGCACAAATAAGAGAATTCAGACAAAATTTAAAGATGAAAATACAACAGTTTGGCACCTGTGAAATTTTGCTTAGGGATATAAAATAAATAGATAAAGAAGCTAAGATCTGGAAAATGAAACAGAGAAACCTCATTTATCCTATTTGTTTTCTTCTATAAACACACTACTTTGAATTTTTAAATAGTTTTTTACAAAGTAAAGTTTAACAAACATTCCCCAAATCACCTATAATTCTAACCTTTATGTTAGAAAATAGGATTTTTAAAATATATAGTAAAGTTTCTATATTCATAATCTAAAAGGTTAAAAATTTGAAGAAACTAACCTAAGAAGTATAAATGTTAGTAAACTACTAAATGTATATACTATTATATACATTAAGTGGGTGAATTATTTATGGTATATAAAATATATCTTAATATATTTGTATTTATAGAAAAATAATTAATACTGATCATACAGTCACATTGTCATAAGTTTTTTTGGAGGGAGGTAGTGTGTGTGTGTGTGTGTGTGTGTGTGTGTATCTATACTAATCGTAGGGTTAGAACTCAGGACCTTGCACTCTTGCTTGGCCTTTTTCCTCAAGGCTGTTGTTCTATTAATTGAGTCACATCTCAATTTCTGACATTTTACTGGCTAATTGGACATAAGAGTCTCTCAGCCTGTTCAGCTTGGCTTTCAAGTATGATCCTCAAATTTCCAGCCTCCTAAGTAACTAGGATTTCAGTGTAAGCCACCAGCACCTGGCTTCCCAGTTCCCTTTTAAACTAATCATAACTTTTCTCTTCTTGAATGAGAATATAGATCATTTTCATTTATCTAAATGACAGATATATAACAGGTTTGTTAGGTAACACTAGAATTTTTAGAGGTATAAATAGATGCAAAATATGAATGAAGTAGAGCATGCTCGATTATAAACATGGATGGATTTTCTTCCCGTAGGGGTCTAAGAGATGTCAACCACCCTGATTCCCATAGCCACCATGATGGACCTGGGTGCTCAGGAGCCCAACTCTCCTCAGGATCAGCAGCAGTACATTCTGATATAGATGATTGATTAATGGATGGATGGATAGATTAGATAGATAGATAGATAGATAGATAGATAGATAGATAGATAGATAGATAGAGATAGATAGATAGATAGATATGTGTATGTGTATATATACACATGTGTGTCTGTGTGTGTGTGTGTGTGTGTGTGTGTGTGTGTGTGTGTGTGTGTAACTAATCAGGCATCAGTGGCTAACACCTGTAACTTTAACTACTTGGGAGGCTGAAAACAGGAGAATCACAGTCAAGTTCAACCTGGGCAGAGAAGTTTACAAGACTTCATGGTAATCAAGGGAAGCTAGACACAGTGACACAGACCTGTTATATTCCAACAACAATGACAGCCCTAAAACTGGTAGATTTCGGCACAGGCACTGGCTTGTGCAAAAGAGATATACGCCCTCCTCTGGTAGAAAGAAAGGAAGAAAGGAAGAAAGAAAGAAAAAAAGAAAGAAAGAAAGAAAGAAAGAAAGAGAGAGAGAGAGAAAGAAAGAAAGAAAGAAAGAGAGAGAAAGAAAAAGAAAGAAAAGAAAGAGAGAGAGAAAGAAAGAAGAGAAAGAGAGAGAAAGAAAGGAAGAAGAGAATGAGAGAGAGAAAGAAAGAAGAGAAAGAGAGAGAAAGAAAGAAAGAGAAAAGATACAGAACAAAAGATATAGCTTCGTAGTAGAAAATCTGCCTCACAAATGTGAGGTACTGAGTTCAAAACTCAGACTACCCCAAAAAATAAGGCTAGATTCTGCATGTCCATAATACTTATGTCATTCTGTAAATTGATTATTGTGTGCTAGTAACCTATCATAATATCCAGAAGTCTTTGCTTGCCCCTATTAGGCTGTCTTCGACCACAAAATGCTTAGGTATGTTCTTTGCTACAGACACACTGGATATTGTTTCCTTGAAAACCATGAATAGAAAAGCATCATGGGAAAAAATAAGCTTGTTAAATTGTGAATGCTGACAATCACATGCAGTTCAAAGCATTTCTTTCATGTTCTACATTAAACATTCAGTAAGTGCTAACAGACAGTTGAACTGGGTAAGCACCAACAGGTAGCACAACCCAGGAGAGCTCTGGTAGAGTGTGTGAGAGGAAGGCCCTGGTGCACAGCAGGACAGGTAAACACCAGGAGGAACAAAGCAACCTCAGAAAGGAACACAATATCATAAGCACAAAAGACTTTTGTTTATCATATGACAATCTCTTTTAAAGTTTATTGATTATTTAATTTTAGTTATTCTTAACTAGTTGTATCAAGAGGTTTCAAAGTCATTTTTATCGAACAAGCTTTTTTTTTTTATTGTCGGGGTTGCGTATAGAGGAGTTACAGTTATATTTGCCAGGTAGTAGGTGCATTACTTCTCACACATTGGTACCCCTTCTCATGTTTTTGTCCCCATTTCCCTCCCCCCACCACCTCCCAATCATCTTGTTCTACTCCCTTCCCTTTCCTATTTCAAATAAGCATATATACAGTATACCAGGTAACAAAGTCAGATACAGTAACAATATGAAACTAACCATAAGAGCAAAAATAAAGAGAAGAGAAAAAACATAGTACATTAAGAACAAGCACAGAAGACTTTTAAGCTTCCTTTCCCTGAGTGGTACAGTATAGAAGACTGAACCATGTGTTTGGAAGACGGTGGCCAAATCTTCAACTATAGAACCATCTGCCTTTCTGGGATAATACCAAGAAAATTTATCAGTCTTGTACTATCTAGCCATACCTAAACCTTGGGAAATCTTCAACCTATAAGTCATAGTAGATTAAGCCCTCAAACCAAAACTTGTATTCAGATGTGGAAAACCCAACAAAGAAATATCCATAAAATGAAAATATAAGGAAGTAAGTCTCCTACAAATGTTAACAATTTAACAATACAGAAATTGAATGAAAGTAAATCAAAGAAGAACATATAGAAAAAACTTAAAGAATTCAAAGAGAATTTCAATGAACAGATCAGTAAAATGAGGAATACAATACAACATGTAAAAGAAAAATCCAAAAGCCTAAAAATTATTATTTTTTTTTGCCAGTCGTGATGCTTGAGCTCAGGGCGTTGGCACTGTGCTTGGACTTTCTCAAAGCCAGAGCTCTACCCCTTGAGCCTCAGCACCACTTCCAGCTTTTACCAAGGAATTGAACCCGGGTCTTCATGCATGCTAGGCAAGCACTCTACCACTAGGCCAAACTCCCAGCCCTAAAAATTATTTTTAAAATTGAATTAAATCTGGACATTAGTGGCTAGTCAGTGGCTTTAATCCTACCTACTTAGGAGGCTGAGATCTGAGAATGTTAGTTCAAAGCCAGCCCAGGCAGAAAAGTCTGTGAGACTCTTATCTCTAAGTAACTATCAAAAAATCTGGAAATGGAGCTGTGGCTCAAGTGGTAGAGGAGTAATCATGAGCAAAAGAAGCTTAGGGAAAGTGCTCAGACCCTGAGTTCAAGCCCCAGGACAGGCACAAAAAAAAATAAAATAAAATATTTTTTAAAAACATTGAACTGAAATTTTAGAAATGAAATCTCAGTAACACAAATCATGAACTCAGCTGAAAAACTTGTTAATAGAATGGAACAAGTTGAAAATACAATATCAGGAATTAACAATAAAGCAGAGGAAATAGATCAATCTAGACAATAGGAAAATAGTAAGGCAACAAGAATGGAACATTCCATAACATCAAAAGATCAAATCTGCGAATCATAAAAATAACATACAAAATAATATATTTAAAAAATGTAGCCAAAACCTATCCAATCTTTAGGAAAAGTGGGTCATCAAAGCATAGAAGGCTTACCTAAATGACAAAATTAATGTGGGGGTAATGTCTAAATATTGTTAAAACACTAAAAATACAGAGCAAAAATTATTCAAAACTAAACCATGAGAAGTCACATACAAAAACAAACCAGTTAGAACAAAAACAGATTTCTCAACACAAACTTTTTTTTTTTTTTTACCATTCCTGGGGCTTGAACGCAGGACCTGGCACTTCCTTGAGCTTTCTTAAGGATAGTGCTCTACCACTTGGGCTACAGCACCACTTCCGGCTTTTTCTGTATACTGAAGGATCAAACCCAGGCCTTCATGAATGCTAAACAAGCACTCTACCACTAGGCCACATTCCCAATCAACATAACCTCTTTTTTTTTTTTCTAGTCCTGGGCTTGAGCTCCAGGCCTCAGCACTGTCCTTCCTTGGATTTTCTCAAGGCTAGAACTCTACCACTTGAGCCACAGCACCAATTCTAGCTTTTGTCTGTGTATGTGGTACTGAGGAATCGAACCTGGGTCTTCATGCATGCTAGGCAAGCACTCTGTCACTAGGCCAAACTCCCAGTCCTTCAACACAAACTCTTAACTGCAAGGAGAGCATGGAAGGACACAGTCTAAGTCTTGAGGTTTAAGAATTGTCGGCTTAAATTACTGTTACTAGCAAAGTAATCCTTCATAATTAAGGAAGACATAAAAAACGTCCACAATAAACTAAAGCTAAAGGAATTCATGACCGCTAATTCAGTATTACATAAAAAGCAAGGTTCACGAACATAAATCCCCCAAAATGAGTAGATTAGCAAAGGAGGAATAGGAAAAACGTAAGTATAATAAAAACAACAAAACGACTGGAAAATAGGCATACCTTGTATATCACGTAAGTAAAAAGACATGGAACAGAAAATTAAGATGAAAAAACAAGCCCCAAGCACTGTGCTGGTAGCTCAGGCCATCATCCTAGACACCCAAGATGCCGAGACCTGAAGATCATGGTTTGATGCCAGCCCAGACATAAAAATCTGTTAGATTCATATCTCCAATAAGCTACTAAAAAAAAAAAAAGCTGGAAGGAGCTGTTGCTCAAATGATAAAGTGCTAGCCTTGAGCAAAAGAAGCTTAGAAGACAGCACTCAGAATATGAGTGTAATATCTAAGACTGACACCAAAACAAAGAAAAAAGCAAGCCCCAGCCATTTGTTTCCCAAACATGTATTAAAATTGCAATGTTATCAAGCAATGTTAAACATACATTTTTGTCTGTAAACATATATATTTTGTCTGTAATATGTGTAAACATAGAATTTGCTTTCCCCTCTGAAAATATAATGTATATTTGTCATAAGAAATTATACAATGCCCTCAAGTTTAATTATTTGACACATTAAGTAATGAAATAGAAAAAATTAAGAGTGGTTATTGTATTTTAAATAAAAATATGTGAATAAAGTGTGTTATTATTTTTAAAGTCTATTCAAGTCTCCTAAAATTATCTGTACTTCAATGGGAACACTTTGCTCATGTTTTTTTTTTTACCAAACAAAATGTCAGTATTTCAATTTTGTAATTAAATAAGATTTTCCTATGACTAAGAATTTTTGGCATTTTAACTTACATCACCTAAAACACAGTTTGGCAAGAGCTCCCTGATAACCAACGTGATTTTGAAATACTTGAACTATTAGCCTTAAAAATAGGAAGCTACATTTTATCATGAGCAAAATTCCTGAATATATAAAGATGAGTTTGGGTCTCTAATGTCAAGCTCTCTGTTTGAATGACTTCCATACTTCACTGAATGCATTCTTTTTCATTCTTTCTGTTTATTTTTATACCTCTTAAAGGATACATAAGCTCTTAGGTTTAAAGAGACAGGAGATGGCTTGGAAATAACCTGTAATGTAAACTTTTTAAGGAGGCATGCCAAGGGAAGGAAGAAATGAAGTACTGTCTAGACTCAGTCAGCTTTGCTTGACCTAGTTACAGTTAAATAAAATATCAATGGGAAATTCAAGGTAAGGAAATGAGCCAGTGTTCTGCAGGAGGTGGCTCTGATGACTTGAGAAGAATGACATCTGATCCTTCTAAGGAAAACACATTTCTCATGCTGTCAGCATACGACCAAGGAGGAGAAGAGAATAAGCTGAAGCATAAATATTACTATTCCTAGTGGATGTCCTTTAAGAAAGAAAGGCTTTGTCTTGACTGTGTTTAGAAATCTATGTAATATTTGACCAAAAGAATCACATAAATGTAAGTCATAGCCAATTAAGTAGAAAGTAGCTCAGTGCATCTAAACACCAACCCAGTAAACCACAGAGAAAAAAAAAAAGAGAAAAAAAGTGTATTATATATATATGTATATATATATATATATCATATTCTCTTGGAGCTTCCCAAATAAATAAATAAATAAATAATGAGGATGACATTAGTTAGACTGCACAACAGCTGCCAGGCTTCAAATGTGACTTAGTCAATAAGCTGACTAATTTGGAGCCCATGAGTGAGTGGAAAGAGAGATTGGTTGCTACAAATAAAGGGGCCAGGAGTTTGGCCTAGTGGTAGAGTGCTTGCCTAGCATGCATGAAGACCCAGGTTCAATTCCTCGGTACCACATACATAGAAAAAAGCTGAAAGTGGTACTGAGGCTCAAGTGATAGAGTTCTAGCCTTGAGAAAATCCAAGGACAGTGCTCAGGCCCTGAACTCAAGCCCAGGACTGGCAAAAACAAACAAACAAAAACAAATCAAACACTTCTAGAACATTAAATTGAATATTCTTAAGTGAAGAAAATAAATGAAGCTATGGAGTATACTGACACCATCAGTTAAAAAAAATAATTCCTCATCAAAACAGAAAAAAAAATCTTGGGGCTGGTAGTTCATGCCTATAATCCTAGCTACTTAGGAGACTGAGATCACAAGATCGATGTTTGAAGCCAGCCTGGGCAGAAAAGTCTGGTTAAACCCTTAACTTCAATATACCTCTCTAAAACCAGAAGTGGCACTGTGGCTGAAGGACATCTCTCTCCCCTCTAGGCCCATTCTATATATCCAAAGATGGAATATGGAGAATTGACTTCCACCCTCTTCCCCTAGGTGCATACAGATGCCAGACAAGCTACAAAAGATAAATGCAGCCTGCCTGACTCCAGCGGGGCAATTTACCTAAGCCAGGCTGTAACTATTGGGGTCCCAACTGGAAAGCCCCCCACCTCTCTTGACCCAGTGGCTTTTGCATTAACGTCTACCCGCTTGCTCAGACCTCATAAAACTCAGCTCCTATCCCAGCGAGGACACACAGCCACAGAAAGATCTGTGACCTTCACTGTTCTCTCAATAAACAGTCCTCCCCTGGTGAGTGATGGAGTGGGGCCTATTTTCCATTCCCCTCCATTATCCAAACAATGGCTCAAAATGGTAAAGTGCTGGCCTAGAGCAAAAGAGTTCAGGGACAGCACCCACGACAGACAAAGACAGGATTAGTGGCACTGATGGTCCACTCCTGTAAAATTCCTAGTTACTCAGGAGGCTGAGATCTAAGGATCACAGTTCAAAACCAGCCTGAGCAATGCCTGCAGAAGAAAAAAAAAATTCAGAGACAGTACTCAGAGCCCTGAGTTCAAGCCCAAGGGCAGGAACAATAAAAGAAAAAGAGAAAGAAAGCATAACCTTTTTGGAAACAATGGCCTTATTTCAGTTCAAGGGGAGAACAGCAAAAATAACCTCTACTGTTTGCTTTTCTGCTAAAGTTGGGTTTTCTTTTCTAGCCTCTTTCTTGTGAGTCTCCTAAAGCCCAAGAGCTGTGCTAGACACCAGGCCATTTCCACTGGAGGCTGCTTGGCTACTACAGGTCTCACTGCCATGAAAACTGCTTACCTCAATTGCCAGGGCACCTCCTGCTGTTCAATCAATAATGCTGTTTCTCTTCTTTTTCTTTATGTTAATGATTCAGAAAAAGGAGACAGGTCCACTCCAAGAAAAGTCTTTATGGGACCTAAAGTTGCAACACAAAGGATGTAGTCCAGGACAGAGCTGAGTGGCTTGCTTATATATGGCAGAAGTAAGGAGTAATAAGAGTCTGAGCCAGTTCTGAAAGGCCTCTCAAAGCTTGTGTTTGCACCAATCATAGCAGCCTCTTATACTAATTAATATCTGTGTTTATAGCAATTACAAGTCTTCTTATAAGTATCTGATAACAGGCCATAGTAATACTTGTATTTATTTGAAATACTTCTCTTTTAAGATCTTTGTGACAATTCCTATAATAGCACCTTCAAAGGATCATGATGTCCAGTGATGTTCATTGCAGCACTATTTACTGTAGCAAAGATATGGAACCAACCCAAATGCCCCTCAATTGATGAGTGGATCAACAAGATGTGGTACTATACACAATGGAATTCTTTTTTCATATGTTTTTATTGTAATTAATAGAAGCATTACATTATATTCACCAGATAGGAGAATTACTTCACATACATTGATACCCTTTCTCATGTCTTGTCCCCATTTCCCTCCCTCAACCCCCGCCTCTCATCTTGTTTTCCTCCCTACCCTATCTGACTTCAAATAACCAAATACAAATATATACAATATATCAGAAAAAGAATGGAACGCTTCACAAATTTGCGTGTCATCCTTGCTCAGGGGCTATGCTAATCTTCTCTGTATCGTTCCAATTTTAGTATATGTGCTGCCAAAGCAAGCACACACAATAGAATTCTATGCTGCTGTCAGAAAGAACAACATTGCCCCATTTGTAAGGAAATGGAAATACTTATAAAAAATCCTATTAAGTGAAGTAAGCCAGACTCAAAGGAACATAGACTCAATGGTTTCCCTCATTTGTCATAATCAGTAGAAACCTTGGGCTCTCCTAGCAGAGATTTGCAATAGAGCAAAACCTTGATACAAAAGGCCATATAGTAGGACGCTGAATGAAAAGATCTCTAGGATATAGAAACATAAGCCATATAATGAATGATTATTGTCCCTAATGTACTATGTTATCTCTCATCTCTTTTGCTGTCCCTTGGTTATCTCATATTGTTACAGTAGTTTACCTTGTTATCTGATATATTGTATATATGCTTATTTGGTTATTTGAAATAGGATAGAGAAGGGGGAAAATCATGATGAACTGCGGGGAGGGAGGGAAATGGGGACTAAGACATGGGAAAGGGTATCAACGTTTGTGAAGTAATGCACTTTCTATCTGGTGAATATAATGTAACCCCTCTATTAATTACAATAAAAATATATGAAAAAAGAAACATTCTATAAATTACAGTAAAATATATGAAAAAAAAGATTGTGATGTCAAAATGTTTGTAATAATATACTGTATGGGAAGTGGTGCTGTGGCTCAAAGTGATAGAGGACTGGTCTTGAGCTGAAGAGCTCAGAGACTGCACCCAGGCCCAGAGTTCAATCCCCATGACCAACAAAATAATAATAATAATAATAATAATAATAATAATAATAAACTACTGTATGATCAGGCTTCAACAAGTCTATCTGCAACCAGGTTAAATGTAATAACTGTTGCCAGGCACCAGTAGCCCTAGCTACTCAGAAAGCTGGGATCTGAGCATTAAGGCTTGAATAGCTTGAGTATGAAATTCTGTGAGAATCTTCTCGCCAATTCACCAGTCAAAGTTAGAAATAGACTTGTGGCTTAAGTGGTAGAATGTCAACCTTGAATGAAAAAGCTAAAAACAGACACCAGGCCTTGAGTTCAAGCCCTAGTACCAGCACCAAAAAATAAAATAAAATAAAAGACTTATTTCCCAGACTATTGACTTTGATTGTCCAATAAAATCCTTGTTTTAGTAATTCCCAGGAGTTCTGAGAGGCTTTCCCATGTTCTTCACATCCCATAACCTTTACTGATGATGTCTGCTGCTAGAGAAACCACCCCAGAAGATGTTGCTGAATTCAGTACCGCAAAAGCAGACGGTGGGTGACTGGGGAAGAAAGCAATCTCCTGTTTCTTGCAAAGCTGCCTGACAAACTTTGAGAGCAAAGTAAAACCTCAGGGCTCAGGAGAAGCCTCAGGCTTTATGCCCAGGGGAAAGTAGTGCTGCTTCTTGCTTCCCAGCACCCTTTGCCACAAGAACACTGACCTCCTGAAGAGTGTGCCCCTTTGTCTCAGAGTGAATAAAGAACTATGCCTCCCTGGGCTCCTCTTCCTGCACTGCTCAGGGGACTAGCCATCCAAACAAGCCGAATGCTTCACCTGAAAAGCACAAGCCATAGTCCTCATTCCCTCTTTCCTTGTACTCTCATTTCATCATAATCCCCAAGATTTTTACCAATCAAAAGCAAAAGGAATAAAAGGAGAAGTGTATGCAAATTGGTCCATTCAAATAGTCAGTTGGCCAGTCTGCCCCACCAGTTCATTACATATCCCCCCCCCAAGTTATGCTGCGTGTTTAGATTAAGGCAAAGACCTCCAGTTTTACAAGCAACTTGAAAGTAAATAGATCCTACCTGAGGATATCTGGTCTCAGGTGTATGAAGTCAAAGACTTAAGCAACTGTAGGTTAAAGTGTGGATAAGAAGCCCTTTTATGAAGCACTCTCTTGACCAGAAGGTTTCCCGGACTTCAGATGCCAGTGGTTAAAAGATAGTGGAAAGGCAGTGATTCCAGCTCCATGAACAACATGGCTATGCAAAGGAAGCAAAGGAACGTCTTTTTTGATGAAAGACATTGAGCCCAAGGAATGAAGCAGATGGCATGGTTTCCATAAGTCCGTTTACTATCACAACTTAGCTACTATGTCACAGAATTTGAAAGTGGTACAGGATGAAAAGAGTAGTAGGTGATTTAGAAGCATATCAGAACTCAAACTTAACTTTTTATCAAATGACATATATCAAAGGCTTTTAGAATTTTCAAGAAACAAAATGAACAAGAAATGTACTTGTCAAATGTATAAAGTCCATGTAATAACAGAGTTTGGGGCATATACCTTATGGTTTTTATTACATTAACTTTATTTGAAAGACAAGTATCACATTTTTAGCCCATATAGACCACATCTAAGACTTGATTAATTTAAGCCAAACAAAGCTTTGTTACAATCTGGAAGGGTGATTGGTTTCCTTACACAGAAGGAAGCAAGGAAATTCTTTCTCCCACTACCATGTTTTATGTGTCTGAAAGTTCTCATATGAAGAAAAGGCTCAGACCCTCTAAGTACTCTGGTATAATAGCTCTTCAGATCCCACTGGAAACTAGCAGATTTCAGAAAGAAGAAATCTCAAGATTAAGTACAAATTTTGTTTTCAAAATCCCTGGACTTGATGGGAACAAGTATCATCAGGTCAGGCAGCCTCTAAGTCCATCATTTCTCCTTTTTCTTAAACCAATGCCTCTTACATTTCTATCACTTGCTACCAAAAGAATTCTGACATACACATTGCACAAGAAGAAAGAAAAAAAAATCACAGAAAGCTGAGTGGATGCCCAGAAAATAAACTAACCAGCTAACCAGCTGAGATTAATTTTCTGACAAGACTGCAAATTCATGTCAGAATGTGAGTAAATAAGAAACAATGGAATGGAAAAACATTAATGCAAGGTCATGTAAGGTTTTGTGATCTGATATCTGAGGTAAAATTACAAGCCAGAAACCCTGTAGCCAACCTTTCTCCCTCTAACCATTATGCATTAACAATTCATCTTGATTCAAGAACAAAAAAAATGGGGGAACAGCTGATTATGGATATTTACTCCCTTGACATGAAATATTTGAAATAGCCCACTGGCCCCTATTTTTAGATTAAAAACCAATCACTGGAAAAGGCCCATAACCATCACAGTAATGAGCACATGGCCATTTATTTATAGTTTGCTCTAACTGATTCATGAGCTGCAGCTCAATGTCTGGTAAGTGCTATGTGGCTCC
The DNA here is from genome assembly GCF_031878675.1 of Megascapheus bottae. Lineage (NCBI taxonomy): Eukaryota > Metazoa > Chordata > Mammalia > Rodentia > Geomyidae > Megascapheus > Megascapheus bottae. Next base: position 14,889,627 of record NC_143511.1, read on the forward strand.
TGGACTTTATCAACTTATTTATGTGTGGCCAAGGCTTCTCCCATACAGTGTGTATATATGCTAATGCCTTGTGTGTGGGTAAAGGAAGCAGAAAGAAATATATATTCAGCAAGTGTACAATCTAACTACATTTTATGAATCTGTCCAATCATATTTGGCTTTTCCATAACTTATTTAGACCATCCACATTGAATTTACTGCAGGCTGCATGCAAAACTAGCAGTGCAGGCAAGATGCTAATGAGACGCTAAGAGAGGCACATGCATTTTCATATATATTAATAGTTTATACAGAGAGGAAAAAAAGCTGAGTGATAAAAGAGGCATCAAATATTGCCAGAACGACAGATGAAATGCTGAAGTGATGAAATACTGAAATTACAGTCCTTTGAAGTAGGTTCTGAGTAAACTAACTACCCAGCACATGGCAAGAAATGTGTGATAACAGTTGTGATGGAATTTATCTTGATTAATGCTCCCATGTGAAAAGATAAATCCAGTAAATGGAAGCCAAATATCACCAAGGCCATTGGAGTTCAAAAAACAGAACCAAGCCCAGTACTAACTAATCTTGCAAATTGTGTCCTACATTAGCCTTCACACCTTATTTTATGTTCCCTATGAAGGACTGTTTGAATGTTGATTATTAAATTATGTGTGTGTGTGTGTGTGTGTGTGTGTGTGTGTGTGTGTGTGTGTGTGTGTTGGTTATGGGTTTTAAACTCAGGGCCTAAATGCTGTCCTGCAGCTTTTTTATTCAAAGCTGACACTACCAGTTGAGCCACAGCTCCATGTGCAGCTGGTTAACTGGAGATAAGAGTCACATAGACTTTCCTGCTTTGAGCCATGATCCTTAAATCTCAGCCTCCAGAGTAGCCAGGATTAAGGTTATAGGCTGGAGCCATTGGCACCCTCTTTCTAATTCTGTTCTTGAAATGAAAGCTTTCAAATATACCTGTTTTATCACGTTTGTTGCTTCCTACCTGTTATAATGTGTTTATTAACAACTAAAAAAGTTACTTTTTAAAGATATGCTGAGGGGGAAAGAAAGGTAATGTGGAATAAAGTCAGGGGACTGACAGTATAATGAACATTCTAGAAATAACGTTTGTAGCATTGTTTTTACAAACAATAGAAAAATATATTTAATACATCTATCAAATAATACATATGCTAATAACTGGAACTCCATCATAATCAGATTGTTCTAGCTACAGGATAAAGGGAAGTAGTCTAAGGCTAAGTCGTCTAAAATTCAGTTAGATTGGAAAATCTTTAAGTCATTAGCTAAGTTTCTTCTACTGAAAGACAAAATAAAATTAAGCCAATGGCTCACACCTGTAATTCTAGCTACTCAGGAGGTCAAGATCTGAGAATCATTATTCAAAGTCAATCTCAGCAAGAAAGCCCATGAGAGTCTTACCTCCAATTAACCAGCCAAAATCTAAAATTAGAGCTGTGGCCCAAGGGGTAGAATGCTAATCTGTAGCAGAAAAGCTCAGGACAATTCTCAAGTCCTGAATTCAAGCCCCAGGTAAGACACAAAAACAAACTTGGGGGAAAAAAAAGCAAAAAGAACAACAACAAAAACCCATAGGCTTTCTTCTTGATGCCTTATCATGATTAATAAAATATAAACTGTAGAAGGATTTACAGTTTACAAAATTCATCTCCCTATTACTTTTGATATTGTCATCTTCTTCTTGAAGAGGTTAAGTCACCTCATCTTGGATTATACACCTTATAAATGTGGAGAAAAGTTTAAAACTAGTCTGTGGAGGAAGAGTAATAGGAAAATTAAATGCCTGCTATATATTACAAAGTGTTATACAACATGCTATTGGTTTCTCATCTCTTCACACATGAAATTATTATAATAATACTATAAAATAAGAGTTATTTCTTCCCATTCAGAAATGATGATTCTGATAATCCTAGTTACTTGAGAGGTAGAGATGATTGGACTGGGGTTCAAAGCGAGCCCAAAGAAAAAAAGTTGAGAAGACTCCATCTCAACCAAGGTCTGGACATAGTGTTATGCATGCATTTTCCTAACTACAGGAGATGCACAAGGGCTTGGCACAGTGCACGTGCTTGTCATCCTCAGAGACAAGAAGACCCGTAGACAGGAGGATAACACACACTGCAAACTGCACATAAACACATTAGCTCATAAAAAGTAGAGAATGCATAAAGGGGCCGGAGACACCTCCCCCTCCCCAGCAAACACAAGGCCCTAAGTTCAAGCCCCAGTACTGCCAAAGAAAAGGGCAAGGGGAAGATGATGGATTTCAGTCTCTGAATACTATAATGGCTGAACAAAGTACTATTTAAGTGTGGGAGAGAAATGAAAGCTACTTATATCTGATGCTCTCTCTGATACTAAAACCAGATTCTTTCCATGACAAGCAAATTTAAACTTCTATGGTACAGAAAAGTTTTACTATGTAGTGACAGACCAGAACAAAATTCAGGAGAATAGGTTTGATTCAGTTTCTTTGAGAAAATTATTCCTTTGGCAGACACTTACTAATTATACTCAGAATTTGGGGAGGGGGAGGTGGAAGGCAGAAAACAACCTTCCCCCTCTCAAAATTTTCAGAGCAAACCCTTCTGTATATAATTATACAATAATATTAAAAATACTAATATAAACTGTAAAGAAATGGTATTAAATAAACATCATTCCATAATACTGGAAAGGAGAATAAAGGGAGAAAAAAACCCAAAATGTTGCAAGCTGGTACATCCTCTGTGCTAATGATGTTTAACATATGATGAGAGATGTTGATTCATGATATGGTATGGCCCACTCTGGCAGACACCCATAGCTCACACCTATAATCCTATCTACTCAGGAGGCTGAGATCTGAGGACCATGGCTCAAAGCCAGTACAGGCAGGAAAGTCTAAGAGTCATATCTCCAATTAAGCACCAAAACAGACAAAAGTAGAGTTGTGGCTTATGTGGTAAAGTCACTTAAGTGGTTGAGCAAAAGAAGTTCAGGATCAGCACCCAGATCCTGAGTTCAAACCACAGGACTTGAAACACACACACACACACACACACACACACACACACACACACACACACACACACACACACCAAACAAAAAACCCCCAAACACCAGCTCACTCTGAAATCCTACATCTCAATATCTTCAAAGTTGTACCTTCATTGTTTTCTTTGTACAAATTGAAGCTGGTAGATCATCCTTAGAGTCTATGACCAAAGATCAGACAGTATCTAGGGTTCATTTTTAACCTCATTTTGTAGCCTATTCTTCCTGATTTTTCCTCTGGTGCTGCTTTTTCCTGGCTCATGTTCCCATGTGAGTCCAGCCATCGAGGCCATATGACTGAACAATGATTTTGACCTTTTGCTGGAAGCCAGCACTGACAGTCACAGAGCAAAAAGTGTGACTCTCCTTTTGAGGATTGGGTGCCACACATGTTGAAGTCCACACAGATTACCAGGCAACATTTTCATGTATAAACTCTATGATTAAGCCAACTCAAATTATTTTTCCTGAAATGTGATCTCAAATAGCAGCTGCTTCATTTGACTGTACCAATTTACATAAGGAACTCCCTCGGGATTAATATCTTTTCTAGAGTGATACAATTTCATCTTGCTGTCTGAAGACTTAGATGTTACACACAGAATCATTGCTTTGAAGTGATCCTCATACAGTGTGATAGTAAAGTAAGATTTTTGAAAGTGTGAACCACCTGCAATCCAGGTTATAGGGGCTGGAGGTATTGCTCAGGTGGTAAGCATTAGACTCTGAGTGCAAGTCCCTGTCCTAGGAGGAAAGAAAAAAACATGTATAGTCCCAGACCTGTTGTATGATAATGAAGAGAGGTTTACTGAGTTTCTCGCTGATGATAACTGTGGAGTTTAACAGATAAGTATGGCAAAAACTAATTCATTTTAGGGACACATTGTTCTTATTCCTAATAAATTACAGAATTATTTTCCTTCTGTGGTTCTTTAAAATATATCAAATTGAATCATTCATCATAAATGGTCCATTCATTCAATAAATGAATGACTTATTAAGTGACTCTGTGAGGGCAAGTTTCATGAAGAGGACCAAAATAATTATCATCTCTGACTTCATAGCATTTGTAATCCAGTGGGGAGACACAGCCCTAGAGGTAAGCAAATATAAAAATAGGGCTTCTTCCTCATTTATCAATGCATGGTAAGAGCCCCAAAAGCATACATAAAGCAACAGTAATTACTGCTGATATAAAGATCACTGAGTGAATGAATGAATGAATGAATGAATGAGCTATGTATCGTAGAAGCTCCCAAGTTGTAATCATGCAGAAATAAATGTGAGGCAAAAGCAAACAAGTTAAGTTTTTACCTGGAAAATGGTCTTAGACACAACTAGTGCCAATACTGAGAAATGACCTGACTTCATCATTTAAAATGAGCCTTGGCAATTAACAGTAAGGGCAAAGAAAGAGAAGAGAAATAACATAGTATATTAAGAAAAACAATCTTATAAGATAAACCTCTTGTTTCCATATCTTAGAATTTCTTCCATTTAGTCTCATCCTATATGACCTTATATACCTAGGTTTTGAGCTAGGAGAATCTCATATTGCTCCTGTTTCTGATTTTGTTGTCTGGCATATTGTATATATGTTTATTTGTTTATTTGAAATAGGAAAGGGAAGGTGAAAAACAAGATGATTGGGATGGGGTAGGGGGAGGGAAATGAGGACAAAAACAAGAGAAGGGGTATCAATATGTGAGAAGTAATGTACCTAGTACCTGATGAATGTAATTGTAACTCTATATACATTATCCCGATAATAAAATAAATAAATAAATAAATAAAAATAAAATTAGCCTTTGCATAAGGAAAGAAGTCAAGAAAATTCTACAGAAGATGGCATTCAGGTGAACCAGAGAGTCCTGGGAAAAAGAAAGGTGAAAACTAAATTTGAAATGTGTACATAAGTGGGACTGAGTCCTACAGAAAAAGTGAACTCCAGGCATAAAAACCCCTTACATTAGCAATTCCACCACAAAATGCAAGCTCCTGGGGATATAGCACTACCCATAGAATATCATCTCAACTAGTTTACATCAACATAATCCATCATCTCCACCCCCCAGGATTCTAGTCAACTGTCTGGCTAGAGTTAAGACAAGTGCCGGCTTGGAAAACACACACACACACACACACACACACACACACACACACACACACACACTGATTTAACATTATATATCGAATTTATGCATACATTGAATATGATATTTCAAAATTCATTTCCAATGTCAAAGTTGTTTTATGTCATTTCTACAGTACATTTTCCATAATATATGTAGCACATATTAAAAGATCCATTTTGGCACATTCTTGTGGTTTGCTGTCCATAGAAGAGGCAAAGTCACTGTTGATAACTTTTAGTATAAATCATGCATGGTCAGTGTAAATCAAGTACATATTACAAATGAACATAATCAGTTATCCCTTTTACAGCAACTTGCTTATTTAAGCAGACACGCAGAATGTTTTCTGATGTCTTAGGTTTCTGAAAAATGAGATGGTTATTAAAAGTAGGAAAGAAAACTGATTTCCTTTATAAAAAGCTATTTTCCAAGTTCCTGTACATTGGTTAATCATTTGCTCTTGGGACTATTCTAATAATATAAAATATTCTAATTTAAATTTAAGGTTCTCTACTTAAATCATTACCACAATTTATAATCTCATTGTGCCCATGGAATGCCTATGTGCCAAGATATTCATGAAAAGTAAATATTCAAAACTAGACTTCAAAGCAGTTGTAGTATGCAGAATTCACCTGTTTTTATTTTGTTTTATTATGTTGTGCTGGTACTTGGGCTTGAATTCAGTACTGTCTTTTAGCTATTTTACTTAAGGCTAGTGTTCTGTCATTTGAGTCACAGCATCACTTCTGGCTTTCTTTTTGGTAGTTAATTAGAGATAAGAGTCTCATGGACTTTCCTGCCCACACTAGCTTTGAACCACAATTTCCAGATATCAGACTCCTGAGTAGCTAGGATTATAGGTATGAACCACTGCGTGCCTGGCTGATTTTAGAGGTTTCTAATAGCCATTTGAATTCTCAGTGAAACTGACAGTTTTTTAAAAAATCAAAAACATATAGTGTAAAAATGTGTACAATGAGGCCAAAAGTTTGGCCTAGTGGTAGAGTGCTTGCCTAACATGCACTAAGACCTGGTTCAATTCCTTGGTACCACATACATGGAAAAAGCTGGAAGTGGTGCTGTGGCTCAAGAGGTAGAGCAGTAGCCTTAAGAAAGCCCAAGGATAGTGCTCAGGCCCTGAGTTCAAGCCCCAAGACTGGCAAAAAAAAAAAGTGTGTACAATGAAAGGTCTGTCCTTCACTTAAAGATAGCTCTCATAGATTAAACAAAAAGTAGATGTTCAGTTTATGATTAGAAAATTGGATCTTATCCTGATATTGTCATTACAAAAGAAAGCCATTTGATATTTTCCTTCAAGATTGGGTTCCAATCAAAACAGCTCCCACCACGATATGTGGCTATTGTCCTAGCGAAGTTAGGAGGCTGAGATCTGAGAATCTCAGGTAGAAGCCAGTTTGGGAAGGAAAGCCCTTAAGACTCTTATCTTCAGTTAACCACCAAAAGAAAGCTAGAAGTGGATCTGTGACTCAAGTGGTAAACTGCTAGCCTAGAGGGAAAAAAAGTTCAGAGAAGCATCAAAGCCATGAGAATTTTTAAGGTAATAAAATATTCCAAAATTGAACGGGAATGGTTTCACCTATCTATGGATATATTAACAATCACTGAGTTATAAACTTTTAGTAACTAATACAGTATGAGAGTTATATCTCAATAAAGCTATTTTAAAGAAAAAAGTTTATATGGAGTGCATACTTTAACAGCAGGCATTATAACAGAATGCCTTAGTAGACTTACTGTGAGGTGGGAGAAAGCAGAAGAAAAGCCACTGTCATGTTTCTCTTCATGTCAAGTCACCTCCCTCATCTTTTCTCATGGTAAGTCATGTAAAAGATAATTCTATGCTTATAGTAATACTTTGCCTAGGAGATATCAAAAGTAAATGTCTAGTTTCATTATAACTGGTTACAAAGAAGTGAAACTGATAAATGACCATGAACTCTAAATGACCTTGGAATGTTAAGATGTTCTAGACTAAATAAAGACAGTTTTCTGTTTTAAAAATTTAGTTTCATTTTATTGTTGGAGTGATGTGCAGAGGAGTTACAGTTACATTCATCAGGTAGTGGGTACATTACTTTTTGAACATTGTTACCTCTTTCCCCATCCCTTCCCACTCATCTTGTTTGTCCCCTTACCTTCCGATTTTCAAATGCACCAATAAACACATATACAATATACCAGGTACCAAAGTCATATACAGTAGCAACATGAGATAAACCTTAAGGGGAAAAGAAGAAAAAAGAAATAGCTTCACACAGTATATTAAGAACAACAATCACAAAGATAAGCCTCTTGTTTCCATATCCTGGAGTTCATTTCTTACCCACATCCTATATGGACATATGAACATAGCTTTTGAGCTATTATGATCCTCTGTTAAGAGAATCCTAAACATATACTAATCCTTACAAATGAAGGAAACATGGGGCCTATGTTTCTTATGGTCTGGCTTACTTCACTTAATATGATTTTTTTCTAAAGCTGTAAAGAATGTTTTCTGACCAATAATAAGAATCATGTAGTCATCATGTACAGACAAAAGAACCAAAAGCACTATTCTATTCCAACCAAAAGTGCTAAAGATTGGTTTATGTAAGTCATAACCATAATTCCATTACTTTTATAACACATTTCTACTCAGCAAACTTCTCCAGTCCTGTATTTCTTGCCTGACAAATAGAGTTAACTTGTTTCTTAAAGTCCCTGTAGTCTTTAGCTTATTCTGTTACACCCTTTAAGTGCTTTGGGTACTTCTCACCAATTACATTTGAAATCACATTTTGCCTCTTTTCATATGTTCCTTCTCTCTCTCTTACTTAGACCCCACTCCTACATTCCTCCCAAAAATGGAATCTCAGGGATTCTGTTATCACAAGCCACAGATCTTCTGTTTTCAGTTTTGGTTTTGGTTTTGGTTTTGCCTATACTGGGACTTGAAGTCAGGACCTCAAGCTCTCTCTCTCTTGGCTTTTCAGCTCATGGCTGGAGCTCTACCATTTGAGCCATAGTTCTACTTCAGGGTTTTGCTAATTAATTGAAGTTAAAAGTTAAAACTTCTTCCAGGCTGGTTCCAAATAGTGATTCTTAAATCTCAGCTCTTGAGTAGCTAGGATCACAGGTATAAGACACCAGTTTCTGGCACCTTCCCCCTACCCACTCCATCACACCCATTCTTATCCTGAAATGTCCTTTTATATCTCTTGGCATGTTCATGTGCTCACAGTGCTTACCGTGCCCCATGGGACTGCTTGAAATTACTTCATAAGGAAACTTTTCAAATGTTCCCCACAAAAAGTTATCCCTTGATTCTCCGAATCATTTCTAGGAATTTCATATCACCGGCCACTTCTAATCTGATGCTTCTGCCATGCTAATATTAATTATAGTGCTGCATATTAATATCCACTTGTTTTATTAACTTTTTCTACATGACTGAAAGCTCTTTGAGATCAGTATATTTACAAGCACAAAGCATAGTCACTGAGCATTACCATTTCAGAGGAAATACTGGTTTGGAAATTGAACTTTACAGATTTCTACTTCTTATAAATTTATCTAGATATTCCTTTAGCTACAAAAACAACTCCTGCACTGACAGTGCTTTATATATTGAAAGGTACTTTCAATGTCTTTTCTCATTTAGTCCTCTGAAAAATTCTGAAAGGCTATTTTACTAGCTATATTTTATAGCTAGAAGAATAAAGAATTATGGGACCTGATAACTATAAAGCAATCATAACTACTTGATACAATTCTTGCTGACAGTTTACCATGAAAATCATCATCATCATCATCATCATCATCAACATCATCATCATCATCTACTGGATTCTTACTAAAGTGGTAGGGAAGGTTTCATGCTCATTTCTTACTTTCTGAGACCATCTTATAGATTCTAGCATTAAATTCCCTTATCTATTAAAAAAATCTGAGAGTATGAAGTCTTGCTTGAGACTCACCCTTGAGTGGAGAGACAAGCTTAGTATAGTTCTTCATAGGATTTTTTGTTGCTAGGTCACATCTCAAAGATGCAGGATGCCAAGATTTCAAAAGAAGAAAGGAAATATGAGCTCCCAGAGCAAACCTCAGGGATACAGTGCCAGTGGTCACTTACTTCCTTGATAAAACTCCATCTCATACTGATGAGAAGAAATAAACTAGTTTTTCTTTTAATTTATAAAAGCCAATATATGCAGTTTTGAGCTGAGCCTCATTTCTACAAGTACAGTTAAGAATATGAAATAACAGACAAGAAAAAGATTCTTCATCCTGACAGGACTTTACCTTGTAATATTTTAATCTAGAACTCTACAGAGGAAGGCACATTGATATGTTTAGAACCCTTGTTTTAAGAATAAACAAACAAAAAAGCAGTACTTCCTACTTAAAAATTCCTGTTCTCAGATTTTAAATCTGTAGTCAAGAACCATAGGTTACAAATCTATATCTCCCTTTATCACCTCACTGTCTTGTATGGAGACTTCTTGGTGAATATTCCTGCTTTGAATTAAGTTAATTCAACAACAAAAAATCCAAAATGGGCTTATGAAGACACTGGGTGCAAACTCAGGCTAAAGTAGAAACTAGACATTTTGGGGGGGTCCCTTCAACTATGCCTGTCTAGTTTGCAGGTAGTTAGTTAATGGTAAAAGAGTACAGAACTTGATCTCAATAGAGATCAGAAAATTAGAGTTGTCAGTTTATTACATTAGTTATTCTATACATAGTGCATTAGACTACAGATTTGTGTTGAAAAGTTTTTAAATAAGAATTATTTATACATATTGAAAGCAAGAAATGTTGTTATTCCTTCTGGGATTTTTAAAATATTATTAATTTGCTAAACAATGAAATGCCCTAATGTTGTAAGCCAAACATTCTTTGGCTCTCAAATATTTTCAGAAATAACTTTTTTCTTGTTAATTTCCAAATCTTGGCTGCATTTCCTGCTAATTTCAAACATATGTCATATACGAAATATGTTATTTTTTCCAAACCTAATTTTGGCAAGAGGGGATTTGGGAACTGGCATTGAGAGATTTGGGGACAAGCAGAACAGCTTGAAGCTGTCACACTCAATAATAATTTCCTTTTCTTCATCTATCTCCAGACCCACAAAGGCCAAGGCGGCAATAAGACATTGAGTGGGCTCTTATGAAAATTTCCATGTGAGCAAAAATGCACCTTAAAGTTATATTCCTTATGCTGTAATTTGCTTTTCAAAAAAATAACCCCTAACAAACACTAATAATTTTTGTAGAACAAAGGTATGAAGAGAAGTTCAAACACTGATTACAAGAAAAATAGAAACCTGATATTATAGCTCTAGTTCTTTTATAGTCTAAAGAAATAAATTGGTAAAGCAATGTAAAATAACATAAACAACAATAAAAAACCAACTTCTTCCCTTTTAAAAGGTTCTCTATAATGATAGCTTTTAGAAAATACCAGATATTTCCAAGTGCATATAATCTGGTTTTGTTTAGGTACATTTTCTAAAACTGATTGTATAAAGGATGATGAAGTACTTGATACATAAAAAGCATGAGAGGGGTCAGGAGTTTGGAATAGTGGTAGAGTGCTTGCCTTGCAAAGAAAAAGACCCTGGTTCGATTCCTTGGTACCACATGCATAGAAAAAGCCGGAAGTGGTCCTGTGGCTCAAATGGTAGAGCTCTAACCTTGAGAAAGCCTAAGAACTCAGTGCACAGGCCCTGAGTTCAAGCCCTGTGACTGGCAAAAAAATGTTTTTTGAAAAAATATTTACAACAGTTCTCTAGATCAACACTGCTGGACGAAGCCAACTTGAAGACAATATTTTTTTTTCTCCTTCCAAACACTTGGGGTCATAGAGGCATGGAGAAGAGTCTTAGTCCTATTTCCATCCTTTCCTAGAACAGGAGTCTGATGCACAAATGATCAAATGGTCATGATTACACACACACACACACACACACACACACACACACACACACACACACACACACACAGATATTACATCTCCCCTCCACCCCCATACACACATATCTGTATATGTTACTTTTTGGTTTACTCCAACAAGGGATGGAATCTATGTCATCAACCCTTTGTGATCCATCTAACCAATAAAATGCAAAATAACATTTTTCCAGTTAGAAATTTGCACCACATTACAAGAGTCATGGTGAACTTTCTGTGCTCACACATGTTCTCTCTACCTCATGCCCCAGATTCCCCTACAAGCATATGTGTGGACTAACTTTCTGTAGGATGATATGCAAGGACAAGTCAATACATTGTCCAAGGCAAGACCTCAGACCATTTGGGGGAATACAGTTAAGACCATTAGAGTCACCTACTCAATCATGTATGACCACACACACACACACACACACACACACACACACACACACACACACACACACAGAGTAACATACACACATAGAGTAAAGAAAAGAAGGAGAGAGGAAGGATGAGGTGAAAGGGAAGAGGGGGGAGAAAGGGAAAGGAGAAGAGGGAGGGGAAAAGGGAAGGGGGAGCCAAAAGTGGGAAGGGAAGGAGAGGAGGAAGGGAAGGAGAGGGAGAAGGGAAGGGAAGGGAAGAAACTGCCCAGCAGAGATACAGACTACTCTATAAAGCTTCTGGTAGCTGTTCTAGGATTTAAAGTTTGGGTTTGCTTTAGTGCAGCAATAGTTAAACTAATAAATTTAGGGTAGGTAATAGATAAGTGCTTTTGAGAAACTTAGGGAACGTTACTATTTATAGGGAAACCTAAGTTTTAGGACATATTTAAATAAAAACCTACAAATGTTACCTCTCTCATGAAGGTAAGCATGTTTCTTTCTATCAGAATTCAATATTAAATTAAGGCTCAAATGTAAAATTGGCTCAGTTATAGATCAGCAGATGGCACATAGTCAAGCACCAAGAGAAATTTGACTTGCTAATTTGAAAATGTTTAAAAACTCAAACAATCAAATTATTTTGTATGTCACTGATATTTAAATGAAGACATTATTTTAGCAATTTAATTGTTCAATTCAATTTTTTAAACCTTGCTTTCACTTAGGCTTACTTTTAAATTTTCTTTAATACTTATTGAGTCTGATTTTAAATAGGATCTGGCAAGATGTAACTGTCTTCTGCTAATAATACCTATAAGGATCCAGAAAGAGACTGAAAGCAGCAATGATAAAAACTATTGTATAAAATTTCAAGGGATTTGCTTTAAATATGTCAGTCTGTCGGGGCTGAATTAAAGAAAGCTAGCAATGGTTGATTCAAGCATCTCTCAGAAAATTATGATGTCCTGTTTAAGGATTAAAGAGTTTTCTTTCTCACGTTCTCTCTGCTTCTTTGGCTTGGAGTATGCGTATATCAAATTTGAGAAAAAAAGATTATGTATCCTTCCCTTCAGTGGAAACCATCTGAAACAGCTATGATTCCTATTTTTTTTCCTTACTCCTCAGTGTCTTTATATATCCTGCAATTCTAAAAAATATATATTTAATATATGAATTATATTTAATATATGAATTATATATTATATTTATATGCAATGAAATATACTATATAATAATTTATACATTTATATAATAATTTATACATTATATATTTATATGTTTATATAGGTTATAGTCATATAATATAGCTACCTTTTATGTACATTTATTTATAATTTTATATACTTTTTTCATATATTTTTATTGTAATTAATAGAAGGGTTACATTATATTTGCCAGATAGAAGGTACATTAAGTCACATGCATAATTTACATAGAAATAAACATAAACCTATATAATAATATAATGTAAATATTTGTATGGTGGAGGCAAGAGTACTTGAGGATTAGGAATCACATATTATATCCTGGGTGGTAAGGCTCACTATGGTTTTATGTTTGGGATGAAAAGATGAAAAAAGCTCCATTAAATTCACCAAAAGATCATATTAAGTGAAGTAAGCCAGACTCCAAGGAACTTAGGCTCAATGGTTTCCCTCACTTGTCATAATCAGTAGACTCTCCTAGCAGAGATTTGCAATAGAGCAAAACCTTGATACAAAAGGCCATATAGTAGGACGCTAAATGAAAGGATCTCTAGGATACAGAAACATAAGCCATATAATGAATGATTGTTGTTCTTAAGGTACTATGTTATCTCTCATCTCTTTTGCTCTCCCTTGGTTATCTCATATTGTTACAGTATCTTACTTTGTTACCTGATATATCAGATATATTTGTATTTGGTTATTTGAAATTGGATAGGGAACGGGGGAAAACAAGATGAGGGGTAGGGTGGGGGGGAGGGAAATGGGGACCAAGACATGTGAAAGGGTCATCTCTGCCCTGAAACGCATAACCCAGGCAATCTTTTGACTCCACTGAAGGAACTTGTAGAACTCTCTGATGAATTATTTTTTCTGGGATGGAGCCCAGTAATGACTAGTTCTTTAGAAATTTCTCAGGTTCTTCTAGCATACAGCAGGTTTGAAAATGACTGTCAAAATAGTTCATTGCTGGGCCGGAAGTTTGGCCTCATATTAGAATGCTTGCCTAGCATGCACAAGGACCCAGGTTCAATTCCTCTGTACCACATAAATAGAAAAAGCCAGAAGTGGTGCTGTGGCTCAAGTGGCAGAGTGCTAGCCTTGAGGAAAAAGCCCAAGGACAGTGTTCAGTCCGTGAGTTCAAGCCCCAGGACTGGCAAAAAAAAATAGCTCATTACTTGGTTCTACTATGTTTTCTGCATTTATTCATTATTCCCCAGGGAAACTAGCTTTCTTACTCCTCAGTGCTTACCCTAGTGCCTCTTCTTATGATCATTAATGCTTTCTATTTTTCAAAACCAAACTTTGGCTCTCTCATGCATGTCTAGCCCAAGACTTCACCTATAGACAGATGCTCAGTAAATTTTAGGTAGTCTGGTGACTCACCCTCCATGAAACCAGGCCTCACAACTCTAGTATCTGTTATGTCACCTCTTCTATATCTAGTGTCAACTCAAATCTACACTTACTAATTCATTCAGCCAGTACATGTGTGATCACTATGCCCCAGGATCTCGTGCACTCACTGAGGGGAATGAGGTGGTGATGCTGTTCCTGATTCTATGGGGGTTACAGTCAAGTTGAGGGGACAGGTATAAGATAATCACAGAAGTCAGTGCTTATTCTAACAAAGGAAACATTAGGAGAGCTACATGGAACTGACAGAGAATGTAAATGTAATAAGTGTCCTAATCTAAATAAGTAATAAATGTAAAAATGTAAATAATGAAAAAATGAAATAAAATGTAAATATGTCCACCAGAATGCATTATATTTACATATGAACATGTTGAATGGTAATTCCTTTGTACCATTTAAACTTAATAAAAACATAATTTTTTAAAATGTAGAAAATGAAGGAAGAATAACCAATAATGACAACTTTATACTAGGGCTTGTTCCAGGATCTTACCACTTCCCAAATAACTTCATCTATATTTTGTATAATTATGTGTTACTCTTTTAATAGATTTGGGAAAGGTGGAATGATGCCACGTTTTGCGCAAAGTCAGTCCTGTAAATAACAATCCCTGATGTGTTAGTTGCCTTCTACATGTGCCTTGCTTAAAGATTTCTGTTGATAGAAAATTATAGATGCAATCATTCCAAAAGATATATTTGATTCCTCCTTATTTTCACACTATTTCCACAGAATTCATATTCTCAAAAATAGGTAAGAAAATTCCTCTCATCTGTGTATTGAGTAAAGCCCACTTTGAGTTTGTGAGTGAAATCAAAATTATCACTTTGGGTTTGTTTAGACAACAGGCAAACAAGAACAATAATTGTCACTATATTGCCTCTGAGGGCTCTGTCTTCAGGGAATTAATTCTTTTACTCTGGGAGTTCCCAGCTGCCTTCAAATCCTCAAACCCTAACTACTCTAAAAAGATTTTATCAGGTAAGAGCCAAAAACATTCATTTCATACGCGAAAAGATGACTACTGACTATTTAATTAATTATACTGGTCAATTTTGAAGAAAAGCAGAATCAAGCATTAAAATTTCATTTCAAATGCCAGTGGATATCTGATTAAACATTCATTGGAAATGAATGTTATATATGCATAGACTAAAATACATACATATATAATAGAAATAAATATGCATTAATACATATGCAATACATGCATTTTATGTTATACATGTATGCAAATGAGTTGTTGACTATGTATAAGCTATAATTTCTAATCTGCATCAATAAATATACAACCATAAACTAATGAAATAAATAAGATTATGCCAGATTCAAATATTATTCCAACAATCTCAGTATCTTCTACCTGAGTCTTGGGCCTTGAAATACATAGACGAAAGTAAAATAATAGTAAATATATATATATATATACAAAACAAGAAAACCACAGGCAAATATTAAAACAATAAAATATAGTAATTAAACTGGATAATTCAAGTGCTACAAAGGCTTGAGGTTTATTGTACACACTCATCAAAGAGGTAAAGAGAGGAAAACACTTGTATAATTCTGAATTCTATTTTTTTGCTTCTCCATCTCCTGAGCAGATGATACTAGGTGCACACATCAATACGTTAATAGACCACGACTCTTGATTAGCCCACAAACAAACTCCAGATTTTAAACTTTAATTTCTCTGTCCCACAAATTGCCACCCAGGACCCCTGGTCCCCCACTCAGCACTTTTATCACTCACATGCAAATAAGGAGAAAACAAGTTAGATGCAAATAATAGTGATGATTAATAGCAACTCAGGTGGAAAGTCAGATAGTGTAGGTGGAAATCCAAAGTTCATTCTCAAAGCAGATTTGATTTCTTCCTAATGGTTTTCTTTGTCTGTCAGCTATGTGGTTGAATGTAAGCTAAGTACTTAAAGCAGGAGGAAGCATTGAATAGAAAATTATATTTCTATACAGGCATAATGACAGGAAATGAGGGTGCTAAAGTCCCTAATACTGTCATAAAATACTTTTACTTATGGAGGTGTGGCCTAAATCAGTGGTTCTTCACATTTTTTCCCGCCAGGAAATGTTAACTCCCATGGAACTCTGGAAGACTCATGCTAACTCTTCTCTCTCTTCTGCTGCTTCATTATTATAATAATGACTTTAGCATTCTTTCTAAAATAACTAAATTTTAAATATCAGAATTTTACATAATAATAGAAAGTTATCTGCTACATACTTCACAAGAAGACTGCTAATAAGTTGATTTCCAAGATGAGATGGTTGCTGACCTCAAACAATTAAGAAACGACTCTCAGTCCTGAGTTGAGTTCAAGTACAAGCTAAAAAGTATGCTGAAGAAACTTCATGTGTATGTTGAATATGTAACATGACTGTGGATTTGTGCTGTGGATAAAATGATGGACGACATGTCTAGAGGCCAGGAAATGTTGGCTTTACTCTGCCCCCAAATGATGTAATGGGTTGTCAGTGATTTGGAAAGATGACCTAGATTTGGCCCTAAGTGTTTGCTTCATTGTCAGTCTAGAGCAGGTTTGCTCAAATAAGATTCATACTTGGGTTGTTTTCACTATGCCAATTAATCAACCCAAGAACTCTTTTATTACAGTGGTGGTTTTGTTTTTGTGTTTGTTTTTGTCTGTCATGGATCTTAAACTCTGGGCCTGGGCACTGCCCTGAACTCTTTAGCTCAGCACTCTACTCCTTGAGCCACAAGTGCCACTTCCTGTTTTCTGGTATTTAATTGGAAATAAGAGTCTCACAGACTTTCTTATCCAGTCTGGTTTTGAACCACGACCCTCAGATCTCAGCCTCGTGTCTAGCTTGGATTATAGGCATGAGCCACTGTCTGGCTACAGTGAGTTTTTAATTGGCATATGAAATCCCTACTCCCCATACCAAGTCCAAGCCAAGGCACTCCTCCAAAGACTTCAGTTAAGCCTTTCATGGAATTGTGAGTTTGGAGAGCTTCTTAAAGAAAAAAATGCTTGAATGCCAAGGTGGGATTTAGGCAAAGCTGTCACAACTCTGGTTGTTACCCCTCTAATCCATCTTGTTGATTCAGAAAACAAACTGAACAAAAAGATCAGGCAGTTTTGTTTGACCATATAATCAATAACAGTCCTATCTTTTCAGGAAAGATTAAACTATAGCTACAGTGTGTTCAAATATTATGATCCACAAAGTAAACTACTGACTTCCTATGGTCCTTCCTTCGATTGAAACATTTTATATCTTTTTTATCTCTGGGTCACAATAACAACCAACAGCATCTTTTTGGTGTGTAGAGTTATTTTGTGCTAGCTGGCACTGGAGCTTGAACTAAAGGTCTGGGTGCTGTCCCTTAGCTTTGACACTAAGCCATACCTCCAGTTCTGGCTTTTTGGTGATTAATTGGAGATGACAGTCTGATAGCCTTTCCCACCAAGCTCTTAACATCTCAGTCTTCTAAGCAGTTAAGATTACAGATGTGGGCCACCAGCCCCCAGCTAAGCAGCAGTTTTTGAACTGAAACACAAACATTCTTCTCAATCTTTCAAAACTTTATAGGGTTTTTTTTTACATTTGCCACAAAAATATAAAGATTTCATTTCAAACTTTTAAATGATAAGGATTCAGAATCTGCGTTTAAAGAAGAATCATTCCAGTGTGAGAAATGGAAAGATGGTGAGTAATCTTTGTATTTAATCCCAACAGAGAGCTCTATAAAAGCTATTTTCTTATCTTTCTCCAGCAGAGGAGACAGATCAGGTGGGGCTGGAAGCTTAAGGAAGAAGGTAGATTAAAGTCCACCCCCATAATACATTTTGAATAAAATGTTTTCCAAACAAATAATGTCTTTCAATGCATTTCTATAATCAAAGCTATTGTTTTTGATACTCCGTACCTTTGGTGTTCAGTAATCCTAAAATGTGAAGGGAGAGGTAGACTATTCAACAGACACTAACTGGTTACTACACAGCAGATGCCATAGTAGTTTGGGGATGACAAGATTAGTACAAAGCTGCTTCTACCTTCTGACAAGAGAGGCAGGAACATAAACAATGGAGTAATAATTGCTGTGAAAAATACCATAAACAAGTGGGAAGGAAAGAAGATAAAAAGAGAAAGAGGAAGGAAGGGAGGGAAAAAAAGAAAGGAATCAGTAATGGAAAGGAGGGAAAGAGAAAGGGAGGGAAGGGAAAGAGAGGGAAGCAAAGGAGGAAAAGATGGAAAACAAAATTATCAACTGTCTTTAGGAAGCACAGATAATGGAACTACCAGAGAAAGATTTTTAAAGTACTCAGATAAAGGAAACCAAGCATTGAAGGAAATAAAAATAATTAAAGGAAATGAAGAAAACTGGTATCTCAATATACAAAGAACATTTATAAAGTGATAAAAAAATTATTTTAAAAAATTCCTTTGATTTTCCTGTCAATTGTAGTGTACTATTTCTTAACATTCCCTGGCAGGAAAAAAATGTGAAGAACCACTGATTTAGGCCACACCTCCACAAGTAAAAGCATTTTATGATTTTTAAATCAATACCAGAAAAAATATGTGAAAATCCTCAAAGGTTTTAAAAATTAAATCATTGCCCCAAATTTAATGAATCAAACAAGTAAGAAAAAATAAAACCAAAAGGTATTTCAAGTTGAATGAAAATAAAACACAACAGCTTAAAATTTATGAGAGGCACTTCAAGCATGCTTAGAGATAAATTTCTGGAACTAGATCCCTATGTTAGAAAACAAAGGCTTCAAATCAAGCTTAGCTTTTACCTTAAGCACATACCAAAGGAAGAACAAAGTAAGCTCAATGTAGAAAAATTAAGATCACGAAAGCAAGATAAGAAATTAATTAAAAGCAAATAAAATAAAGAGAAATGAATAAGAGCAAAAACTGCTTCTCTAGAAAGAAATAACGTTATAGTTAGGATGACCAGCAAGAAGTAAAGGAAGCATATTCATAAATGTCAAGAAGGACAGAGAAGACCCCACTTCAGGTCCTAGAGACATTTAAAGAACAGGAAGAGATGTCCCTGAATAACTGTAGCACTAAAGTCAAATCTTACAAAAAAACAGAAAAAGACAAATTTCTTTTGTAAACAAGCTATGCCAACTCACCTGCTATGGTGTAGATCACTTAAATAGTATTTCAGTTCCTAAGGAAATGAACGGAAAATTTTAAAACTTTGCCTTGAAAAACAATTTCAGACAGATTATTGCATTGAAAATTCAATCTAATGGGGCCAGGAGTTTGGCCTACTGGTAGAGTGCTTGCCTAGACCCGGGTTCGATTCCTTGGCAGCACATACATAGAAAAAGCTGGAAGTGGTTTTGTGGCTCAAGTGATAGAGTGCTAGCCTTGAGAAAGTCCAAGGACAGTGCTCAGGCCCTGAATTCAAACTCATGGGGGGGTGGGAGGGAAATGGGGACAAAAACATGAAAAGGGGTATCAATGTGTGAGAAGTATTGCAACTACTACCTGGCAAATATAACTGTAACCCCTCTATACATTAGCCAGACAATAAAAAAAATGAATAGAACTGAAAAATGTCAAAAAATCAATCTAATATTTAAGAATTATTTAAATATGTAAATTATTTGAAATAATTATTTTACAATTATTTTGTTATTTGTGATCACTTAATTATTCTAATATTAATTTTAATAGGTTTACTTCCAGAAAACCAAGGAATAGGAAATACGTCTTGGTTCATTTTATGGAGTATAATAATTCCTGATACAGAAGTAAGGTATAAAATCTTTTCAAAACTACTAACCAATCTTCTTTATGAATATGTATGCAATTATCCTTAACTAAATTATAACATGGCAAGAGTTTTAACTCTTTTCTTGCTTGCTTGCTTGCTTTTGACAGCACTGGAAATTAAAGTAGGACTTTGTACAGGCTGAGCAAGCACTCTATTATTGATCTACATCACCAAAGAAGTCCTGGGCTTTGTAGGACATCTCATTGGCATAAATATTTCAACAATGGGTCCAAATTAGAAAAACAAAATAATCCTACTTATTAGTGTGTTAAAGAGAAGGAAGCATAGGATGTTATCGATCGATACAAAACAAACATTATATATTTCACTGTCTATGCATGATAAAAATTCAAAGAACAAAAAAGTTGAGAATTATCCAACTTGAAAAAGGAAGCTATGAAAAAAGTCTACATCATGATACTTATTATGAAATACTAAACACAATTGTGTAAGGTCCAGCCATTTCAATAAAGTAGAGGGATGAAAGGCATAAAGATTAGAAGGGATGGAATAAAAGTTTCTATTTGTACATAGAAAAATATCAAAGAATATGCACATACAAAGAAAAGAGACTTACTTGTGAGTTCAGCATGGTGAATGGATATAAAACAAACAAAAATCTCTGTTTATATACATACATTTTAATAAATATATAGAAACTAAATTTTAATGTAATATCAGGTACAACCATTAAAAACTGATTAAGATAGGTGTAACTTTAAAAACCTGCAGGATTTGTGTTCTCAAAACTATTTAATGTCAATGAAAGTAATATGTAGACTGAAAGAACTGGAAAACCATATTTTACTCATGAACTGGAAGATTCAATGTACTAAAGATATCAGCTCTTTCCAAATAGATACCATACTTAAAACAATGATGCTCAAATTCCCAACACATTATTTGAACAGAAATAGTACAATGCAAACATAATGTACTTTCTATCTGGCAAATACAATGTAATCCTATTAATTACAATAAAATATTTTTAAAAAGAAGTAGTACACTACAATTGACAGGAAAATCAAAGGAATTATAAAAGCTAAAGCAATTTTGAAAAAGAAAACCAGAGTGGAAAATTCTTTTCCGTCCTTGCACTTGTAGTTTGTTTCTGTCTTTGGCAGTGAGGTGGGTCTCTTGGAGGCAACATATTGATGGATCTTGTTTCTTAATCCAGTCTGCTGTTCTGTGTCTTTTGATTGAGTTGTTCAACCCATTCACATTTAGGGAAATTATGGAGAAGGGATTAGTGTCCTTTGTCATTATTCACTTTTACTTCTGAGTTTCATTCTCTCTTTTTCCCCCTTTATGTTTACTGACTTACAGGTGATTGCTTCTTGATAGGGGTTCTTGCTGTTCTGCAATTTGTTCTTGATTAATATTTTTTGTAAAGCTGGTTTAGTGTGGATGTATTCATATAGCTTCTCTTTGGAATGAAATATTCTTGTTTCTCCCTCAATGTAAATGCTATTTCACTGGATATATGCAGTAATCTAGAATCTTTCCCTCTGGAAAGAGCTCTAAATACATTGGGTAGGCAATAAGAGATTAGATACTGCTGATACACACAGGGCTATGTCCTCCAACTGATCACCCCTACTTTAAGCTCTTGCCATGAGCACCGTTCCATCTCCTTCTTCTCCCAAGACCTCCACAGAACCAGCATAGCTCCATACACCAAGCTTCAGTCCATAGCAACACCCAGAGAAGAACACAAAAGGAAACAGCAAAGATAGAGTTGTAGTAGACCCCCAGAGTGAGCCGACTTGAAGTCAACTTTATTCACTCACCTTCTGGAAATACCTCTGCTGTTGCCTTCTGGGGGAAGTAGCCTCTTCTTAGTTTCAGACCACATGCAAATGGAAATTGTTGGGCACATGGCCCAACTGAAGATGGCAATATACAATGGAGCTCTGAGAAGGTCTAAAGGGAGAGGCAAGCATCTTCACTCACACTAAAGGTGTAACTATGAACTTGCCCAACTCTAAACACCAGCACCAAGGATAAGATAGAAAATGTGACCCAACAGGAAATGGGCTGCCTGCAGCTAATCTTATTTCTAAACTTTTCAGATGACTTAAGTCAAAAAACCTCTCTTTTTTCATTAAAGTCAGTTTTGTTATATTCATTGTCATCAATATCCAAGTAACCTCTCCTGTTTCATACAAGCCATATGTGTGTATGTATCTGTGTGTATACACATATGTCTGTATATATGTGTGTATGCCATCCTATTGCTTAAAAAAAGAAAAGGATAAATAAAAAAGATAAGCTAGGTGCCAGTTCCTCCTGCCTGTAATCCTAGCTTCTCAGGAGCTTGAGATGTGAGGATTATAAAAGGCCAGCCTGGTCAGCCAAGTCCTTGAGACTTTCATCTCCACTTACCAGATTTGGGGAGGTAGTTTATTGGATGTAAGAGTCTCACAGACATTCCTCCCCATGCTGGTTTCAAACCACCATCTTCAGATCTTATCGTTCTGAGGAGCTAGGATTACAGGCATAAGCCACTCGCATCCAGTTCAGTAAATATGTTATCCCTTAAGGCACCCCACTGCCTCCTAGAGGATACCCACACAGGAGCCATGCTCTTAAGAAAACTACCTTTGAAACATCCTCCCTTTCAAGTTACTGAAGCAACTGCAACCAACAAGCAACTCTCTAATAACCCAGGATGTGCTTCAACTCCTCCCTCCAAGGAACACCCAGCTAAATTCCCCTCTCATATGACAAACTAGATTGCACCTAAGGGTGCCTCAGAGCTTCTGTTTTGCATCAAGAAACATAAAAGCCATTAAGAACCCTTGAGACCAAGAACTCAGTACTTCCTGGAAGACCAAAATGCAAAGTTATCTTTTGATTCCTTTGGGAGTCTCCCTCCCACCACCCTCCCATCCCACCTCCACCCTGCCTCCTTGGCAAAGAGTAGAAACAGCAATCAATAGCTTGGTAAATGATCCTGCCACAAATGGAAGATTACCTAAAGTTGCATAAGTAGGTATAGCAATTATCCCTAGCGAGCAAATTATCCTCTCTTATCAGTCATTGCCAGTACAACCTCCCTCCCACAGTGGAGCATTAGTAAACTCACATAATCATCTGCTAGAACCACTCTTGCTGCCTTCTCATTTGGGGCAGATCACTTCCTACATGCTCTGTGAGAACGAATTCTCTTGCTACCTCCTCCAGTGTTTCTCTGAAAAGAAGCAACATCTGGATACCAGGCATGACTTCTTATGTGACCTCTGGCCAGTTACTCAGCATCTTTAAGGCCACGTATAGCTCTTGATGAAGGGTCCATGGAGAATGGATACCTGCAAGTTATCTCCAAACAGGAGTCAAATTCTCTTGAGTTCCTTAGTACTGGTTTTCTTACCAACTCAATAACGCATTTTAAAATTCAAGCTGTGACAGTCAAATTTGCAATGATGCACTGCTACATCGAATAGATTAATAAATAAATATTGCAGCCTGTGGTATTTACTTGCTGTGTAAGCCTGCTGTCTCTATAGAACTTGAAGATTGCTTCATTAAGCCTCTGGTCAATGAATGTCTAGAAACTTAGTGTACAAACATGAGGACTGTAGTTAACAATATTATAATATGCACTAGAAACCTGCTATGAAAGTTGAATTTACCAAGAAAAATAATGAGACAATAACTCTAATTAACTATAGTGACAATTTCACTAGTTATATCAAAAACTCATGCTGTAGGCTTTAAATATATCCAATTAAAATAAGATAAAACACCATCTAGATAAAATGTAAAGTCATTTAAAGTCATTGAAAGCAGAAAAATGGCAAGAAAAGAAGTACAATGAATAGTGAGCAGTTATAGATATGGGTCCATATTAATTCAACTATGTTTAGTAAATGGTCTAATTTCAGCAATGAAAAGATAGACGGTTGGAATAGACTTAATTAAGAAAGGACAAAAGAAAACAAGACCTTCACAAGGCACAGTGGAACACAGTTATAGTTTCAACTACTTGGAAGGCTGAGGCAGGAGTTGAGGCCAGCCTGGGAAGATAATAAGTACCAGTTTTAAAAGTTTCATGTCATTTATAACACAGAACAAGTCAAAGTAAAGCAATATAGGAAAATGTACTATGTTCACCGTGAACAAAAGCAAAGCCTGGTTTTACACAGCTATAATTCTAGCACCTAGGAGCAGAGGCTCCAGGATCCTAAGTTTGAGGCCAGCCTCAGAAATAAGTGAATCCACTATTAATACTCAAGACTTCAACAGATTCCTGTCAGTCTTTGACAAACTCAGAAGACAGAAAATCAGGATAGACAGATAGATCTGAAGATCATCATCAATTAATTTTATCTCATTCACATTTACCAAATAATTCATTTTTTGAGGCTTGCTAACACAAATTACACTTCTGGGCCATGAAACATACCTTAACCAACATAAAATAGAAATCATTCAGTGGATTAAAACTTGAAATGAGCCCAGTGCCAATGGCTCATGTCTAGAATCCTAGCTGCTCTGGAGCCTGAGATCTGTGGATGGAGGTATAAAACTAGCTAGGGCAGGAAAGCTCTGAGACTCATTTCCAATTGATCCAGAAACCCAAAAGTGGAGCTGTGGCTCAAAGTAGTAGAATGGTAACCTTGAACCCAAAAGCTCAAGTATTGAGCTCAAGCTCCAGGACCAACACACACACACACACACACACACACACACACACACACACACACACACACACACACACAGTGAGCTCCTTTTGATCCCATATAATCTTTGAAATGACTCAGATGGAGCCCCCTCCACCCACAAAGTGCTCTGCTGCTGCTTCCTTTTTCTGTAAACCCACACTCTTCCTAGTATTTAAAAATATATATCTGCTTCAGATTCCCAGAACCCACACAAGCAAACTCATTTTGATTTGGGAATTAGGCTTCTGTTTAGTCTCATATAACCTCTAAGGAGCATAAGTTAAATTATATATAGCAGTGCTTTCATTTTCAATCATATCTATATTTACTGCCTCCATGTAAGACCTTCTCACCTATTTTCATTCCAACAAAACTCCCATTGGCTTCTCTATACTTGTTCAAACAAGGTGTTCATTTTGGTGGTATTTTTGTATATGTTTATCTTTCCATAAAATAGCTATGTGTTTAATATGTATAACCTTAATGTCTTAAAGTTTTGCTGAAATTATGCCATACCATTTGTTGTCTTCACTTCCCTCGCTGAGTCTGATGAATCCGTAGTGGCCCCAGACAGCACACATTCTGTGTGCCTCATCCTAGAGGAGGTACAGCTGCCTCTCATCTACCCACCCTTGACTCCAGGGAGTCTCCATGTTCAGAAAAGTCACCCCATGTAAACTTGCCTTACTGGTATTGTTGGGGGAGGGAAGAAGGGACAGAGGGAAGGAGGAGGGAAGGAAAGGAAGGAAGGATGGAAGGAAGGAGGGAAGGAAGGAAATCTAGCCAGGTACCATGCCTATAATGCTAGCTACTCAGGAGATTGAAATCAGAGGATTGAAGTTTGAAGCCTATCTGGGACTATTTGTGAGACTCTTATCTCCAATTAATCATCAGAAAATTGGAAGTGGAACTGTAATTCAAAGTGGTAAAGCACTAGCCTTGTTCAGAAAAGCTCAGGTACAGTTGTTGAGTTCAGGCTTCATGATTGATCACTCCCCCACCCCCAGAAAAAAAACAAATCTGGCTCTGAATCATCCTAATGTGATTTGCACGCACAAATGGACTTTAATGTCAGAGCAAGAAGATAAATTCCACTAAAAATAGTTCAGGTGAGAGTTATAAAAGTGACACATACAGAGCCAGGTGTGGTCATATAAGACTATAATCCCAGCATTCAGGAGGATCAAAAGATAAAGACCAGGTTGTGTAATATAATGAATTTGAAACCATCTAGTACTACATAGCAAAATGTTAACATGTGTGTGTGTGAATTAAATTCATCAAAAATGATCATATAAAAATAAAAGCAAAGGGACTGGGTATATGGTTTAGTGGTAGAGTGCTTGTCTAACATGCATGAAGCCCTGGATACAGTTCTTCAGTACCACATAAACAGAAAAAGCCATAAGTGGCACTGTGGTTCAAGTGGTAGAGCATTAACCTTAAGCAAAAGGACAGTGGTCAGGCCCTGAGTTCAAATCTCAGGACTGGCAAAATATAAATATTTCTTCCTAATTTGGTGCTAACATGTAATATGTCTCCTGAAGTTTCTTCTTCTGCTTTGCAAGTTATTTCTCTTACCTCCACTGAATTTCCATCTTCCATAAAATAAAAGTATCTGTCAACAATGCCAACTTGAGGTCAATTCCCAGTACTATTATCAATTAATAAATTCTTGAGTTCTGACCTAGGAGAGAACCCAATATCTTCTTTTGCATTTAAAACTATCATTTCAGCAGACTTTTAGAAAAGATACAAAAAGAGCAAGTATCCCATCACCCCACACACAATTTTTTTCCAACACTGAATTCTGGAGTAGGGCATCATGTGTGCCAAGCAATCCTTTACCATTTGAGTCACTCTGACAGTCCCTAGGGGTCACTTTATCCCCTCCACCACTGCCTTCTCACCCCCCGGCCTGGACTATAGTCTATTTGGGCTTCATTTTGTCATTAAGATGAGATGCAGGCCCCTGTAGCTTGGGATGACAGGAGCATGCTACCACACTCAATCTTTGGTTGAGATGAAGTCTCGAAAACTTTTATGACCTGGCTGGCTTTAATTTGTGATCCCCCACAATATCTGTTTCCCAAGTAGCTAGGCCTAATTCATTCTCTCCTTCCTTCCTTCCTTCCTTCCTTCCTTCCTTCCTTCCTTCCTTCCTTCCCCTCCCTTCCCCCCTTCTTCCTTCTTTCCTTCTTTCCTTCATTCCTTCATTCCTTCTTTCCTCCCTCCTTTTCTGTTTTGGCCTATCCTGTGGTTTTGATCTCAGGGCCTGGGTGCAGTCCCTGAGCTGCTTCGTGGCTCAAAGCTAGCATTCTACGACCTAAGCCACAATGCCACATGCAGCTTTTCTGAGTAGTTTATTGGAGATTGAGTCAGACTTTCTTGCCTGGGCTAGGTTTGAACCACAATCCTCAGATCTCAGTTTCTGAGGAGCTAGGATTACAGGTGTGGGCCACTGACTGGCACTCAATTTCTAGTTTGTTCTTGTTGGTTTTTTCTTTTGCCAGTCCTGGGGCTTGAACTCAGGACCTGAGCACTGTCCTTGAGCTTTCTCAAGGCTAGAACTCTACCACTTGAGCCACAGCACCTCTTCTGGTTTTTTCTATGTATGTGGTACCGGGGAATGTAACCCGTGTCTTTGTGCATGCTAGGAAAGCACTCTACCACTAGGCCAAACTCCTGGCCCCTAATTTTTTTAAAGCAGAATTTCAAGGAAACATGTTTTACAGCGTGCCATTCCTTATTGCTTCCTAATTTGGTGCCAACATGTCATGTGTCTCCTGAAGTTACTTGCTCTGCTTTGCAAGTTACTTCTCTTTCCTCCACTCAATTTCCATTTTCCATATATTATTCCCATACTGAGCTTGGAACTCAGGGATTTGAAATTTCTCAGTGCTCTACCACAAGCCATACCTCAAACTTTGTTGCTGGTTATGTTTAGAGATGACATCATGCAAATTCTTCTGCCTGGGTAGGCTTCAAGATTAACTTCCTGAGTGGCTAAGCCTCTGAGGCCCGGCTTCCTCTTCCATTTTTGTCTTATTCTCTCCTATTGTTGACACTTGGGCTCATATATTTTCTGACTCTTTTACTTCTAAAAGTTTTATAGAGATACCATTCACATACCATGTAGTTCTTCCAATGCAAGTTCATAAAAGGAGTTTTAGAATATTCACACCATTGTGCATACATCTCTAGTCTATTTTAAAACATTTTAATGGCTCAAAAAAATCAAGCTTTTAGGCCAGGGGCTTGTGGTTCATGGCTGTAATTCTAGCTACTCAGGAGGCTGAAACTTGAGCATTGTGGTTTAAAGCTAGCCTGGACAGAAAAGTCCACAGGACTCATCTTCAATAAACTACTAAAAAGCCAAAAGCAGAGCTGTGGCTCAAGTTGTGAAGCACAGAAACAGCACCCAGGCTCTGAGACCAAGCCCCTGAACTGGTTCAAAATAAAACTTATTACATATCTCATCCTTTCAACCCACCAACTCTAGATAACTACTGACTATATGTCCTTCATAATTTCCCTTGTCTAGAATGGAATCATATAGTCATTTGTAACTTTCTTACATTTAATATTACAAGTATTTTATCAAGATCTTATGTTGTAGTATGTGTTAATATTCCTGTGTGTACTCTTGTGTGTGTGTGTGTGTGTGTGTGTGTGTGTGTGTGTGTGTGTATGCTGGTCCTAAAGGTTTCAACTCAGGGCCTAGATGCTGCCCCTGAGTTCTCTTTGCTCAAGGCTAGTGCTTGATTACTAGAGCCATAGCTCTATTTCCAGCTCTTTTGGATTTTATTGGAAATAAGAGTCTCACAGATTTTCCTAACCAAGCTGGCTTTGAATCCTGATCCTCAGATCTGTCTCCTGAGCAGCTAGGATGACAAGCATGAGCAACCAGTACCAGGTTCAATAGTCCTTTTTATGCTTGAATACTACTTCACTTGATGGATATACTACCTTATTGGTCAATGGCCAGATGAATCGTTTCCCCAAAGGGGATATTAGAAATAAGTTTCTGCATGGACTTGTTTTCATTTCTCCTGTGAAAACTGATGAGTGTTATGGGAAATCTGTAACAATTTGAGAAACAGCCACACCACTATACATTCTGCTGACATGCTCATTTATGAGGCTTCCAATTTCTCCAAACTGTCTTAACCACTTTCTGATTGTAGTTACCCTAGTGGGTATGAAATAGTATCTTATGGTGAATTTAAATTTCCCCTAATCCTATCTGTTCAGAAGGCTGAGATATGATAGTTCAAAATCAGTGAGTAAAGTCCTTGATTCTTATCTCCAATTGACCATCAAAACATTTGGAAGTGGAGCTATGGTTTAAAGAGATTTAGCCATGAGCAGAGATGTTCAGGGATAGTGCTTAGGCCTGGAGTTCCAATCCTATGACCAAATATAAAGAAAAAATTGAAAGGACCTTCCATATCCTGGAAACAAGAGCCATGTAATGTGATTGTTAATGTACTATTTTATTTCTCATCTCTTTTGTTGTCCCTTGGTTAACTCATATTGTTACAGTATCTTACCTTGTTATCTAGCATACTGTATACATGTTTGAAATAGGATAGGGAAGGGGGGAAAAGAAGATGAAGGGAGGGGGTGGGCAGAGGGAAATGGGGACAAAAACATGAGAAGGGGTATCAATGTGAAGTAATGCATGTTCTATCTGGTGAATATAATGTAAGCCTTCTATTAATTACAATTTAAAAAGAACATTAAAAATAAAAACATGTGGAGGGGGTGTTAAGAGTCAGGCACCAGTGACTCAGGCCTATAATCAGTTCAAAGCCAGCCTGAGCAAGAAAGTCTGAGACTCAACATTTAAAAATATATGGCAAAAAATATGAAAGATGTTGCCAGTAAAGGAGGGCTACTAAGGATTCATTGGCTCAAATCTACATATCAAGAAGTGTAATTAAATATCTGTGACCTAGTTTCATAGGCCAGAATTCCTTTCTGAGTGTGATCTCTTCTGGCTTTACCCAGGCCAGGCAGATTTAAAGGCTGCAACTCCATTCTGATGGTGAATTATGCAACTGCACAGTCTGTGCTGTACTGGGGATTGAACTCAGGATCTCCAACTTGTTAGGCACAGACATCTTGCCGCTGTAATCCTAGCTACTCAGGAGCCTAGAAAGGAAATCTGATGAGACTGAGTTGAAGCCCAAGGATTAGGTTTAAAGAAAAAAATGTTTCAGGGCACCAACAACTCCTAGCTACTCATGAAACCAGATCTGAGTTCAAACTGAGCCTGGAGAATGAAAGTCTGTGAAAACTCTTCAATTTACACCAAAAAGCCGGAAGTGATTTGTGGCTCAATTCAGTGACTCAGAGACAGTGCCCTAGCCCTGAATTTAAAAAATGGAAAATGGTGGGGGGGAGCTCAAATACAATGCCTAGGCTCTGAGATCAAGCCCCCAAGCCCTGGTGGCTCATGGCACCAGATCTTGGAGGATTAAGATTCAAAGCCAACCTAAGCAAGAAAATGCAAGAGACTCAACTTCCATTTAAGGACACAACAAGTAGAGCTGTGACTCAGTCATATGCTCAGCAGCTCAGTGAGCAGCCCCAAAGGGGGCTGAAGGCATAGTTCAAATGACAGTGTCTTCTTAACAAGTGTGACACCCTGAGTTCAATGCCCAGAAACAACAGCTACTAAGCCCTGGCAGCCTGAAGAAAACACCGTGAAAGGGAATCATCAGTTAGGTGATTTTCTGCAGAGAAATCTGTGGCAAGGTCACATGTGCTTCTGAAACACATTAAGCCTCTTACTGTTCTGCTCTATCCCCAAATCACCTAAAACCCTCTGTAGCAAAACCCCAAGCCCCCAAAAGTTCAGGCTTCCCTGAACTCTTCCCTGACTCTATCCCACTGCCTAGTCACCCCACAGCCTATGTGATTCTCTGCTCATTCTCACAATGACTCTGGTCTTTACAAGTACAAATCAGAGGATAATCAGAACTGAACCCATTTCTCTTTCCTAAATGACAAGTCCTGTACTAAACCCAAATGCCACATCCTCAACACAGTTAAACACAGAAACACTTTATCAGAACATTTATTGAGTGAAATCAATATTCTCAAGGAGTTGGTTTATTTGGGAGGAATAAAGTGCCCCCTCTGAAAATTCTGGAAAAGCCTTTTCTGTTTGAATAAGAGGGACAAATCTCCCAATATGGTACCTTCTGTGAAGATAGGGACAGCTGGAGATACTTGACCAAGTTGACGCTTACGGAGAGTCGTCGGTGTGTGTGTGGGTACGGGCTCCTTGTACGGCACAGATTCTGGAAAGTTTGGATGTAATGCCTTGTCTCGCAATGGCACATTTTTGGCGGGCAGTCTACCCCTGTCTTTGATACATCTATTTCTTATAGGATTATTCTGAGCCACAGTGGCAGCTTCTTGACTAGAAGAATTATCGATTACTTTAGAGTAGGTAGCCTTGTAATTTGAGGAATGTCTCTGGAGCTTCTCTGTTTGGATTGTTAGTTCTACCTTTTCTTGGGTCTTTTCAAACTTCATCAAGGAAGGAGGTGGCCCTTTGGGGCAGGTGGCATCTATTGCGTGCTTATTACACCTCCTTTTCTCCAACAGGGCTTGGTCAACATCTGTTGTGACTTTGGGGGATTTTATGTTTCTAGAAAAAGCAGCTTTACCCAGGCCTCTGTCTTGCAGAGATGAAGAGCTATCCTTCCCTAGAGAACTTTCCTGCTCTTTGAGTTTTGTACCAGGGCTAAGCCATTGAAAAAATTGTTTAATCTGGTTTCTGAAACTATTTTCAGGAGGAGGCTGCCCCTTCTGTGACAGGGCAGGGGAAGATTTTCTCTGACGTGTCTTCTCTGACCTGTCTGGAAGAGGCTGGCTCTTCCTTCTCAGTGGGGATTTCTCCAGCCCTGCATCCCCTCCACCAAGTTCGTGTGGTTTGGATGCGTTAAACTTGACTTTCTTCGTAGTTGAAGGGGAATTTGTGTCCTGGCATTTGGGAATCATGTGACTAGGGACCCAGGGCTCCCTTTGCTGCATGCCAGTCCCTCTGCTGTGCGACTGAATGTGAAGTACCTGGGAGGCTGCTGTGTCACCACTGGAGACCACCTGGTGATGAGCGAGCGACGTCTGGATTGTTGAGGGGGGATTCTTGTCCTGGTCTTTGGGAATCATGTGGCTAGGGACCCATGGCTGCTGCTGCTGCTGCTGGAGCACCCTGTTCCCTCTGTTGCACGATTGAACATGAAATACCTGCAAGGCTGCTGTATCCCCACTGGGGACACCCTGGTGATGAGTCAGCAATGTCTGGATTGTCCCCTGATCTGAAGTCTGGGGTGCGACCTCAGGAGGAGCTTCCTGAACCTGCCTCTGCTTCCTGTTCTCCAATTTTAACTTCAATTCACTAATCAGGTGGTTTTTAAGTTCTGCTGATACAGGATCAGGAACTGAGGTTCTTGCTGGGGAAATCAGGGTAGTTTCTACTTCATGAGAATTCACGTTTGCCTCTGGGGAACTCCCTGACTCCTTGGTCATCTCAATATCTAGTTCTGATTGAACATTGTCTTTTTCTGCTTTGACTAGCTCCGTAGACTTGTCAGTCATAGGAAAAGGCTCTAAATTCTTCATTTTTCTTTGCAACTTTTTTGCATTATTGCTAGAACCCTTGCTCTTAGCTAGGGTTTCAGGGTCAGTTTCGGCTTGTCTTGTTGATGGCATTGAGCTGTCCACAGAATCTTTGTGACCAGCTTTATCTATGCTGTTATTTGTGTGGTACAAAACTGTAGGTTTGCCATCCTCAACTGTCGACTTGTCTGTATATTGATGATTGGTATGTAAGGATGATTTCTTTAGAATTTCTTGTCCTTTCTTGCCCATAGGTAAAGTGGCAGAAAGGGAATTATCTACAACAGGGATATTTGATGTTTTCGTTGCACCCTCAGAAGCCTCAATTTTAGAATTCACCCCAGAAATGACTGAGGATGGAATTTGTAAATTAGACTGTGTTTGAAACTCTTTCACATTGAAGATTTGTATAGACTCTTGAACCTTCTGTGGAAGGCCGTTCACCATTCTCCAGTGAAAAATTTTAATATGATCCTCCAAAATTTTCTGCCTATTGCCATAAGGGAAAGAACTCAAGCTGCTTCCCTTTCTCCCCAATGGCACCAAATCTTTCTCTTTCACCTGGCAGGGGAAATTCTTAGAAGAATTTATGACAGAAAGCCTTGAACTCTGTACAGTTTCTGGGATCTGACCCTTACTGATTTCATCGAATTTCTTGCTCAAATGTACTTCCAGGGCCTCCTTCCGTTGTCGACTTGCCTCTAAGGTGCTTGGATTATACGCTGAGGGCCTGTCTATCAGTCTCTCCTGGTCTGTGCGAGAGTCAGGTACCGGGGGATCATCTGGAGCCACTTTTGCATGACTCAACGAATGGTCATTTTGTCCCGTCTGTGAACTGTGGCCTTGTTCCTTCACAACCTCCTCTAGAGGAGGTGTCACTGAGCTCCCCTCAGGAAGCTGCTCATGGTGCTTTTCTAACTGTTTCAAGTCAATCTTGTTTAAGTGTTTGGTGCTATGACCTGTAAAAATAGGAATCCGTGCCAGTCCCTGGCACTGCTTCTCAGTGTTTTGGGAGATTTCTGTGAGAGGGTACATCGATGATAGAGAAGAAATGATCCTTTCGGGAAGGCCCCAGCGGTGCTGGATGAGCCTCTTTCGAAGGTGATGCTCTAGTTTTTTCCTGAGCTCATTGTCAAGAGGAAAGTCTCCAGGAAGTATGGAGACTGGAGAATTACGGGCCTTGTAGGCCTGTTTAGCAAATGAAAATTGGGGAGCTGGAGGACAAAAGTCTTCCTGGGACTTTTGGACGACAGGCGGTAAACCCCATATGGTTTTCTGAACTTTCTGTAATATATTATATTCTAGACAATCAATTTGAGATGGTGTAAGAAGCTGTGCCTCACTCTCAGGCATGTGAAAACACACTCCGCAGGAGCACAGCTGAGAGCCAGGAAGCGGTCCACCTGGGAGTGGGGATTCAAGCTGGGCCTGAAATTGGTCAGAAAGGAGAGGCTGAGATGGAGACTGCATAATGACTTCAGATAATGCTTGAAGTTGAATCTGGGGCGAGGTCAGAGTTGTTCCGCAAGAAATTACAGTGGGCTTATGGGTACTGCACGCATGAATAATTCGGTTGAAGCAAGTTAAGGGGCAGTCACCTGAGGCAGGGAC
Source organism: Megascapheus bottae (assembly GCF_031878675.1). Classification (NCBI taxonomy): domain Eukaryota; kingdom Metazoa; phylum Chordata; class Mammalia; order Rodentia; family Geomyidae; genus Megascapheus; species Megascapheus bottae. The sequence goes on from NC_143511.1 coordinate 14,923,488, forward strand.
AATAGAGCTCAGGGACTCACAGTGTAGAGATGGGAGACCCCAGAACAACTGGGTAGACTTTTTCTGTGAAGGATCCTCAAAGACATTTGGATGTGGGGGCTGCTGCTGGTGCATGTGAAAATTTCCCAGTTTGCCTGTGCTGCTCGCAAATGAGAGAGGGGTTGTTGAGTCATATTGATTGGCAACAGACTGCAAGAGTTCCCCTGAATCACTGGGCTGGCACTCCGGCATTGACTGTTTGGAGAAAAATGGTATTTTATCTTCCTTGTCCTCTGACATCAAGAAATCACCTCTCTTTTGGATCTGTCTCTCCAGCAGCTTCAGGACATCAGAGCAGACAAATGAGGGAGTTTCAGAATTTATAATGTAGGATGTGGTGTCTCCCTGGAAAGAACCTGAAACACTATCAAGGTCAGGAAGCTCTTCGTCCCTGTGATACTGTGCCAAGCTGGGTGGAGGCGAGTTCTCGGCATGGGGCTGCAGCATGGGAAGTTTGAACATAGAGGGGCTTAAACTGCCAGTGTTCCTGGTGGTTGAGTCATAAGTGATTATTGGGTCATAAGTGGGCAACGAATCAAGTCTGTCCACCAGACACAAGGAGGTATCTTGTCTGAGTATGAGTCCTGTTTCTGGAGTATCACATGGGCAAGGAGAAATTCCGGGTAGCAATGGGTCCACCCAGAATTGGGAATCCATGGGAGAAACAGATGATGATAGATTGTCTCTAGGTGGTGGAGATGGAGATAAGCCCTTTAAGGGGGTGACTTTGTTAAGAGACACATTGGAAGAGGATGAGAGGCAAGGTTCGGGTGAAGTGGCTGGAGGTGAATGTCCTGGAAGGTTTGTCGAAGAAGTGAATGGTGACTTTTTCAAAGAAGTTGTGGAAGCCAAACCGGCCACTGAGAGAGCATCATTTTGAAGGGATGCCCTAGAGAGTAGACGACTGACCTTAGCTGTGGTTCTATTACATACGTGACAGAGGGGGTCTGGGCACAGCAATTTCCGAAAAGGGGGGATGTCATCATAATGATTCAGTGGGCTGCAGGAGACAAAAAGTGCAAGGCTGTAGCTAACTAATATGGGGAACAGAGTACCAGCTAGTCTGGAGGGGAGGGAAAGGGCACCTGCAGTCATTATACCCCTTTGTGTTCTCACACATCTGTGACCTCATAGTACTGTTTCCTTTCACATACCCATTGCTATGGCTACCCCTCTGAAAACTAGCCACCTGTACTGAATCCATGCTTATAACATGAAATGGAGACCGAAAAAGAACAATGGCTAATTACCTTTTCAAAATAGAAAGAAGCTTCTTCCCCTCTTCAATGTCTCTCTGGCAACTTTTCCGACCTGGAAAACCAGAACAGCTTAATAAAAGTGGAAATATAAAGATCAGACAGGAGTCTCTTTATAGGAAGCATGTCTGAATGGTTATCTTGGACATGTGTCTGAATACCGCTCCTTAACACGATGCCAGGACACTGAAGTTGTGGCTTGATGCCTCACCTGGCCCCTTAGTAAGTAGTAACCCACTGCTCAGGTCTATCACTGTCACGTGCCCATAGCTGGCAGAACACAAACCCTGAAGGAAACTGCTCAGGCCTGATTGTCTATCTGCGAGCCTCTCCTCTGAGGGCTCATTTTTTGAGACAATGTGTAGCAACTGACTTCTCTAAGACCATGGACCTTAGCACCTCATGCAAGGAAAAGGGTCACCATTAATGAGCAACAGCCAGGACAAAACATACCTCTAAATGCTCCTCTCCTCTTCCTTGTAATTCTGCCTTGATTCTGAGAATAAAAAGAAAAAGAATGAGAGGCTGGGTTTCAATTGATTTCATTTCTCCTTTCTCCAGCAAGCTAAGATATTATAGCTAGGAATTAAATGATTCATTTTAATTAACAGAAATTTGCTCTGTCATTTTACTGTGAAACATGGTCAAATATTTTCAATTATTTGAAAACCCCCAAAAAAGGTTTTTGCCTGTGACAATGCACATGGGTTTTCACTCAGAGGTTCTCTGCTACATCTGTGGCCCCCAGCCTCATCTGTGTCCCTCAGAGGACAGCCCACTGAGAATAGAACAAACGAGGCTGTGCTCAGAAGACCTCAGAGGTCAGCACTGCTCTCATATGCATCTCTGCTGGGAGGAAAGCTTGTGATAGGATAGCTGACTTAGGGATAGAACTCAAGATTACCTGTCAGAGTGACTTGTTCTTACACCTGCTCACATTATGTCACTGTCTTTTCCTTCAGATAGAAACCTTAGCCCTCCCATGTTGGCCCTCATGTTCTACTACAGCGATGCTTCATCTTGTCTAACTTCCCATGTTAGAGGTCTGAGACCACCAGCCTCATTTAATAACATGAACAGTAATAAGAAACCATAACAAAATCTCTTGGTTTACCCGCACTCCCTTACCTTTTGAATGTACGCATGGATCCAAAGAGTTGAGTAAATGTGTAGGAACAGTTGGTAACACAAATACAAAATCAGGACCCCCAAGGCACCCGGAAAGGTGTATGAGGGGTCAATATCCAAAAAATCTAAGCTAAATTCATCCATGATTTAGTACTGTTATTCAGAAAAGGGAGACTTCTCCATAGTCTGAATCACAAGGTTGCCTGAAGCAACTGAGTTCTGAGAGGGAAGGGGCTTGGATTTATAACCCCAGGCCTGCATCACAGAGGAGAGGAGAGTCATAGAGGGGTTCTTGGGGGAGGAGGTGGAGGGTGGGGCAGTCTGGAGTACTGTTTGAGGTCCATGTCTTAGGGTTACTATATTAAGAATCTGGACTGTATGACCTAGAATTTTGACATTTACACTCAAACTCAAGAAACATTCTGTAGATGATTTGAAACATACTTGAGCCTGTTTTTGATTACTCAAACTTAGATATAAAACCAAGTTCTTAATTTACTTTTGTGACTTAAGATTTTACCCCCTTTTCTTTGTTTAGCCTGTATTATCTTCAATACACAGAACTGAGTCAAATTAAAACAAGTCATTGTTCAACAAATGAATTCAAAAAGTTTCAAATAAATGAATGCAAAATTAAAATTTCACTTGATCCAGGGGAGTTTTAGAGCACACATTCTTATGGAGCTAATGAAGCTAAAACATGTTTTATTTATTCAAATACATATAGACATTCTGACAAATCACCCCAGCATTTTCTACAATAAAAACCAATTACTGCCCCCTTTGATTTCAACCTCCCCTGCCAGCCTTCACATACTACAGCGATGCTTCATCTTGTCTAACTTCTAATGTCAGAGGTCTGAGACCACCAGCCTCATTTAATAACATGAGGAACAGTAATAAGAAACCATGACAAAATCTCTTGGTTTACCCACACTCCCTTACCTTTTGAATGTACGCATGGATCCAAAGAGTTGAGTAAATGTGTAGGAACAGTTGGTAACACAAATACAAAATCAGGACCCCCAAGGCACCCGGAAAGGTGTATGAGGGGTCAATATCCAAAAAATCTAAGCTAAATTCATCCATGATTTAGTACTGTTATTCAGAAAAGGGAGACTTCTCCATAGTCTGAATCACAAGGTTGCCTGAAGCAACTGAGTTCTGAGAGGGAAGGGGCTTGGATTTATAACCCCAGGCCTGCATCACAGAGGAGAGGAGAGTCATAGAGGGGTTCTTGGGGGAGAGGGTGGAGGGCGGGGCAGTCTGGCCCCTCAGCCTTGTCCTCACCTACCAGGCCAGCCCTGAGCTATGCTCTGTCCGACTCTGCTGTCCATTTCCCACTTTTACCTTTTCCTCATGTTGTGTACTTATCCCAGAGAGCTCCCCTTTTTGTTCATCTGTGACCACACCTTATGCCCCTTGCACTATTTAGGGTCCATATACTCTTACTTGCTTGCTGACAGCACCTGAAATTTTTACTTCTCTTCAGACATTTACACTCAGTCAAGTATGTCCTCAAATCTATCTGATCAACAGAATATGTCTACTTAAAACTCAGATATAAAACTTAAAACTCATTTCCCCACTAGAAGAAGGGAAGGGGTGACATCCAAAAATTTATTCATTACCTGACTTATGTAACTTCACCTTTATAATCATAAAAATAATTTCTAGGTTCTTTTCCCCTCCTTTAGCTTTGTGAATGTTGGATTTTGCCCTTTGTTGGTCTTGTTCAGTTAGCCTGTAATGTGTTCAGAGGGACTGACTAAAAAAAAAGTAATTCATTTTTCAACAAATTCAAAACAGTAGGGCTGGGAGCATAACCTAGTGGTAACATGCGTGCCTAGCATGCATGAAGCCCTGGGTTCGATTCCTCAGTACCACACACTTAGAAAAAGCTGCAAGTGGCACTGTGGCTCAAGTGGCAGAGTGCTAGCCTTGGGTAGAAAGTGTCTGAGAGCACCCAGGTCCTGAGTTCAAGCCCTGGGACTGACAAAAGAAAATTTAAAACAGTATAAATGAAAAATTAAAACCTCACTTGATTTGGGGTTGCACTATTTTTATGGAATTAATTTTAAACATACTATGTTTATACTCTCCCTCCCGCTCCCTCTCTAACAAATCAACCTAGCGTTTTCCACTACAAGAACCAATTACTCCCCCAACTTTGATTCCAGCCACCCATGCCAGCCCTCATGCCCCACTACAGCGATGTTTCATCTCCTCCTCATGCCATGTCTGATAGTCATGTGAGACCCCAGCCTCATATAATATGAGAGTAATAAGAAACCATGATAAAATGTTTTCACACATTGAGGTTCACACTTACCTTTTGAATGTATGCATTTTTCCAAAGAGTTGAATAAATTTGTAAGAAAACACAGTAACACAAATACAGAATTAGTAACCCCAAGGCACCTGGAAAGGTGTATGAGGGGTCAATATCCAAAAAATCTAAGCTAAATTCATCCATGATTTAGTACTGCTATTCAGAAAAGGGAGACTCTTCTCCATAGTCTAAATCGCAAAGCTGCCAGAAGCAACTGAGTTCTGAGGAGGTAGGGGCTTGGCTTTATAACTGAGGCCTGCATCACAGAGCAGAGGAGAGTCATAGAGGGGTTCTGTGGGTGGGGGAGGGGCACTCTGAAGAGGGCCTGCCCACAGTCCTGCCCCTACCTGCCAGGCCAACTCTTCTGTCCATTTCCCACTCTTCCCTTCCCTTCCTATTTGTTAGACCAGGCTATTGTCTGAGATCCTTTAACTGTAAAGTAGTGTTAAAAATTAAAATTTCACATGATTTGGGGGATGCTTACAGCACCTATTTTTGTGAAGTTATTGAAACTTTAACATGATTGTAATCTTTCACTTTCTCTTGTGTTCTCTCTCTCTCTCTCTCTCTCTCTCTCTCTCTCTCTCTCTCTCTCTCTCTCTCTCTCTCTCTCTCTCTCTCTCTCTCTCTCCCCCCCCCCTCAGGTTCAAGAGTCAATTATTGCCTGCTTTGATTTCAAGTTTTGATATTTTGGCTAGTTTCATCTAATTACCTAAACTAGAGACAGTCTGGGCCTCAACTGCAAGTTCATAACAGTTTTTCCAAGGGTCAGTAATAGAGTACTAAGGAATGGACCACTCAGACCTTGAAAAAGGGCTCAGGGATGCCCGTGGGTACAAAAGCCAAAGCCTTGGGCAGAATGTAGGCTTGAGCAGCTTCTGCCCCACGGTGTAACATCCTTTCCTGAGGTGGGGCTTGAACTCTGAGCTTGCGAGCTGTCCCTGAGTTCTTCAGCTGAAGGTTAATGCTCTATCACTTGAGCCACAGTGCCACTTCCAGTTTTCTGGTGCATAATTGAAGATGAGTCTCTTGGACTTTCGGGCCCGGGCTGGCTTTGAACCATAGTCCTCAAATCTCAGCCTCTGGAGTAGCTAGTATTACAGGTGTGAGCCACTAGCATCTGGCCTGAGTATCTTTTTTGTCGTATCAATAGCTTGGGAACATCGGCTATGTAATCACTCTGCACATGTCCAAAAGTTGTCTGTCATACTATTTAGATCCTACTTGTTAGGTTGGGGGGAAATTTGTTTGTTTTGTGCCAGTCCTGGGGCTTGAAATCATGGCCTGAGTGCTGTACCTGAGGTTTTATGCTAAGGCTAGTCTCTACCACTTGAGCTATAACTCCACCTCTGGCTTTGCTTGGTGATTAATTGGAGATAAGAGTCTCTTGGACTTTCCTGCCCAGGCTGACTTTGAACCATGATCCTCAGATTTCAGCCTCCTCAGTCGCTGACAAGTGTTAGCTAGCTACACCCAGTCCCACCAGTTACTTTTCAACAATTCCAAATAACAACACGCACTCCTTTCTCAAGGCTTTCTTTCTAAACATTTAATCGTCATGTGAGCTGTTTCAGGAACAGTTTTCGAGCTGGCAGGTACTCCCAATAGCACTTCTTTTCTATAGCAGAACAGGTGCCTGAACTCTAGGCGTCTCTCTCTTGCTGAGCTTTTTCAGCTCACTGCTGGTAGGGTGTTTTACTATTTGAAATACCTCTATTTCTGGATTTTTTGCTGGCTTATTGGAAATAAGAGTCTCAAAGATTTAGCTATCCTGAATGGCTTTGAACCTCAGAATCATAGCTGTGAGACACTAGTACCTACCTCTTTCATTTGTTTTTTTTTCATATCTTTATTGTAATTAATAGAGGGGTTACAGTTATATTCGCCAGATAGAAGGTTCATTATTTCACACACATTGATACCCCTTCTCATGTTTTTGTTCCCATTTCCCTCCCCCCCCACACCCTCCCCTTATCTTGCCCCCCTTCCCTTTCCTATTTCAAACAAATAATTATGTATACAATATAACAGATAATAAGGTAAGATAATGTATAATAGGAGACTAACCAAGGGACAACAAAAGAGATGAAAAATAACATAGTACATTAAGAACAATAATCACACATTACATGGCTCTTGTTTCCATACCCTGGAGGTCCTTTCATCCTATATGGCCTTATGTATCTAGGTTTTGAGCTACTGTAATCCTCTGGTAGGAGAGTCCAAGGTTTGTATTAATTATTACAAATGAGGGAAACCATTGAGCCTATGCTCCTTTGAGTCTGGCTTACTTCACTTAATATGATTTTTTCCATTTCCTTACAAATGGGGCGATGTCGTTCTTCCTGATGGCAGCATAGAATTCCATTGTGCATAAGTACCACATCTTGTTGATCCAATCATCTACTGAGGGGCATCTGGGTTGGTTCCATATCTTTGCTAGGGTAAAGAGTGCTGCAATGGACATCACTGTGCTCGTGGATTTAGTATGTCCTTGTTTCTGGATGATTGGGTAAATGCCAAGTTGTGGAATTTCTGGGTCATAGGGGAGCTCTATGTTTGAGGAACAGCCATACTGCTTTCCATAGAGGCTGAACGAGTTTTCACTCCCACCAACAGTGTAGTAGTGATCCCTCCTGGCCACATCCCCTCCAGCATCTGTTATTAGTTTTCTTGATCATGGCCATCCTAATGGAAGTGAGGTGGAATCTCAGAGTTGTTTTGATTTGCATTTCTTTTATGGCCAGAGATGTGGAGCATTTCTTCATGTGTCTATAGGCCATTCTTATTTCTTCTTCAGACAAGTCTCTAAGTCTTTGGCCCATCCCTTAATGGGATGGTTGTTTCTTTGAAGATTAGTTTTGGAGTGATTCAATGTTTTTAGCTGTTGTTATATTTTAGATATGAGGCCTTTGTCTGTTGTATGGTTAGTGAAGACCTTCTCCCACTCTGTGGGTTTTCTATTTAGCTTGCTACCTATGTCCTTTGCCATACAGAAGCTCTGCAATTAAATGCAGTCCCATTTATCCAAACTTTCTTTAATTTTTGTATTTCTAGCTCTTTATTCAGAAATTTTCAGCCTGTGCCAAGGAGACCTAGTGTATCTTCAATTTCTTTTTGTTAAGTATTCTGTATATCTGCTTTTGCCTCGAGGTCTTTGATCCTTTTGAGTTAATCCTGGTGCAGGGTGACATAGAAGGATCCAACTTTTGTTTTCTGTAGATGCTTAACCAGTTCTTCCAGCACCACTTGTTGAAGAGTCTGTCTTTCTTCCATTCTATTTTTTTTTTGCTCCCTTATCAAAGATTAGGTGGCCATACATCTGTGGGTTGATTTCTGAGTCTTCAGTTCTATTTCATTTGTTTTGTTTTTTGAAACCAATTCCCACTACCTAACTCAGGCTATCCTCAAACTCATGTTTCTGCCTTCAGCATTTTAAGACTACAAGTGTGAATTACAATACCCACTCTGAAGCTCTTCATTTGTTCCTATGGCCTGGAACTCTTACTTGATCACCCATGATGGAGTAAGACCCTCTTCAACACAGATAAACCTCTATCAGTTATGCAGGACCAAGTGCCCTGCCTGCAGGTCAGGTTCCCTCACCTCAACCAGGGTTTTATTTAACAAATACTTACTGCTGGAGCCTAGAATCACAGATACCTGTAGTCCCAGTCCCTGCCCTGAGCTCATGGGGAGGCTGTAGAGAGAAGTCCCACATGAGTCAAGGGCTGCACACATGCAAAGGAGAGTCCACCAACCCACAGTGTTGCTGAATTGCCAAGCAATTTGTGGAGCAGCCAAAACCATAACTGGTGAAACACAGCATGCTCTTAGAAAGCCTTCCTTGCCTGTCTGTACTGTTTTTCTCTATGGATGACCAGTCTTTGAAAATAAGACCAAAAAAACTGCTGTTCTCTCTTATTTTCTTGTGTTTCTAATGATGGAATCCAGACTCTCACACATTCTAAGCAAGTTCTCTAGCACTGAGTTATATCCCAATCCTTAGCTGTTCTCTTTTAAGATCTTGACATTGGCTTAGATATCTTTATATTTCTCTTTTTCACTCCCCTTTCTCCCTCTACTCCTTCTTTTCTTCTTCTTCCTCATTTTTCTCCTTCTTAGTATCCTTTCTTCTTCTCAGTATCATATTAGCCATGAACTCTGGAAGTACTGTGTGAGAGTCCTGAGTGTCTCTCCTTCCTACACTAACATCAACCATGCTGTATAACACATTCTTTTCCAATTTATGACATATTGTACTTCCAGGAACCTCAATCAATTTTCAATATCCTCCTACTGCAATAAACAAGCAAGTGTATACCTCTGTGCATAAACAGACCCAGTTTCTCAGTGGACAGAGTGACTTTTCTAAATCCTATAGAAAGAATACATTAACAATTCTCCTACATAATCAATGTACCTATTTTCAGTAATAACAAATAATTTGTAAAATAAATATGCATATAAGTAACATATATATAACTGTATATATAGGTAACAGGTGGTAATGTTACATTTTTATGTCTAAATCATATTCCATTGCATGCCACATTTTGATTTCTCTTAATCAGCTGATGATATTTGAGTTGGGTCCACTTATTGACTATTACAAAGAATACTATGAACACTGGACATGTTTTGTGTAGATAGTTGCTGTTATTTCTTGTTTGCTTTTGCAATAACTTGCTGTGACTATTATACGTCTCTCTGAGGGTTTGTTGTATAATCATACTTAAATCTCATGAAATAAAAAATTTGGGTTCTAAATGTACTTAAGAATAATAAAGTACTAACACCTTACATTCTCAAGATTCTAAATATTTTCTTGCACCTCCCCCCCCTTTAGTACTGGGGCTTGAACTCTGGGTTCTGGTTGTCATTTGTCTTTTTGAATCAAAGGTAGCATTCTACCATTTAAGACACCCCTTTACTTCTTGCTTTTTGCTGGATAATTAGAGATCAGAGTTTCACTAACTTTTCTGCCCAAGCTGCCCTCAAACTGTGATCCTCAGTTCTCAGACTGCTGGTAGCTAGGATTACAGGTATGAGCTTCCAGTGCCCAGCTAAGTTCAATTCTTAGTAAGATCTAGAAAGAATGAACCTAAGCAAACCAAAAACCTGTATGAGTACAGTCTGATTTCAGACTAACAAGGAGGCTGACGAGAGTTCATGGGGAAATAAAGTATTGATTCTTTGCTCTATTGGTTCTGTTTCTGTGATTAATATTCTTAGAATGAATCAGCATACAAATTCACCAGATGGAGTTCTTTTCTTCTTACAGAGGATAGAAAACCACATGAATTGTGGCTTAAGACAAAAACTTTCATTTATAGCCTGCTATTTCTACTACAGGAGTAGATCTAGCATCTCTCTCACCATATGGTATGGGTTAGATATGAGATCTCTCTCCCCCAAAAGACTCACACATTAAAGGCTTGGACCCCGTTTCAGAAACTAGCTAGCTGGAGAACATAGGTCCCTGAGGGCAGATTTGAGGCTGTTTCTTGTCTCTAGCTCTTTCTACTTCCTGTCCACCATGCTGTGGGCCTCCACTGCCACATGCGTGGCCACTATGGTGTTCTGCCTCACCAGTCTCAGTAAGGCCTAAGACTGTAGAATGAACCCCTTAAAACCAGAGCTACAATAAATTGCCTCTCCCTTAAGTTGTTGTTTTGCCACAGTGATGAGAATCTAACACCTTATTCCCTGAATAAAGTTTCATTTTTCAGCCATTACTCATCCTCAGGGCAGGTCCAGCACAACATCCAGCTAGGAAAGAAATCATTGCTTTAGTGTCATCGTTCAGTTATATGGAACCAGCTTTACATCCTAAGAACACTATTGAAATAATTATTGGTAGTGGAAGAAAGCAATTGTCCTAAGTGCTGAGACTGATACCTGTGTACATTGTTCTGTTACTATCTACCACACAAGTGTAGAAGGTGAAAGGAATGGGAACTTTTGTCACAAATTGACAGAATAGTTAAACATAGTAATAAAAACTTGAAACTTCTACTGTGGATAGCTCTGCTTTATGCCATTTTTCCAATGGCCTAACTGGGCTGATACTTATTCTACACAAGTATCCATTGACAGTGGAGGAGAGGAAAACAACTTAGCTGTTTTCCATAGATAGTTTAAGAAACTGTAGTCAACTGTATATGCTCCAGGAAGAAGCCTTGGTGTGGTAGCTCATTTTATTTGTAAATCTGATTCGATCATGGGGTTTCCAGATATAAGTATGCCTCTGAAAATGTTTCCAAATGAGATTAACATTTGAATTAAATATTCAGTGAAGCATTTGGCCCTTTCCAGTAGTGGTAAGCATCATCTAAGCTCTTGAGGACCTCAACAGAAGGATAAGGAACGAAGTTGCCCCCCTTTTTCAGGCTACCTTCAAGAGCAAAGATAGCTGCCTTCTCTTAGTCTCCGAATGAGAGCCTTAACTTAGGGACTGCATGAAGCTGAAGCTTTGGAATAAGCCTGAATAATGCAACCAACTTTCTGGATCTCCAGCTTGTACATGGCAGATCATGGGACTTCTTTGTCTCCATAATTGGAAGAGATCCTTTAACTCAGGATGTCTTTTTATTGTGTGGGGGGAGTAGGTGAGGGGTTGAGTGTGGGTGTTTGTCAGAGTCATTAGTTCTGTATATCTGGGGAGTCCTGATTAATATACTAGGAACAAATCCACAACCTGGAAATCCTGGGGAAACTGTAGGAGAGACTATGGAGAAACCTCTCCCGCATTCCTGCCATGAGAAGGGATAAAAACAAATCTCCACTCTAATCATAGAGCCTCATTTGGAGAAGGAAATGTCTCCCTCAGACTGACTTCAGCTTCCCTATTTTCTCACGCCATTCTCTTCATTGGCCTGAACCTTCCTGGAGTCCCTGGCAAGAATTTACTCTGCAAATGCTTTGAATATGGCTGCTTTAATAGGCTAAACATTACATAGACATTCACCTACTTTTCCCATTAGAACTTTTATTGCTAAAATCAAAGTGTTCAAATCATTCTCCTAAGCCATTAAGAATAAAACAACTCTGAGCTAGACTAATACAAGTAATTACTAAACCAAGCTGAATTTCTTTGGTGTGCCTTTGGCACTAAGGTATGGAAACTCTAGAGTTCTATAAGAGGTCTGAGTGAGGTTAAAGGAAAAAAGGTTCAACACAAATTTTCTTGTTAAAAATGCATTTTTAGAAAATGGTTTTAGGTTGACTTTCTAGGACAGTTGTATGGTAAGGAAACATGTAGCAATTTGGCAAATCAAGGCCTTCATTTCTTTGAAACAAAATGCAGACAAAAACATAATTAAAAATAAAATTAAAAAACATAATGTGAAAGTATTTTGATTCCTTTTGTAATTAAAGCTCTGAAATTAAAGTTTTGCTGGAGAGAAGCCTATGTTTTTAATGTCACGGTCCATGAAGGAATAATAGAGGCGACAGGAAGTGAGAAGTCTCTCACGCTTGTTGCTGAAAGTGATCTTGGAGAAACTTTCAGTCTGACTAAGAAAGCTAGTCTGGCTTTCTCATTTTGCAATTTAGAAACTGAGGCCAAGACATGTTTATTTCTCTGTATCTTAATCCAGTGTGTGTGTGTGTGTGTGTGTGTGTGTGTGTGTGTGTGTGTGTGTGTTTCTATAAGGAATCATGGAAATGGCATCTGCAAAGTTTTAACACAAATTAGACAAACAATATGAGACTTTCTGTCCATGGCCCTAAAACACATCCAACACTAAAAGACAAAAGATCAGCAAGCATCAAACTTTGCTCAGTGCTGCCTTGGAAAATGTAAGTTTTGTCCAACAACCTACAAAAATAATTTTTTTAATTTTTTTTGAAACATTTTTGCCAATCCTGGGGCTTGAACTCAGGGCCTAAGCACTGTCCTTGAACTTCCTCAAGGCTAGCCCTACCACTTGGGACACAGTACCACTTCTGGCTTTTTTATGTATGTGGTACTGAGGAATCAAACCTGGGTCTTTGTGCATGCTAGGAAAGCACTCGACCAGTAGGCCAAACTTCCAGCCTTTAATTTTTTTTTTAGTGAGGCTATAACTGAACTGCAGTATATCACTACATGCCTTCTGCAATATGCTAAACAGAATGCAAAGTCAACATCCCTTGATGACTTGTACATTTGTATCTTCATCCTAGGCTATTCTCAAATGCTTCCTTGAAGTACCAAAATTGTCTGTTAGAGAATAGCCTAGGATGAAGATACAAATGTACATGAATTCCAGCAGTGGTTCCCAAAGCCATCTTCACTTAAAAGAGAAAGTTTCAAGGCCACAATGAATGATGTCTGACACAATTTAAGGCTGACAGGATTTGAGCAGAGGGAGGATACCTACCACAGAAAAGGCCCATCATTATTGACAGTTTTATGTGGCAGGTAGTACTGATATGATGGTTTCCCAACTGTGCATGTCCATTCCCATAATGCCTTCTGATATTGTGATGTTAATGATATGCAGTGCATATAAATGAGGTATTTAGCAAGAGTTTCACTCAAAAGTCTACTTAAGGACAATTAAGAATTTTCTTTTCGCTGAGGGAGCAAATCTCTCTGGCCTTTGGAACTTTTAACAATACTTGTTCATGGTCATGAAGTGGACAGTTAAGGGGACCCTAAGTAGTCCTCAGGCAAGGCAGGGTCAGATCTCTACAGGACAGTATTGTAAGTAACATTGGGAAACGTAGACCCTGTTTCTTCCAATTCCCTCAGACCCAAGTAAAAATAAAAGATTTTTTAAACATCCATTTCTCAAAAAAGGTGTTAATTCTGTTAACTATAAACCAAAAACTCAGTTCCAGAGCTTAAGAACTTTTAAAGAAATTGTAAAGCAAAAGACTAACTGCTCGGATAGCATAAAAAGTTAAATTGTATTAGTTTTTGAAAATATTGCACATGCAATATTTTTTAAAAGGAACATTAGATCATGATAATTATGATCAGAATATATGATAAAATAGTTTTATAGAATGAGGGCCTAGATGATTAGAAACTTTGGCAGGGTAGCAGGGTATAAAATTAACCCTCAGAAATCAACTGCTTTCCTATATGCCAACAATGAGAGGAAAGAGGCAGCAATCAGGAAAGCAACTCCTTTTACAAGAGCCTCAAAGAAAATTAAGTACCTTGGAATTAACTAAGAATGTAAAGAATCTTTATGATGAAAACTTTAAAATCCTATAAAAGGAAATTAAAGCAGAACTGAGGTGAGTGGGTCCCCAGTATTCTGGTTTAGCCATTCCTTGGCCATTCTGCCAGTTCCAAAGACTAGGCATCCCTATGAATCCCTTTTGGGAATCACCAAATTGTATGCAAATTCTCTTGGGGAGGCAAAAGTTGCACAAAAGCAGCCACAGCACTTATAAACATGGCCCAGTAAAGCTTCAATAAAACCTAGTGTACAGGAAGGCTGTTGGCCATATTTGGCCTATAGTTTGCTGACCCCTGACTTAAAACTCTGTTAGATGAATCAGAGGACCCAAGATGACTATCTCTCAGAGAAAGAGGTAAGCCATGGGCCAATCAGTCTTCGGTTACTGTGGGAGTTGAAAAAAATCAGATTATTATTCTTAAGTTGTGACACTTTTTAAATTTAAAGCTACAGACAAGAGCTGAGGGTATGACTTCAGTTATAGAGTGCCTGTCTCACAAGCATGTAGCTTTCTGTTCAAACTTAGTACCATTCCACCATGAAATATAACATAAATAGCATCTCGTGATATTTGAAGAAAATAAAGTAATTGCATTTTCTAGTAGAATGGTCTCAGTTATTCTATTTATTATCTTTAAGTGGTTGTACAGTCAGTTGTACTTTAAGTAGATGTCAATATATGAGTACAATGCATCTTCGTAAACTATTGCCCCTTCTACCACTCTCCCCCGTTAGTCATTTTTAAATAAAGTTCAGTAGAAAGTTGCCATGGTTCTTATTCACCCAATGATGTACTACTGGCATAATCGAAAATTGCATTGGAGAAGTCTATCCAGAGGATAGATTAAAGAGAACCCAGAGAGTTATGAAAGTACACAGTGGAAATGTGCCAGTATCACACACAGTTTTTAATATTTTAAATCATGGAATATTCTGAAAAAAAAAAACAAAAACAAAACAACTACTCTCATCCCAAAACCTCAACAAAGACTCCCCTTCCTTTTCCTTTCCTCCGCAACAACTAGCAACTTATTAATCAGTGAGACAAGTAAAGAACTTCAGAAATTATGATGGAATTCAGAAATCACTTCTTTATCTCAGTATTTGTTTTTTAGTTTTGGGGTGTGTGTGTGTGTGTGTGTGTGTGTGTGTGTTTGTGTGTGTGTGTTTCTGGAGATCAAACCTAGGACTTCATTTGCACAGGCAAATCACACATTCTACCACTGTGCACAGAAAGCTCTGATTTTGATATTAACTACACTAATGGTTCAAATGAAATCTTGGCCTTAGGAAAAGAAATCATTTCTAAGAAGTGATTAGAGAAATCTATTGAAACTCCATAGTCTAAGGCTGTGCGGTCTGCCCACAGGACAAAGCAAATCACCTCCCAACATCCATCCCACTTTTCCGTGTTATTTTTAAACCTCATAGTGTCCTAGAGGTTATGAAGAAAAATATGTTCTGGTTCACTGGAAAACCAGTCCAGCACAGAGGTAGAACTAGAGACCCTATGCCATAGATACTCCTGTTCTGCCCACAGAATATACATTTCCTAAAAGTTGGAGCCCATCAATATATCTCCAAATTGTCAAGAGACAAGTTTAATTTTTCTTACTTTCTTTTAGGAGGACTTCTAGGGACCAAAGAATCCATTGAGGCCCCAATCATAATTTAGTAATAGAGAGACTTTTAGATATTATCATGAGCAATAAAACTAATGTTAGAGAACAAGAGAAAACAGGTTCTAACGCTGTCAATTAGCTTTGCAGACCCTTAAGGATGATCTTTTTAAACACTTGAGTAGAGTGGGAAAGTAGCAGTCACTTCACTATCTACATTTCTCACATTAGCATTAGTTGGGAATCATTACAAGCTCTCCAACGAATTTGGGTAATTGTTTTTGTCTAAAACAGCCTCAATTTCAAGAATGCAAAATAAAGCAGGCAATATGCAACTTTTGGTCACCCATTCTACTTATCGTCTAGTGCTAGACACTGAGAACAATGACAAATGATGTGTTGTTCCGAAGATACTCGCACAGCCTTAATAATAAACTATCTACCTGGCCAGTATAAATCCCCACACACTTATAACAGCATACTGACCCAAGTCCACATGTCACTAGATATCCACTCCAATCAGGACAAAGATAAAGTGCCCTATAATATTTGTAGCCTATCAAAATATCCCATAACATACTTTATCTGTGTACTCCATAACACAGACTGTACTCCAGCCCTAAGTCCCCTTATCCTTTCTGCTCAGAGCACACATCTTATCTTTCAGGCTCTGGTCCCACTATCTCACTCCCTCAGGCCTTTGAACTGGCTCTTCCCTTCGCTGTGGGCCTCTTCTTTCCTCCTACTCTAGATAATCTTTTACATCAGCAGCACACAGCCCAGGTGTCATCACTCACATGCTTTCCCTCCTCATGTTCCTGCTATTTGCTACCCTTTACCTAGTATTCAATCTTTGTTTCAGTGTATAATTATTGTATGAATGTTTCTCTATACTTTTATGCTTAGATACAATTAATAACAGTTCACTAAATTTGTGTCTAAATAGATAGATTAATGAATGAATGAATAGCTGGATTTCTATAAATCCATATTCCTTGGTAGTAACCTTTAATAAAGTTATTAAAAGTGAAATTCACTTTGCAAATTCCGACTACAATGTATGCTAGGAATTATAATAGGGAATGAGGACATTGTCCCCATATACATCTACTGAGACAGATGAGTTAACAAATTTTTGCAACATCACATGCAGTATAGCTATGAGAAAGCTGAAATGCTGAAAGATGAAGCAAGACTTACCAATGCCTAGAGGAATTAAAAGCAACTTTTAAGGAGATGTCCTGTGAACTTTTGAAATAAAATGGAAATATACATGACAAACTAATGAGAAAAGGTATTCCATGAAGGACATGGTATGTGAAAATGAACTGTAAAAGCTTGAAGAGCTTACTAGTGCGCAGAATAGCAAACTATTTGGTACTAGTGTGAACCACAGTTTGTGGAATGGGAATGACTTGAAATAGGATGGAAATTATAAGCTGTAGTTAACTATTTGGGGTATAATCTATTCAAGTTAGGAACAAAACAAGTTTTCAACTCCCATTTCCTGCATGGGAAGCAGGAAATGTTTCTCTTACTCTTCTCCTTTTCTTCCTTTATTATACTAAAACAAATCCTTGCTAAAAACTTAACAGAAAAAAACAATTGAGACTGAATGCAATTAAGAAGAGCTAGAGAATAGAGGTTTAGAAAATGGGAAGAAAAAAAATGCCTTCTAAGCAATGATGGAGGTTATTGAGGCATTAGAGATGTCCAGGTTCTAAACAACTTTTTAAAATTATACATAGAATATAGGATTTCCCTTATGTCATTATTAATAACAATCACTCAACTAAAAGATAGATGAGAGAGACAGAGACAGGGACAGAGACAGGGAGATTGTGTATAGATAGATAGATAGATAGACAGACAGACAGACAGACAGACAGACAGACAGACAGATAGATAGAATAAAAGACAGACAGACAGACAAAATATAAATGGCTGGATAGAGAGCCAGCCATTAAATCACCCAACACAAAAGAGAAGCCTGGGTGTTTGCATGTTTAACCATTACCCAAATCAAGGCTTGTATTTTCAAAAATATGGCTAATGGGAATTTCTATTCCACTTGGAGGTAGAACTCCTCATCCTCTTCCCAGCATTGTCTACTTACCTGTCAAGGGATTATGGCTGCCCCAGAAAAATGTACAGCATGACCTTTATTTCCAATATAAGAGTAAAATATGAGTAGGCTAGCTCAGGGAATGAAGCAGTATAGTCAGCAGATCATTAGAGGAATTGAGCACATGACAGAAGGGAAATTCCAGAATCATAGTGAACAGAGAGAGGAACTAGACTCTCTATGTAAAGAAGAAAGAAATTCTGTGCACTTCTTCCATTCACAGCGTGGCTACGGTGATTTCCTTGGATAAAACCCATATGCTTTTCCCAGGTCTCTATTAGTGAAAGCAGTGACTGAGGTCTTGAGACTTGAATCTGGCTACAGAACAACTGAAATTCTTTCAGTACTTAGTTGGTGGGCTTTTCATTGCTAGAAAATACAGAATATAAGCAATGTAACATATGTGTGTGGGGGGTGTACATATAACATACGTAACCCCCATCTGAAAGCATTACACCCCCAATCTTGGAAACAACAACAATCAGGACCTTTTCTGTGCTATTAGTGCATCTGATCCTGAAGTGACCATGCTGTGGTGTTGGAGAGCGGCCCTGCATTTAACCCACTCACTTTTCTTGGGACCAGCTGGGTCTGCACATCACTATCCACAATTGAAGACAGAAATGGAAATGTGGGTGGTGCAAAGTTGGGATATGTCTAATGGGAGCCTTTACCCTTTCTGAAAATCCAGCTGGGCACCGCCTCCAACTGTAGAAATCAAGGCAAAGCCCTTTGGTAGAATCTGCAGCTGTTTTTATTGCCTCCATAGTCCAAGGAAAATAGCTTCACATAATCCTATCTCAGTTTTCACACCTATAATTCATCATAAGTGCTATCTTTGTAGCCTTTTTTTAAAGCCAGTCCTTAAGCTTGAACTCATGCTCTGAGCCTGTCCCTGAGCTTTACTGCTTAAGGCTCTACTACTTTGTGGCTCTCTCTACTACTTTGAGCCACAGCTACTCTTCTGGTTTTCTGGAGATTAATTGGAGATCACAGTTTTAGGGACTTTCTTGCCTGGGCTGGGGTTCAAACTGCAATCCTCAGATCTCAGCCTCCCAAGTAGCTAGGATTACATGAGTGAGCCATCAGGATCCAGCTTGTTAACCTTGTTTGTATATGTTTATAAAACTTGGCTTCACAGTATACCAAAATTATGTTGCTGGTATCAACCTACATTTTAATTGAAGCTTCTTGTTCTAAGGGACAAATAGGTATAAGAATAATCTGGCTTCTTCCACATTTTCATATCTGATTTACCTCAGCTATATTTACAAGATCCTTAGTTGGGGCAGAAGCAATTTACTAGGAGGGGAAGTTCTGTCAAAACCACAACACCTGAAAAGCAAGTATTACTATGAATCTATTGCATCTTTCTTTCCTAATGGTAGATACAATGCTCTTATGAAAACAAGTATTACCTGGGCACTGATGGCTTACTATAATCCTAGCTACTCAGGAAGCTGAATAGCTCAGATCTGAGGATCCTAGTTTGAAACCAGCTTAGGCAGTCTCTTCTCTCTAATTAAACAACAAAAAGCCAGGTATAGAAGTACTGTGAATGAAATAGAACAGCAGCCTTGGAATAAGTGTCATTTTCTAAAAATCTAATGATCTGACAAACTGTATTTTGGAAGAGGAAGGTAATGAGACTGGGGGCCGGGAGCATGACCTAGTGGTAAAGTGCTTGCCTAGCATGCAGGAAACTCTGGCTTCAATTCGTCAGTACCACACACACAGTAAAAGCTGGAAGTGGCACTGTGCCACAAGTAGTAGAGTGCTAGCCTTGAGAAAGCCCAAGGACAGTGCACAGGTACTGAGTTCAAGCCCCAGGACTGGCAAGAAAGAAAGAAAGAAAGAAAGAAAGAAAGAAAGAAAGAAAGAAAGAAAGAAAGAAAGAAAGAAAGAAAGAAAGAAAGAAAGAAAGAAAGGAAGGAAGGAAGGAAGGAAGGAAAGAAGGAAAGAAGGAAAGAAGGAAGAAAGCAAAGAAAATGGAGACTGGAAAATTAATCTTTTCTGTTTCCTAATGGGGACTCAATTGGCACTATCTACCTGAAATCCCTCTTTTCTGCCTTTGTCTGCTATATCCTAGGACTCAATGTATGACTTAGTCCCTTGGGGAAACTTCCCTGGACAATTCCTCCCATCAGGCCTCCATTCCATCTCCCAGCCCAACCAGGCTGAGGTGCCTCCTCCTAAGTACTCATGTGCATGGCTCCACCATATTGCTTTGTAACTGTCTCTCTGTGAAGTCCTTCTGGTGAGCTGCTTTCACTCAGAGTCTAGATATCTGGTACAACAGGTCAGCAGATGCTGTTGCTGCACCACTTATGTCCCTGAGTCATTCTACAGTTCTCACCTCCCAGATGCCCTGGGTGTTGTCGTGAATGGCTTATCCCTCAAGTCTCCCAGAGGAAATAGCCTTGCCTAAGAATGAATGCCTGATCCGAGAAAGCTTCAGATACCTTCCATACCTCTTGGCTCCCAGGATGGACCCCAGGTCACTGAGTTAGCAATGGAGGCATCAGCCCCAATCCCCATCTGCCCATGGCAAGAATGACCTGTATGGTGCAATTCACTCCCCGCAGGGCTCCCAGGAAATCACATCATTGCCTTATTTCTTCACCTGCCCTTTTCTGTTTGTGTCCTATCTTATGACATTCCCTTGCTATGACACTTGTCTATGAATTCCCAATTCACCTTCTGTGACTAGGAAGCATGATCCAAGACCCTTCAAACCTCCATGAAGGTCATTAAATCCTAGCAAAGTTTCTCTAATAATCCTAGAGGAACTGACTGACTGAATAGAGTAGATGTTACAGAAACATTGATGCAGGTATCAAAGACCTAGGCAGATGTTTACAAGGGATGAACTAATTTTTTAAAAAAGGGAATCTCATTCCTTGATAAACAAAAGCCTTGAGTACAGGGAGAAATGGTAGGGACACAGGAAAGTGTATTTGGTCATGAAAACGTTGGAGAGTCTAAAGCAGTTAGACTTAGTCCAGCACTGTGTAAATCAGATCCATAGGCTCCATTAGCCTAAGAGAACATACAGCCCTCAACAATGGATCATGTTTCTTTAGATTCTCTCCAACATGATGGGACCCAGGAGCAAGGGTTAAGAGTTTGGTTCAGGTGCACTTTGGCTACCTATCATCTATTGGTGAGAAGGCTGGCTCTGAAAACCCCACACTGCATCATAGTAACCTGGAGACCTTAAAATTGCACTCCGAAGCTGTGTGTTCAGGTTGATGAACAGGAGAGAAGACTTCATGCCATAGAATTTCTACCACAGATATGGGTGCCTGTGATTTTAGCAGCTCTTTGCAACCTCTGTTGCAGTTTTGGAGCTGAGCAGATGGCAGGGGAGGGCTTAACTAAGTGGTGAAGTTTCAGCTGCAAAAGGCAATTCCTAGAATGACAATTGAGAAACTTATTTCCCCAACACTTAGCACATTGGCAGAGGGTTAGTGGAATTTTTTTTAATGAGGGAAATGAGGCAGTGCATGGGAATCAGAAATCCTAGGTTTGATTAGGTTATGTAGTGGCAAACACTACTGAATCTGATTCTTCAGCTGTGTCTGCTTTTCCCAAGGCAAAGTATCACCAGGCTTCTTTGTGAATTTAATAATAATAAACCCTAACGTGTTGGCTGCACCTGAGATACTCCCAGCAAACAAAGCAAATGTTTAATGCATTTTGAAATTGGCGTCATGCATCCTTTAAGATATTTCAACCCTGCCTGGCACTAAGGATCACTCTAGTTTCCAGCTATCTGTCAGAAACCCAGTAAAGTTGCAGGAGGAACATACTCTTGCCTCAACATTTTTCTCTCATACTAAATAACTTATATGATCCTGGACAAATGAACTTCTCTTACTGATCCTCTTTCTCCAAATGTAAAGTGGAGGGGGTGGCATTGAAGAAAGGACAATGGAAAACTCAAAGGATATCATAAAAATGCAATGTGATTATATGCATGAAAGTAACTGGGT
This sequence comes from Megascapheus bottae, assembly GCF_031878675.1. Taxonomy (NCBI): domain Eukaryota; kingdom Metazoa; phylum Chordata; class Mammalia; order Rodentia; family Geomyidae; genus Megascapheus; species Megascapheus bottae. The sequence continues at coordinate 14,945,161 of NC_143511.1, forward strand.
AACTGGTAAAGTTAGATCTTGAATTAGGATCCCATTTTCTTCATTTCTATTATGCCAGAAGTTCAAAAATTGCCATCTCTGCTTTCACTTTAGCTAGTTCATCATTTTTTTTTTGCCAGTCCTGGGCTTGAGCTCAGGGCCTGAGCACTGTCCTTGGACTTTCTCAAGGCTAGAGCTCTACCACTTGAGCCTCAGCACCATTTCTGGCTTTTTTTTTCTATGTATGTGGTACCGAGGAATCGAACCCGGGTCTTCATGCATGCTAGGCAAGCACTCTACCACTAGGCCAAACTCCCGGCCCTAGTTCATCATTTTTTTCCCTTTATCACCAAGCCACTTAATCATAAAGCTTATTTTCCTCAAATTTTCAGCTATCCTTTTCATATATCTATATATATGTATATGTGTATGCATGTATATATACGTATATTCATGTGTGTATATATGAGAGGAAGAAAGTGTGGGGGAAAGAGATGCTTTTTGAGGTTACCATGGGGTTGAGTAGTGATAAATCATCACAAGTTTAAAAAATCTATTTTATAATAGATTTTATAACAAAGTCATTTTATAATAAAGTAATATGTATTTCATGTAGTTTACTGACTACTGTAGTGAAGGTGAAAAGGCAAAACAGTTAAATGAATGTGTTTTCATATGATTTTGAAAGTTAAAAAAGTCACAAGTCAAGCCACCGTGTCAGGGACCATTGGTGTTTGATAGTCACAAACCTGGACTGTATCATTTTGTAATGAGGCTTGGTCACTTTAATTAAACCTAAGTTACTCAAGTTCAACAAAGGTAGTATTGGCTGAGATTATTTCTGTAGCAAATAATAGAAAAGCTACTCAACTGGCTTAAACAATTAGAGGAATTTACTGTGGCTTGTAACTGAAGAATCCATTAGAAATTTCATGGTTTAATCCAGGCATGATAAGAGTTCAGGTTCTGGCTCTATATTTTCTGCAGTTCTTCCAGTTTTCCTATCTATAAGTGTTCTCCTTAGTATGGCCCTACAAACTTATTGTTAGCCACACTCATAGTGGTTTTGTATTCAAGCAGCAGTAAATGAAAGGCTAAGAACCACCATGCAAAATCTTCAAGTGAACTCTGATTGGACCAGAGTGCACAATGTCTGTAACTGGGGGAAATGCCATTCTCTGGTTTAAATCTGTATCAGTCATTGTGACAAGGAAATGATTATTTTTAGTGGTTCAGAGAAATCAGACCCTCAACTGCAGGTCTGAAGATCAAGTGCAACTCCTAAATAACCTTGAGTCTCACACAACTGAATTAGATGTTAAGCAACTCTAAATCCTGCTATGATTAAAAATACTTTTTAGCAACTTAGTGCAGTGTGTTCCTACGTACTTTTTCAAAAATTTCAAAATTTCTTTCCTGATAAACTAACATTCTTTAGCATCAAAGGACGGAGAATCAATTTATTACCAAAAATGTAAGTTAAAGGTATTTGTTTGCTCTCTATTTATATTTGCTCTTATTTTTTTCTCCCCTGTATTTCCTGATAAACTTTGTTTTGTTGTTGTTAGTGGTGGTGGTGGTAGTTTTGTTGTTTGGCTATATTAGGCATTAAAATCAGGGCCTCATACTTGCTAAACAGGTGATTTACCACTTTTCTGTGTTGATTATTTTTCTGATAGGGTCTCTAATTATTCTTGGACAAGTCTGCACTGCAGTCCTCCTAGTTGTATTTCCTTTTGCTGCTGGGATAATAGGAATATGCCACCGAGTCCAGAAATTGGTTGAGATGGAGTCTGGTGAACTTTTATGTCTGAGGCTGGCCTTGAACCATGAACTGCAATTTCTGCCTCCCAAGTAGCTAAAACTGCCAACTTGAGCCATTCTGCCAAATGCTTGATTTCTTTTTCTTACTTTATCCTTCCTTTCATTTTCTTCTTTTTCTCCTCTCAATGTCCTTAATATATACAAATATAACAGAATGCCACCATGAGGCATTCCTTGATATTTCCCATTTTGGTGGAGGTGAAAATGCCTTCCCAGAGACACAAGCATGGTAAATTGCAGCCACGCTCACCTATCATCACTCATCCCCCAGGAGAGAAAGCTGGATGGAAATTTTTCCATGGGTTAATTCATATGCAGAGATAAGTGGGATACTCTCACTGAGACAGGCTTAGAATTTGTTCACTCAGGTTCCACATGTCAAAAGAGGAGGTTGGTATCTTAATCCCAAGCTGGGCAATACCAAGGTCTACAGTCTCCGAGTCTGTAGGAATTAGGAAGAAAAGAATAAAAAGACTGCACCTTTCCACTGCTGAACCCTAAGCTTTGGGTCAAAGTTGAGTTAGGGGACAGAGAGGGCTTGAAGAAAACCTTTAACATATATGCAGGATGGCAAGGGTTTTCATTTTTTAATTAGGCTTCCTAATACCTAGAAATATAATTCTTAACATTATCCAAAAATATCCTTACTATGCGGATTTCAAAAAATGAGAAAGAAAAGTTTAAGATAACATTGTTTTAAAATTAGTTGTAAAAATATCTCTTAACATTTTATATTGCATTTGTGTGTGTGTGTGTGTGTGTGTGTGTGTGTGTGAGTTTTACACTCTCAAGAAGCTCACTTGCTCAAAACTGGCAAGCTACTATTTGAGCCATGCCTCTAGCCAGGCTTTGTGCTGATTAAATGGAAACAGAATCTCCATGACTTTTCTATGTTGGCTGACTTTGAATTGCAATGCTCTGGATTTCAGATTCCTCAACAGATAGGATTAGAGCCATTGAGCCACCAGTGCCTGGCTTGCATTGCATTTTTAACATGAAAAGAAAAGTAGTTTCATATTCATAGTCTATTTTTGTTTATTTCACAAACTTAATATGTGAATCTTAAGCATTCCATGTGTTTATGACTCTGAAAATACCAAAATAAGAAGCTCAGTACTCCAGAATCTCAAGTGCCAAGGTGCTTTCTAAAATGAGATCCTGAGTTTGATCCCATTTAATCTATTCCTTGTTACTACGTGCACAGAAAAAAAAAAAAAAAACAGAAGTGGTGCTACAGTTCAAGTGGTAGAGCACTAGCCTTGTGAAGGCTCAAAGACAGTGCCCAGACTCTGAGTTCAAGACCCAAAACAAGAAAGAAAGGAAGAAAGAAACAAAGAAAAGGAGGGAAAAAAAGAGGAACAGAGAGAGAAAGAAAGAAAGAATAGAAAGGAAAAGAAAAGAAAAGGGAGAAGGAAAAGGAGAAGTAGTAGGTGGCGAATGAGAGAAGAAAGAAAAACGGAAGGAGATCCACTTCGGAGTGACCTGAAGCAGATGGCGAGTGGTAGTCTCAGACAGCATAGATGCTTCTTATTTAGGCAGATGTAAATGATGAGTTCAACCAGAGCTCATCTTTCCACACTGAAAAGTGAGAGTGCAAGCTTTCTCCAAGGCCACTGTTGCTGCTTGGGACACTGGTGATGAGCATCTTTCTTACTATAATGGAGGGGACCGTGACAGTCTTAACCTGGGCTTCACATCCTGATTGCATTTGAGGGAGCAATGAATTTTTGAAAATCAGATTGTGCTTAACTGTGATGCACCTGAAACCTTTCCTCTATTTTTAATGTGTGTGAGAAGCCTTGTAAACCACCATGGATTAATGGGGTTTCCCTACTCTGTTTACATGAATCTTATTTGTGACTGACAATCCAACACTTTTTAAATATTGCACTCTGAAATTCTTAGTTGCATTTTTGAAAGAAAAAAAAACACTCTATCTCTGCTTTAAATCTTAAAGCCAATTTCCAATAGACTTAACATATTTACTGTTTCATTAAAAACTGTACCATTTAGCCAAGCATGGTGGCTCACACCTATAATCCTAGCTACTCAGGAGGCTGAGATCTGAGGACAAAGGTTCAAAGCCAGCCCTGGTACAAAAGGACCTGAGATTCTTATCTCCAATTAACCTCTAGAAAATGGGAAGTGAGACTTGGCTCAAGGGTAGGGTGTTGGCCTTGAGCTGAAGAGCTCAGGGACAGTCCCCAAAAAAACCTGTACTGTTAAATGCAACCCATTACAATGAAATGTTAAGTTTGAAAATTTATAAAGGGAGGAAGAAAAGGAAGGGGAAGGAAAGGAAAGAGAAGAAAGGGCAGGAGGAAGCTCACTGCTTCAAGTAAATGTCTAAGGTAAATGAAGCGACTGTTTACAAAGCCATGGGTGGGACTAAGGGGTACCAATGCAGCCAAAGATGACAGAAGCAGAAGATCAGGTGGTCTTTATCACCTTTCCATCCCTAGGTCTGCAGAGAAAGGGGAAGGAGTAGTTCTCCCACTCAAAGAAAATAGAGCTGGAACCCTGGACACTGGTAGACAATGAAGAGAAGACACAGGAGATAGAAATAGGCTACAACTCTTTAGAAATAGTAGTAAATAGTAAATGTTCAGCACACACATATGACAAATTTGTATGTTCTAGAAAATGTAACCATTATGTTTAGAATATAGAATTTTCCCAATGAATCCCTTGGGAAAAAAATTCCCTTCAAGAAAAAAAAAAAACAAGGGTATCAATGTATGTGAATTAATGCACCTTCTATCTGGCAAATATAATGTAACCCTTCTATTAATTACAATAAAAATATATGAAGAAAAAAACCCTCAGGTCAAGGAGATCAGTGTTGAAAGTGCAGAAATGTATTTAAATACAAATGATTTGTAAGTAAAATGATTATGGATAAATATATAATAGGAAATAGCAACCAAGACAAATCTCAAAACAGAAGGCTGAGAATGGAAACAATATAAACTACAACTACAGGCTACAAACTTCAGGCTCACTTCACCCCACAACTAAAAGGGGATAGTTGCCTACCAGTAAAGTTTCCATCCTTAAACTATTTTGCTGTGTCTATCAGGCCTTCCATAGTATATTTTCTAACATCTTGGTGTTAATGTGGATGATCCATACTTCCAGGTGAGTAGAAATCATGGGGCATGGTGAATACGACTAAAGTATATTATATACATGTATAAAAATGTAAAATGGGAACCATTCTTTTGTACAAATAATATATATCAATACAGAATGAGGGAAAGAAAACCAGGAAGATTTTTCCTTCTTAGCATCTCAATAGATCATTTTCCCTTTGGCATCATTCTTATATTAGTGAACTTGGAACACAGGACCCTAAACTTTCTAGATGATTCTTTTTTCTGTTGGGTAGAGCTGCACCACTAAGCTTCTCTCTGGTCCTCTATACACTGCACTCTGCTGGGAGGGGGGGGAAAGGGGGAGGGGGAGGGCAGAATTAGGGCTTCAACACAGGGTCTGGGTGTTGTCCCTCAGCTTTTTCACTCAAGACTGGCCCTCTACCACTTGAGAAACCGCTCTATTTTCAGCTTTTTAGTGTTTAAGTGGAGATAAGAGTCTCATGGGCTTTCATGTCTGGGCTCACTTTGAAATGTGATCCTCACATCTCACCCTTCTTAGGATTACAGGGATAAGCTACTAGCCCCTGACTTCATTTTCCTCTTTCTAACTCAACACTGTTTAGAGTTCTGTGTTCTTCTATGGCTGTGGCAAACTTCTTCCCTAGCTCCCCTCCAACACCCCCCCACACACCCTTACATTCTAAGAAAACCTTTCAAGATACAATTTAAACCTTATCATCTCTTAATTACTAATCTCATTTCCCCTACATACTCAGCACCCCTAGTCTGACCAGCATAAACATCCGCTCACTCATCTGTCATCTGATCCTTAGTCTGCAACTTTAGAATGGGCCATATTACCTGACTCACAGTCAGTTGTTGATACTGTATATTCCACATTAGACTTTATCTCCTAGAGGCAGAAATGGTGCCAGCTGTCATTTTATCCTCAGAAGTAGAACCAGAAGGTACATAATTTATGCTGAAAGAAAGAAAAGAACAAGCCTTTAACTTTCATTTCTTGCCTGGAGAGCAGGATGTCTCTCTCTGTCTCTGTCTCTCTCTCTCTTTCTGTCTCTCTCTCTCTCTCTCTCTCTCTCTCTCTCTCTCTCTCTCTCTCTCTCTCTCTCTCTCTCTCTCTCTCTCTCTGCCTCTCTCTCTCTCTCTCTCTCTCTCTCTCTTCTCTCTCTCTCTCTCTCTCTCTCTCTCTCTCTCTCTCTCTCTCTCCTCACTTCCTTCCCCCCTTTTTTGTGCGGGTTCTGGGACCTAGGTATTTCCCCTTAGCTTTTCTGCTCAAAGCTGGTGTTTTGAGATACAGCTTCATTTCTAGCTTTTTTCTGATAAATTGGAGATAAGAGTTTCATGGTATCTCATACCTGTAATTCTAGCTACCCAGAAGGCTGGAAAGTCCATGAGACTCTTACCTCCAGTTAGCCACCAAAAAACCATGAGTGGTGCTGTGGCTCAAAGTGGTAGAGCACTAGCTTTGAGCAAAAATCACTCAGGGACAGCAACCAGGCCGTGAGTTCAATCCCCAGGACCGACCAACCCCCCCCCATACACACACACACACACACACACATATTCATTCATTCTCATGGACTCTTCTGCTCAGATGGCTTAGAACTTCAATTGTTAGATTTCAGCTTCTTGAGTAGTTAGGATTACAGCCATAAACCGCCAGCACCCAGCTTGCTTTCCAGCCTGAGGTGTGGATACTCTTCTCCATTAGTAATTATTGATGCACATTTACACAACTACCCACCAGAGAGGATGGGCTTTCCCTGAGCTCTAAAGTAACGTGTGAAAACAAAAGGAGCACTTTGAAGCACTAAAGGCTTAGATTTAAATTCTGGCTGCAATGCCAAGGGTAGGGACAGGGTAAAGAGGTTGAAGTGTTTACAGTGCAAAACTTAAGGCCACCCTCAAGACTCCCAGGGTCTGCACAGTTCTGCCCTCCTCTATTACAATCTCCTTGGCTCCTCCTTTCCCTCGCTGGGTGAGGCTGTTTACTGGGCTCCAGGGATGAACAAAACACGAAAGCTTGCCCGGCCTCCATGGGAAAATACTCCATAGGAAAATAAGGAAACAGAAAATCAGACTCCCATTTTCCCCTGGCCAAGAGAGGGAATGTTCATTCCAGGACCTTCAGTGGAGATTGAAGGCCCCCTCGTCATGGGGGTGTAGGTGTTGGGAGCTGCACCTCAGGAATTGAAGGGTTACAAGAGGAGGGGGAGGGTATACTCAGGAGCTGCAGCACTAATCCCAGGTGCCTGAGCTGATGGGGACACTCCAGGGGCTTCGGTGGGGAGGTGGGCATACCAGAAGCCTACAGGTGAACTCCAGCTGACGGGAGAGGGTGAACCCCTGGGGTAGGAGGATGGTCTCCAGAGCTTGTGGGTGGACCCCAGGGGCTGATGGGTGAGCTGAACCCCACCGGTGGGAAAATAGACCCCAGGGGCTGGGGATGGGCTCCCGAGAGCAAGTGAGTAGTCCCCAGATGTGGAAGGCTGGACCACTGGGGTTGGGAAGAATGGGTGTGTGCACCCCATGAGCTGGTCCAGGAGAGGTCCAGGAGCGCAGATGGTACACCTGGAGAGGTCCAGAGAGCACAGAAGGTACACCTGGAGAGGTCCAGGAGCGCAGATGGTACACCTGGAGAAGTCCAGGAGCGCAGATGGTACAGATCTAGTCGGGGGTTGAGGGAGGGAAGCGGTGGAGGGGTGGGCAAAGCCTCCTGGTGTGAATAAAAGCAAAGTCTCTGGTAATGGAGGCCTAGAGAGAAAGCGGTTGCTCAGTGGAGGTGCGGATCTCTTCCCATCTGGGGGTCCTGCAGGGCCTCTGGGTGGTACAGGAGGCTTCTCCATCTTGAAGTGGAACTGGAGGGAAAACCGTGGGTCCAGAACTTGCCTCCTGTCTGATGGACACCGGGAAGGCGAGGGTCAGCCTCCCTGTAGGACACAGCATAGGCCATGGGTGGACACAGCCAGCATGGGGCGCCAAGGCTCAGTGCCCGGCCCACAGGCAGGCAGGCATGGAGCGGTGGTGGAGAGTGACATCCGCAGCCTGGGCCAGAGGCCTCACAGCCAAGGCCTTCCGGGCACAGGCACAGGCAAACATGGCCGGCTGAAGAACTGTTTCCGGGGCAAATGAGGGCGGGACTTCTCGTGTGCGCATGCGCAGCTTGTCCAGTGGCTGAGATGAGCATTCACAGGAAAGAAAAGGGAAGGAAAGACTCCTGGGCTGTTGTTGTTGTTGTTGTTTGTTTGCTTGTTTTTGAGGGGGATATTTTTTTAGGGAGGGGAGCAGTTCTTTTGTTTTGTTCTGTTTTAATGCCAGTTCTGGAGGTTGAACTCAGGACCTGGGAGCTGCCCCTAAGCTTTTGGCTTTACCACTTATGCCGCATTTCCAGTTCCAGCATCTTTTCCCTGGTTCATTGGAGTTTTTTCACTCCAAAATTTCATCAAATACCTCACCTCGCTAATCGTCATCATCGTCATAGTAATAATAACCTCCGTATTTACTTAACAGTCACTTTCCATTCACTTTCCTCTTCCATGTAGGGAAATCAGCAAAAATCTTGTCTCAATGAAACAAAACCTATGCGGTTTACATAATACTGAATAACTAGCTTGTTCCAAGACTCCCATTTGAAGAGTTTCATATGAATTGATTTAAATCTCACAATAACTCAAAGTAGATGCTCTTATCTCTAGAAAGGAGCTTATTATCTTTATTCTCTAATAATCAGTTTTTCATCTGAAAAAAAAAATGGAGGAAATACCAATACATTAACTATTTCCAGAGTTATTTAAAGGCATTGTTCTAGGTCAGGAATAGTAAATAGGATTTATCTCTAACCAATTAGGAGAGACTTCCTGTGGAATACAGGAAATGGATTTCTGGAATATCTGTAGTGGGCATGGAAATAGGTGAATAGGCATAAATAATTGATTTAGCCTCTCTCCTAAACAACTGAAGAAAAAAAAAAGTACAACCATGAACTCTGTCCAGCCCAGAGGGGAACAACAGTTCAATGATTTAATGAGGGTACTTAGCAAACCCTTAAAAGCAGAGGTACCGATTGAATAGTAAGTCAAACCACACACTGGTGGCTCACATCTGTAATCCTAGCTACTCAAGAGGCTAAGTTCTGAGGATCACAGTTTGAAGCCAGCCCAGATAGGAAAGTCCCATAGCAAAAATAATTCTCAGGGAGAGCACCCAATCCCTGAGTTCAAGGCCTAAGATGAACACACACACACACACACACACACACACACACACACACACACACACACACAGAGCAAATCAAATGAAAGGCAAGTCAAAGGCTCAAATCTAAACACTGCAATTCATAAGTTTATCTTGAAAAAGTGTAACTTTTCTCGTTCCCATTTCTTCTTTTGTAAATTAGAGAATAAATCCAAGTCAAAGACTTCTGATGAAAATAATAGAGGATAATAGGATTAAAATACTAAATATAGTATCTGACACCTATTAAGATCTTACTAACTTTCAAGAAAGTAAAATCAGCTAGGCACTAGTGGTTCACACTTGCAATCCTAGCTACTCAGGAGGCTGAGATATGAGGACTGAAATTCAAACCCAGCCCAGGCAGGAAAATTCATTAACCACCAGAAAACCAGAAGTGGTGCTATGGCTCAAAGTGGTAGAGTACCAGACTTGCAAAGAAACTCAAAGACAGCTCCCAGGCCCTGAGTTCAAGCCTCATGACTCACAAAAAAAAAAAAAGGAAAGAGGAAGGAAGGACGGAAGGAAGGAAGGAAGGAAGGAAGGAAGGAAGGAAGGAAGGAAGGAAGGAAGGAAATCATATACAATATTATACCCAGTATACAGTTATATTGCAAATTATATAATAATATATTGCATTGTATTTATACTTTGTACATTACATTATATTTATACTTTTATGTTTTATAAATTAATATGTATGTGTATATATATTGATTGATTGATTTTTAGAAAAAGCCATTCCATCGTCTGTACAAGACACAAATACATACAACTGTATGTATACCAGTAGCTTCTATCTGTATAGCTACTCAGGAGTCCAGATTCCAGTCAGGATAGAGATTCAAAGTCAGCCTAGGCAGAAAAGTCCTGAGACTCTGTCTTCATTTTTTAACCAGCAAAATAACAGAAATGGAAGAGTGGCTCAAGTGGTAGACAGCCAGCCTTGAGCAAGAAAACAGCCAAGCGAGAGAGTGCAAAGCTCCTTAAATTCAAGGCCTTGGGCCAGTCTGGAGACATGGTAACATCATTTATTTAAAGCATCTAGCACAATACTTGTAATCCACAAATATTAGCAGACTTTAAATGTTTTTTCTCGTTGCTTTATCATTCCCCAGTGACTCTGATTCCTCAATCTAAGCAGGATCTCAGAGACATGGAGTGTCAACAGGAACCAGGAGAGCCCAGACAGCTAAGGACACAGCAGGGCTGGCCCTCAGAGGAGTCTGGGGGGTGGCGGGGGGAAACGCTGTAGACACCCAACTCTGTTGCCTAGCCTGGGAGGTTCCCAGCGGCTCTGAGACTGTACACTTCTCAGGGTGCCACACCCTAGATGGAGTACTGGTTTAGTTTTTAGACAATTTTTCTTAAGGAAACAATGCCTACTTTCTTTCTATGAAGCATCATACTTAGTTCATAGAGTTCAGAAGGCTGAGTTCTGAGAATCAGGATTGTAGTTTGAAGTCAGCAAGGGAAGGAAGGTCCATGAGACTCTTATCTCCAATTAACCCTCTTATCTCCAGTTAATCAGCAAAAAGCCAAAAGTGGAGCTGTGGCTTGTGAAAGAATGCTAGCTTTGAGAGAGAGAGAAAAAAAGAGGGGGGGTGGGAATCACACAGTAGGGGCTTTGGGGTAAGGCTCAAGTGGTAGAGAGTTTGCTTAGCAGCAAACTACCACAGAAACAGAATCATGTATCAGAGCTTTAAAAAATGAAATGGGAAGGGAATTAAGATGTACCATTATTTTCAACTGCCATTTAAAGAACATATCAGCAATCTAGAAAATCATGTAATGCCCAGAGATTTCCCTTCAAACTCTAATGCATTTAAAAATCAAGATTCAAGTAATTTTAGGTGTTTCATAGAAGTGTCTGCTTACCCGGTAGGTGATCAATAAGAATGAAGTAAATAGATAGGGTTGACATTGATTATATTTTACTCAGAGACAGAGCCTCACTGATAGGTTCAGGATGGCCTACAATTCTCAAGTGTATCACAGACCCACCTAGATGATCTCTGTATTCCTACTTCAGTCTCCTTAGTGCTAAGATTACGTGTTCACCACCATGTCATGCCAAGTGTGATTTCTCCTAAAAGTCCAAAATGGCTGTTCTCCAGCTTGCCTACATACAATGCAAATCAAAATGTAAACCAATCAGTTTTGCACTCTTACCTCTAACGAATTCGAGATGCTCTTTTTCTAGTTAAATGTGAATCTATTGAAAATAATCCACAGGAAACCAAACAAAAGTAAGTCAGTAGATGGAGGCTGAGGTTTGAGGAGTATGGTACAAACCTAGCCACAGCAGAAAAAGTCCATGAGACTCCTATATCCATTTAACCAGCAGAAAAAAAAAGAGCTAGGGGATAGTGCCCAAGCTTTCTGAGTTTAAAATTTAAGTCTCAGTATCAGTGCAGAAAGAGAGAGAGAGAGAGAGAGAGAGAGAGAGAGAGAGAGAGAGAGAGAGAGAGAGAGAGAAACACAGGAGCTCCTAAAAGATTCACTCCACTCCACAATCTCCAATGACTACAAAGACTTTTAGACAGACAGCATGATCCAGGATAGAGAAACCTTTGCAGAAGTAAAAACCAACCATTTATCATCAACAATGAAACATAACCAACACCTTGTCATGTCAATACAACAGTGCTTCATCTTCTACCAGTACCCTACTCCCACTTACCCTTGGTATCCACACTTGTTGATGGTGGTTTATACTTCCTTTGCCACTTCCTTCCCTCCCACTCATTTCTCAGCTCACTGCAGGCTGGCATCTAGCACCACACCACTATCAAATTCTCATTGACCAAGGCAAATGACAACTTCCTTAGAATGAACCTTTTCCATCCTCATCTTACTTGGCTCCACACAGGGTATGACTTCCTCTTAACTCTCAGGACTTAATATTCTTTTTGTGGATTTCCTCCAGGGTATATTCAACTATAACACATTTGTCTTAGATTCCTGAAAGGCATCCAGCATGCAAAACTCCCAATCTTTCTCTCCTTTTCCTATGTGACATTTCAAAATGAACACCTCCGCTTGTGCAGTGATCAAGAGAAATGCTAAGTGCTAAAGTCCTAGCTGCATCTCTGACTTTCCCTTTTCCTCAGTTCCCCGTCCCTTAGCCCATCATCAACCAGCCAATCAGCATGGACTATTAGAGCCTCTAATTATTTCTCAAATACTACTTGTCTGCATCCCTTCTGAAACCACTTTAATCCATGTAGCTAACTAAATTATTTGATAATCTTAATGACTTCCTATTTCTGAGCCTCCGTTTTCTGGCATGTAAAATCAAAGAGGTAGAATGAACACCAAATTTCCTTCTTCCCTGTACTCTGTCATTACAAGGCTTTATAACCCAAGATGCTTTGGGGGAAATTGAGCTCAGGGCTAATTTCAGTGCTTTGGGAAGCCATTTCACTTCCCCACTAAATTCCTCAGGACCAAAATTGTGCATTAAAGCCTCACTACTGGACTGCTCTGCAGAACATTAAAGCCTCACTACTGGACTGCTCTGCAGAACAACCGAAAACTCCACACATCTTATAAAACCATTCCCGTTGGTTTCCTTCTTCCTTCCTTCCTTCTTTCCTTCTCTCTCTCTTTTTTTTTTGCTGGTCCTGAGATTTGAACTCACATCCTAGGCTCTGTTCCTGAGTATTTTGTTGTTGTTGTTGCTCAAGGCTGGTGTTCTACTCATTGAGCCAAAGCTCTACTTCTGGCTTTGTAATGATGAATTAGAGATTAGGGTCTCATGGACTTTTCTGCCCCTAGCTGGCTTCCAACCACAGTCCTCAGGTCTCAGTCTCCTGAAAAGCTATGATTAGAGTTAAGAGATACCAGTGTCCTGCCTCATTTTCATTTTGTTTTATTTTGTTTTTGTGCAGATCTGGGTCTTGAACTCTGGCCCTAGAGGATGTCTTTTGCCTGTTTTTGTTTGTTCGTTTTGCTCAAGGCTGGTGCTCTAATACTTGAGCCACAGCTCTACTTCTGGCTTCTATCTGGCTAATTGAAGATAAGAGTCTCATAGACATTCCTTCCCAGACTGGCTTTGAATTGTGATCCTCAAATTTTAGCCTTCTGAAAAGCTAGGATTACAGTTTTTAGTCTCTAGTGCCTGGAAAGGCCTTTCTTTTTAAAGAGGTCCTTATGCAATATTTTGAACTGAATATTTGCGATTGAGATTCTAATACCATTAACAAATTTATCTGCTTTGCCTCCTTAATTTGCCTGAAGACTCATCTAAGAAAAGAGGTCATCAAAGCCACAGTAACAAAAAAACAGCATGGACTTGCATAAAAACAAACACGGACTGATGGAGTAGAGGATAAAGGAAAAAAAAAACAATATTCTCAACTATAGCCATCTAATTATTAACAAAAGAGCCAAACCAAAATTTGTAGAAAAGATGGTCTTTTCAGCAAATGTTACTGGAAAACTGATGATGCAAATGCAGAAAATTTAAACCCATTTCTGGTCTCTCACCCCAAATGGATGAAACTTTAATGTACAAGCTGAAACTTGGAAAGTGCTAAAGGAAAACAGAAGGGTAAGCACTTTAAAATAGATACAGGTATAGGCGATGAGTTCCTGGTATACACTCAAAGGAATAGAAGCTGACATATACTATAGAGAATTTCACACACATACGTATTGCATCACTATACACATGTTCTATGTGTGTGTGAAAATGTCACACCGAAACCTTTTAAACTCTATAATGAATGTGCACTAATAAAAAATAAATTATATTCTTATTGCTTAAATGAAAGAAGGGATAGCTATCCTTGAAAATGTGCAAATGTGAAAAAGATAAAGATTCAGACTGGGGGCCGGGAGTGTAGCCTAGTGCTTGCCTAGCATGCACGAAGTCCTGGGTTCAATTCCTGGGTATCACATACACAGGAAAAGCTGCAAGTAGTGCTATGGCTCAAGTAGCAGAGTCAGAGTGCTAGCCTTGAACACAAAGTGTCCGAGACAGTGCCCAGGCCCTGAGTCTCTGTTGGCTGCCAATTAAAGTGGATCTATAAAAATCTTGCTAACGGGAAAGGTTGGTAGAAACTACGAGAACAAGACTTGAGGGACAAAACTTGACAGTTTTGTTGATTTTCCCCTAGTAATAAGCTTAAGTAATAAGCTTAAGAATAAGTCAGGACTTATTCTATGAATAACATTGAAAACTATAAACAGAAAGGTTTAATTGACGCAATAAGACAAATTCTGCTAAAGAGTCCAATAGGCAGCCATTTGAATAGATAGATGGGAAAATGAAGAAATTCTGGAGAAACTTAAAAGTAAGAGCCGGAAAAGCAAGGAGCACTTCCTGCTCTAAGGATTGTTTGGTTCTATTTTGTTATCCCTCTGCTATGGTTTGTTGTTAGACTATTCCCAGAGGCCTATGTGTTAAATTCTTGGTTCCAGCCTATGGTATTAGTATGAGTTGGTAGAATTTTTATAGATGGAATTTTGGGAGATTTTAGGTGATTGGAGCATGCTCTCAAAGAAGATACCATGGTAACTGTGTGCGCTCTCTGTCTCTCTGTCTGTGTGCGCTCTCTGTCTCTCTGTCTGTCTCTTCTCTCTCTCTCTCTCTCTCTCTCTCTCTCTCTCTCTCTCTCTCTCTCTCTCTCTCTCTCTCTCTCTCTCTCTCTCTCTCTCTCTCTCTCTCTCTCTCTCTCTCTCTCTCTCTTCTCTCTCTCTCTCTCTCTCTCTCTCTCATCCAACCGTACCATATATTCCACCATGATTAGGCACCTTGTCACATTCCCAAAGCAGTAGTGATAGTCAAAGATGCATGAAGTGAAACTTCTAAAAATTGTGAGGCCACATACTCTTTTCTCTTCCTAAGTTGACCATCTTGTATGTTTGTTATAGTAACAAAAAGCTGCCAAACACACCACCACCATGTGAGTGAACGTTGGGTGAGGATATCAGAAGTCTTCTAAAAGAGCCTCTTCTGACTAGAGAAAGATTGCCATTCCCCTCTAAAGCCCAGTCCTGGACTGAAAGCGTGCACTGGTCTGATTAAGGGTATTATTTCTAATTCCTGGCAAGGAACTTTTCCCTACATGAGTGGACCTTTACACAAAAGCATGCACTCACATGCTGCGAATGAAACAGAAGTAACCTTTCATCCTGCCTCTCATCTTCCTAAGACCCAGGAGGAAAGAAAGGAGAGGATTAAGGGGGAGGTTAAAGAATTGAAACTTCTCAGCCCCCCTAGCAAAATAGTGGTCCCATTGATGAGATGATACCATCTTCCAGGCAAAGGAAGATGTCAGGTAAACCAGATCCTCGGGTTCTTAGGTAAGACCCTGGTGCTGTCAATTAACCAGCAGCAGCAGAATGATGCAAAGTCACAGACTGAATGAGTAATCGGTTGTCCCAGTTCTTCCTACAACTCAGAAGCTAGGCACTGCATCTCAGAGTTTTCCCTAAAGGTTAGCGGTCTACCTCATTAGACACAGTTCCACTTCCAGCTTTCTGCTGATTAATTGCAGGTAAGAGTCCCACAGAATTTTTTTCATAGACTGGCTTTGAACCTTGAGCCTCCGATCTCAGCTTTCTGAGTAGCTAGGATGGCAGTTGTAAGTCATTGGTACCCAGCCCATCTATCCTTTTAAAATATGGAATTATAAATTATCTATATCATAATATTTCAACTATGTGGTCATTTCAAACCTCTCAAACTCAACAAATCATGGAAATACCCATGTGTATTTACTTCATGTGTATTCATATGGGCACACACACCCAATATATACAAAACTTTTTCTTAAATTTTACTTACTCTTATTATATGTTATACATCTGGCTATATCTATTCCAATTTACTTCATTATTCTTAAGTGTTTATCACAACCTCCAGAATTATTTCATAATCTAAAGTCAAACCTGAAATTTGAAGAATATTATCCTAAAATTATACGTTCTCCAGCTACTCTAGCCAGCTAGTTAAATTCATTATCAAAAAGTAGCATTTTACCTGACTTATATAACTGTAACCCCTCTGTACATCATTTCTGTAATAACAGTATTTTTAAAGCAGTATTTGCCAGGCACTGGTGGTTTATGCCTATAATCCCAGCTACTTAGGAGCTTGAGGTCTGAGAATTAAGTTCAAGCCTGACCAGATAGGAAAGACTATGAAACTTTTAACAACAATTAACTACCAAAAAAGCCAGAAGTAGAGCTGTGACTCGAAGTGGTAAAGCACTATCCTTAAGCACAAAAGCTCAAGGTCAGTGCCAAGGCCCTAAGTTCAATCCCTAGGACTAGTGTGTGTATGCCTACATGCACACACACACACACACACACACACACACACACACACACACACACACACACATCCAAAGGAACTTCAGACCCTATCATCTTATGATGATTCTGTGATTCACCAAATGAATAAACTGCCTTCCCTTTGCAGAACTGAGCTAAGCATTAACCAAAAATGGTATCATATGAAAACAGAGGGAGCGAAGGGCATTTCATTACCCAAAGCAAAGTGTAGTTCTCCTGGAAGATGCCAAGTAGTCTAGAGTGAGGTACAGAGCAAAAAGAGACAAGGATATGGATGGAGAAAAGGCTTGAGCTTGCAGTTTCCATTTCTAAACTCCACGTGTTGTACTTAAACACTTTCTAACCCTGTGAGAACAGAGAAATATGCAGCATGATTCCACTAATCACAGGGCCTTGAGTATCTCAGTAGACATCATTTGAGTCATTTAAAAGGATAACTGCAAATTAAATTAGTTCATCCTAATTATGCAAAAATGATAAATTCAAATAAGCAAAGTAATTCGCTTCTAAATTAAAAATTTTTTCAATCACTTGGCATCTCAAATCAAAGCAAATGGGTAATGTTACCAATTATATCAATTTGACTCTTAAATTTAAATACATAAACATATGATGAACTGAATTAAAATTCTTATTCGATATGCACTTAAGTTATTACCATTTGCACTAAGGTAGGGATTGTGTTTCAGAAAGTTAAACAGGGTCATGACCTTGAAAGTCAAAGGAAGTTGTCACAGAAATGCCTTAGTGAGATTATAGCAACAGTCAGTACCCCAAACCCACTGTGTAAGTCATCCCCAGAGGAAAAGAATACACAATGCTTAGCACTGACAGTACAGTGGAAGCTCAAGGAAAATTTATCAAGGGAAATATTTGAAAAATAATGACATTCATTTTACAAAGCTGTATGATAATATGTTCAGTCTCAACATGGCTGCATTTAAGCATTTCAGGATTCATAAAAAGGGAATAAATTAACATTTTACGTGGCATTGCTAAATACTTTAAAATTCATGAAAGCATTGGAAACTAGGAATCAGAGATGTTAACTGATTTGCCCTATGTCAGACAGTGATAAATATTCTGAAATTTAAACAGGGATTTTTAACCTATCTTCTGATGTTTTATCCTTAACCACTCTCAAAGTATGACAGTGCTTGTAATGTTTGCTTAACTCTTGGGAAGATTTCTGCTCACAAATGGACTAATTTGAAGTTGACTACTGGTAGCTAACATCTGTAATTCTAGCTACTCAGGAGGCTGAGATCCAAGGATCGTGATTTGAAACCAACCCTGGCAGAAAAGTCCATGAGACTTTTATCTCCAATTAACCAGTAAAGAGTCAGAAGTAGAGTCAGGGCTCAAATATTAGAGTGGCAACTTTGAGCTTTGATAAAGCCAAACAAGAGTGTAAGGCCTTGAGTTCAAAGCCCCAGTACTGGCACATAAAGAGAAGTAGGGGGGAGGAGAGAAGAGAAGAGTAGGGAAGGGAAGGGGAGGGGAGGGAGGAGGGGAGGGAAGAAGAGATAAAAATGCAAAATATTCTAGTTATGTTTCCTCTGAAACAAGTCTCACTAAAGCATAGAAATTTCAAATAGTGGGCTAGGAGTTTGGCCTAGTGGTAGAGTGCTTGCCTAGCAGGCACAAAGACCCAGGTTCAATTCCTCAGTACCACATACATAGAAACAAGCCAGAAGTGGTGTTGAGGCTCAAGTGGTAGAGTTCTTGACTTGAGAAAAACCCAAGGACAGTGCTTAGGCTCTGAGTTCAAGCCTGGGACTGGCAAAAAAGAAAAAGAAACAAACAAAAAACCCCAGAAATTTCAAATAGTAATTTATTCCTATCTCTTACCTATATCTTATTCTAGAGGTTGACTGGGATTGGCTAGGCTGTTCTTTGCTTAAGGTCTTCCAGAAGTTAAGTATCTTTTGGACCAGTAGTGATCTAAAGGCTAAAATCAGGCTGCTTGTCATGAAAACATATGCCAGGGTGGGCAGAGAGGATGCTGGCAATTATCTACTTTGAGGGGCCAGTATGACCACACGTCCTAGAGTACTTCCGTGTGACTTGGCTTGCTGCAGTGGGGTGACTGGGTTTCAGAAGGGAGCATAACCAAAGTAAACATTAAAAGAAAACAACCCAGACATCTTACAATACAGCCTCAGATAACTCACCGGTTTTCTGGGTCAGAGGAACTGCTTTCTATTGGCTGAGCCACTTTATCATAGGGGTTGGAGGTCTGACTCCATCTTTTCCAGGAGAAACAACTGTGCATAGAGAAAGGGAAAGGAAGCAATGACCCACCACTCCTTATCCTATCATCTCCCATCCTCCCTCTGTCTATACAACTATGTCAGGAGGAAAGATACATAATAAGATTGCAATAGACTTACCTTGTTTCATTTGCTTTGTGTCCTTAGTTTTGTCTTTTTCTCTGAAAGAGAGCCCAGCATTTCTCGAGTGAATAAATAAAGGTATGAATGAATAAATGAATGAGTGAATAAATGAATATCTGCCCCCTCCCTTGTTCATCCTATTCTTTTTTTTTCTCCCTTTTACTTTCTCTTTCTTACTAATGGAAGGGGGAAAAAATTGGCTTTTAACAAAAAGCAGCAACATGTATTGAAATAACACTGTGTTCCCCATAAATATGTACAATTTTTATGTATCACTTTTAAAAGCAGCAACATATTCTAATTAGTTGTTAAATCTCATGGTTAATGAATTTCCACCCACTGCTTCCATCTGAAAACTCTCTAATGGATTCAGTCATCCTCCTATACAGGAAAATAATAAGAGAAGTTGTCTTTAATGCACACAGAGAGAAGAGGGGAGAATGGGAGTGAGAGGAGCTGGCTTTGAAGGAAGAGGGCAATGTAAACGGGAAAAATAATAGACCAGGAAGTGAGAAAAGCATCAGATCTAAGTGCTGAAGTGACAGGGCAAGAAAGCCAAGTTTCCTCATAATGTTAACTGAGTCCATCCCTTTCTCATTCATTACCATCACTGACAGCCAGGTCCAAACTTGTGTTTTCCTTTTCCTTTTTCTTTTCTTCTTCTTCTTCTTCTTCTTCTTCTTCTTCTTCTTCTTCTTCTTCTTCTTCTTCTTCTTCTTCTTCTTCCTCTTCCTCTTCCTCCTCCTCCTCCTCCTCCTCTTCCCTCCCTCCCTCCCTCCCTCCCTCCCTCCGTCCCTCCCTCCCTCCCTCTCCCTCCCTCTCTCTCTCTCTCTCTCTCTCTCTCTCTCTCTCTCTCTCTCTCTCTCTCTCTCTCTCTCTCTCTCTCTCTCTTCTATCTTCTCTTTTTCTCTCTTTCCTTCTGTGTGCCAATGTTGGGCCTTGAACTCAGGGCCTAACACTCTGGCTTAACTTTTTTTAACTCAAGGCTGGTACTCTATCACTTGAACCACACCTCCACTTCCAGCTTCTTGGTGGCTAATTGGACATAAAAATTTCTCAGCTTTGTCTTGCCAGGGTTGGATTTGAACTGTGATCCTCAGATCTCAACTTCCTGAGTAGCTAGAATTACAGATGTGAGCTACCAAGGCCAAGCTCTAACTTTAATAGCCTTACCCTTAGGTATTATCAAAAAAGTCTCCCATAGTGTCTCAGTTATAAATGAATAACCAACCACTAAATGAATTCTAAAGAATGAAGTCAATCTAAAAACACTAATACTAGCAATGAGCTCTCAATTCTAAAATTTATTTGGGGAAAAATTATTTTGGCTAATGGATATCACTGACTCACTAGGATGCTGGAAAAGGATAAATTTGTTAGTAAGGTATAACAAAATCCAAAATTTGAAAGAGAAAGATAAGTCAGTGGTAGGAAGAGAAGAAACAGAGCAAGAACAAGAGGTACACTCTCAGTTCTGCAGATTCCACATTGAGCCAAATGGTCTTCCTGTTCTCTCACTTGACCAGCCCTCTGGTCCCCTCTTCTCCAATTTGTCAGAGCTGAGCCCCAGATGGATGCCACAGAGGCAGGTTTTGTGATAAAAACTTTACAGAGTAGGGCCAAGCTTCTATGAAGCAAGAATATAGACACAACCCATTTTCAAGGAATCAAAGATGAAAAGCAGAACAATCACAATTAGTCATTTAGTCCAGGATAGAGGACAGTCAGAGGCTGAGGAGCTAATGGGAGCCAGGTATGTTCAGCCCAGCACCAGATCAATAAGAGACACAGAAACTTGGGAGAAGGAAAAAAAGAAGAGGTAAGATCAAGATGAGCTAAAGGAGCCAAGACAATCCTTGGAAATCATTCCTTGGGATGCAGTACCATAGTTTATTGGGTCTGGTTTATCTTAATTTAAAAGCATGGGATCTTGGTAGAGACCTTTCTCTTTATTTATGGTTCCTTCCCACCTTATCGACAGGTCATGGACCAAACCCAAACACCAAACAAAATCTGGAAGCCATTTAGGCACATCTGGTAGCTCATTCACATGAAGCTGACCATGATGATAATGGCATCTCCTGAGATGGATTTGCGACTGACTTTCCTGCAGACAAGAAAACGGAGACAACAGCTCAGTGGACACAATCTAAAGACCATAGAAAACCAAGATAATGGCTTGGACAGAAGCAAAGCTCCTGGCCACCCTTGAGTAGACTCACACAGGGAACAAATGCCCCTTCTTTGGTGTGAGGCAGGTAGTGACCCAGTCAGGTGCCAGAGCAGCCAAGACTTGTCCAAAGGGATCCCACAAATCTACCAACTTCTACCACAGGGCTACCGATTTCCAAGCCCCACTTATTTCTCTCTTGCTTTGAGAAGTCTGTACTCTCAATCTCTGCCTCCTCCTCCTCCTCCTCTTCCATCTCCTCCACAGAAAAGATGGTAAACCAGCCTTCACATGGCATAAAGTGACCCTTCCAGCTGTGAATCTGCCAACAGCTAACCAACAATTTATATATTTTCTGTGCCTTATACTCACTCTTAGAGAAATGTTGCCTCTGCTCCCATGTCTCTTGCCCCATAATTCTTTAGAGAAAAAGGACCTGAGTGAGATACAAGGTACTATCCAATTTCTCGCAGATTCCTTCTTTAACAAATTGGAGGGGAAAAGGATGTGAACAACCAAGTTTAAGTAGCCCATCATCCTGGGATACTGAAACTAAGACCATGCCTGTAACCATCAGAAAGTTTTCTGATAACTTAATACATTCCTTGCATCATGCTAGCTTCAAGAATTCTAAATACAGCATCTTAGCCTATTTAACATTTTAAAATTACACCCCTTGTGGAGTCATATATTTTAAAGATCTTAATTCACCTCAATTCGATTGAAAACAATTTCATAAAGTACATTCTTTTCTTTCCTGTGCGTGTGTGTGTGTGTGTGTGTGTGTGTGTGTGTGTGTGTGTCCCTACACATGGCTAAACAGGAGATAGGAGAGAATTTTGAGTGTTAAGATCAAAGAGATAGGAAAGATGAAAAAAGAATATGTTATTTTGTTGCTGTGTATTCTGGGGAGACTTGAAAGGAAAAAGGAGGCACAGAAGGAGGGCTCACATGGGGACCTGATAGGGAGGCTCTGCTGGGAAGTGTTTCTAAGCGTTGGGATGTTTCATTCCAGAAAACTTACTCCCATCTTCCCACTTGCTCTCCACTTCCCTGGTGTCCTTCCAAGGAAGGGCCCTTGGTACTGGCTGCTCAGTCCTCACCCAGGGGAGACTTAGCCAGGCCAAGAGGGCCAGATGGGGCTGCTGGCAAAGGCACTGCTGATCCAGCTCTTCCTTTCCCCTCCCACTTTCCCTCTGCCAGTGCTGTGGTGGAGGGGAGGGATGACAGCGCCTGTTTGGGGGAAGGCCTTGGCCCTTCTCTTGCTCCCATCCCCAGCAACAAGCATCTAGGTGTGCTCTTCTAACTAGTCCTCTTTTACCTGCTGCCAGCTGCCCTGAGCTCGCTGCTTCCCGCTCCCACCTCACACACCCACCTTCCCTCAAGATACCCATTTGATCACTAAGCACTCTGAATGTCGTGATTACTGGCTCATTTTCTTTTCTATGTTAAAGGATGCTGCTGTGTTGTGTGGGGAGCTGCTGTGTCGATTTCTACATTTGCCAACGCATCCGAATGTGAGCTGCCTATCACAGGACTGACTGGAATAAAAGGATATTACCATGCTCGTTCTTTAGCATGGTTATAGCTCTGCACACTTATTTACCTCTTATTCCTCAGAGTGCCCCTGTATCTGCATTAGGAGTGCCCACTACGGAGGCAATCACTCAGGGGTCCTGAAATCTTGACAGGTGGGTTCAGAAATCTCGACAGAAGGACAGGATGAATAACCAGACCTAGGCTCTCCTAGGCTATTGGCTGGTTCACATTTTTCCTTCAGTCCAGTGAACAGCCCTTCCCTGGTGGATTGCAGTCCACCTATCACCTCCCCGGAGAGACCTTCCTGAAACCCCTGTTGAAAAATAGAAGTCCCACCAAGCTGGTAGCGCACACCTGTAATCCTGGCTACTCAGGAGGCGGAGAGCTGAGGATCATAGTTTCGAAGCCAGCCTGGACAGACAAATCCAAGAGACCCCTATCTCTGATTCACTTTCAAAAAGCTGGAAATGGAGGTGTGGTTCAAGTGGTAAAGTGCCAACTCTGAGTAAAAGTAAGAGCATGAGGCTCTGAGTTCAAGCCTTGGTACTGGCATAAAAACATTATTATTATTTAAAATAAAGTGAAGTGAAAGATATAAAATAAAACAACAGCAGTCCCTCCCCCAAGGCATTCATGGATATCTCTCTCCTTTCTACGGACTCCATGATATATTACATTACTGGGGATTATGTTGTTCGAGTATCTGTGCTCTTGATTATTTTCTGTCTTCACAGCTCATTTCAATGATAGTAGTGGTGATCCACTTGCCTGAGTTGTTCACTAATCTATTTGACCCTGTGCATGCCAGATGCTCAACAATGATATGCTGAGTGCATAACATTAACAAGAGTCCTGTAACTACAGTTATTCACCCATTTCATGTGATTTACCATCTCTTTGGCCTTTTCCAAGTACATTCCCACATCGTCGATTTTTTTTTTTCGCTTTTCTTTCTTTTTTGGTTGATTCTGGGGCTTGAACTCAGGACCTGGGTGCTGCCTCTGAGATTTTTCCCTCAAGGATAGTGCTCTATCACTTTGAGCCACAGTGCCACTTTCAGTTTTCTGGTGGAAATTGGAGATCAGAATCTTATGGACTTTCCTGCCCAGGCTTGCTTTGAACTTTGATCCTTAGATCTCAGCTTCCTGGGTAGCTAGGATGACAGGTGTGGGCCACCAACACTGAGCCAAATCATTTATTCTTAATGAACTCAGAGCTAACTACCTAGTTTATGGAAGGCTCAGGTTCCTTTGGCTTCCTCTCCTTCTTGAGCCAGATCTTCCACTCATTTCTTGCCTTATATTGAGAGAAGCAAGAAAGAGAAGAGAGCAGTGGATCTCCTTTTAAGCAATTTCACTCTCTCTAATAGCTCAGTTGAAATGATTGATTCCAGAATTCCTTTTCCACCTTATTTGTGGAATTAAAAAAAAAACATGTGTTTTATTATGCAGTGCCTTGAAAAGGGCTTTGAAGAAGTTAAAAGCACTGGATAAATGTAAGATATAATTATGTATGCATGTAGTCCCATTAACCTTAGTAATTGAAAGTTGGTTATACATTTAAGGTTTAATTAGTTTCGATAGAATAGGAGCTCAGACTTTTTCTAATAGGTATGCCTAGACAGGGCTTAAGAAAACTTGCCTTTGATATGATGATATAAAATGATGCTTCTCAAAATGAACTAGAAGAAATGAAAACAACAGGTTTCTATTTTAAGTTTTTTGTTTCTTTTTCTGTTTTTCCCCCTTTGTCACTTTTTTTTTTTAAATTTCTGTACCCTTTGTCTTGTATGTAAGTTTACCTAATTTGGGAAGAGAAAAGGGAAGTCCAGAAACAGTGAGACAAATGGTGAGCAAATTCAGAAGTGAGGTGTACTAGACACTTTGCCAGTCAGGAAGGAAAAAGCTTGGAGAAAATAATGGAAGAGGTGACATTTTTCAAAAAGAAATGTACTCATTATCAGACTTTTGTAACTGTAACTCCTCTGTACATAAAAAAACATGCAAAAAATAAATACGATAAAAATACAAACTTAAAAAAAACCAACCAAAGAAAACTTACCTTTGGTTATTTTTTTTTTTCCATCAAATCAAGATTAAGTTTGAGATGTAGTCAACGACGGACAGGTTAGTGGTAATTATTTTGTCAACAAGTTAAAAAGGGTAATGGTAATAAACATTTGAATTCCAGGCTTCATATTTCAGACAATGAGAATATAATTCTCCCTTGGAGGGGGGGGGATTAATTCAGTTGTTTTTGGAAGAAAAACCTCCTCAAAAATATAATTTTTTATTATTCTTATTATTTAAAGGTGGTTTTCGTTTAGTTTGTGCTGGTGCTGGAGCTTGACCTTAGGGTCCTCCTGTTCTCCTTTGGCTTTTTTCTGCTCAAGGCTAGAACTCTGCCACCTGTTTCACATCTCTACCTGTGGGCTTTTGGCATATTAATGGGAGATAAGAATTTCACATACTTTGCAAGGTTCTGGTGGCTCACACCTATAATCCTAGATACTCAGGAGGCTATGATCTGAGAATCAAGGTTCAAAGCTAGTCTGAGCACAAAAGGACCTGAGACTCTTATCTACAATTAACCTCTAGAAAACAAGAAGTAGGGCTTGGCTCAAGGATAGGGTGGTAGCCTTGAGCTGAAGAGCTCAGGGACAACACCTAGGCTGAGCCCAAGCCCTATGACCCACCGAAAAAAAAAAAGAATTTCACGGACTTTTCAGTCTCCTAAGTAAGTAGGATTAACAGGCACGAACCACCAGCTCCCGGCTAAAGATTGTTTTTAATGTTCTTTATACTCTTGTGTATAATCAGAAAGTAGACAGCCTTTTTGTTTTTCAATGATAAGAAATCAACCTAATAATTACATTTCTAACATGTATTGCTGTATTTAATCTTTGGGACAACAATGTCCTCTGATATCATTGTCACCATTTTATGAATAAGAAAAAAAGGAAAGCCAAGCCAGTAAGTGTCTTTCTGAAGGTCTCAGAAGAGCTCATCCAGGACATTGGCTAGTCTAATCTTGGCTTCAGGGTCTCGGTTCTCCACAATGGTGTCAGAAAGCACATAGCAAAGGAATTACAAGTGCATAATTCTGTGGTAATACCATGGGACTTCAAATTTGGGGAAATGTTTTACTTTATTAAATGCACACCCCCTCCCCTTGACTTACAGACACTGGGCTTCAGGCTCTGTGCACATCTCTGGGAAGATGCAGAGAAAGTAAAATACAGGTTCCACTGTCTGGACTCTTACCATTTATCTAGTTCATCCAAAAGATATAGCACAAGGATGAGGGTATCTGCTAATGAAGACACGCAAACCATAATACAGCCAGGAAAAAGGTAGTATCCAAACATATTCTGTGTAGAGCAAAAACAATTCTTAGCAGAAAGAACAGTGCAGGAGGAATTTCAATACCAAACTTTAGATTCTGTTACATAGCTATAGTAACCAAAGCAGCTTGGTACTGGCACAAGAACAGGCCTGAGGACCTATGGAAAAGAGCTGAAGACCCAGAAATCAACCCACAGATCTATGGCCACCTAATCTTTGATAAGGGAGCAAAAAAAAAAGAATAGAATGGAAGAAAGACTCTTCAACAAGTGGTGCTGGAAGAACTGGTTAAGCACCTGCAGAAAACTAAAGTTGGATCCTTCTTTGTCACCCTGCACCAGGATTAACTCCAAATGGATCAAAGACCTTGAGGTAAAAGCAGATACACTGAAAACTTTACAAGAAGGAATCAGAGATACACTAGGTCTCCTTGGCTGGCACAGGTCAAAACTTTCTTAATGAGGACCCAGAAACAACAAATCAGAGAAAGTCTGGATAAGTAGAACTGCATTAAACTGCAGAGCTTCTGTATGGCAAAAGACATAGTTAGCAAACTAACTAGAAAGCCTACAGAGTGGGAGAAGATCTTCACTAACCACACAACGGACAAAGGCCTCACATCTAAAATATATCAACAACTCAAAAAATTGAATCACTCCAAACTAATCTCCAAAGAAACAACCAAAGATGGGCCAAAGACTTAAAGAGAGACTTCTCTGAAGAAGAAATAAGAATGGCCTATAAACACATGAAGAAATGCTCAACATCTCTGGCCAAAAAAGAAATGAAAATCAAAACAACACTGAGATTCCACTTCACTCCAGTTAGAATGGCCATGGTCAAGAAATCTAACAACAGATGCTGGCAGGGATGTGGCCAGAAGGGATCACTACTACATTGTTGGTGGGAGTGTAAACTCATTCAACCACTATGGAAAGCAGTATGGCAGGTCCTCAAAAGATTAAGCATAGAGCTCCCCTATGACCCAGCAATTCCACCACTTGGCATTTACCCAATCGTCCAGAAACAAGGACATACTAAATCCACTAGCACAATGATCTTCATTGCAGCACTATTTACCATAGCAAAGATATGGAACAACCCAGATGCCCCTCAGTTGATGACTGGATCAACAAGATGTGGTATTTATACACAATGGAATTCTATGCTGCTGTCAGAAAGAATGACATCCCTCCATTCGTAAGGAAATGGAAAGACTTAGAAAAAATCATATTAAGTGAAGTAAGAAAGACTCGAACATGGGCTCAATGGTTTCACTCATTTGTCATAATCAGTAGAAACCTTGGGCTCTCCTAGCAGAGATCCACAATAGACAAAATCTACATACATAAGGCCATATAGTATGATAAATGTAAGGACCTCCAGGATATAGAAACAAAAGCCATATAATGAGTGACTGTAGTCCTTGATTACTATGTTATTTCTCATGTCTCTTGCTGTCACTTGGTTATCTCATATTGTTACAGTATTTCACCTTGTTATCTGCTATATCGTATGTATGTTTATTTGATTATTTGAATTAGGATAGGGAAGGGGGAAAAACAAGATGAGGGGGGGGGGAAAGGAAATGGAGACCAAGACATGAGAAACGGTATCAATGTTTTTGAAGTAATACACCTTCTATCTGGTGAATATAATGTAACCCTTCTATTAATTACAATAAAAATATATGGAAAAAACCTAATTGCTGAATCCTCATGGACAAAAATGGCTTTCTAGGTTCACATGGGATAGTGAGGATTTGCACTTCTAA
This sequence comes from Megascapheus bottae, assembly GCF_031878675.1. NCBI lineage: Eukaryota > Metazoa > Chordata > Mammalia > Rodentia > Geomyidae > Megascapheus > Megascapheus bottae. Next base: position 14,972,841 of record NC_143511.1, read on the forward strand.
TACAGTTCCAGGTGGTGCTAACAATGCTGGGCTGGGGATAGAAATGGTAAAGCACTAACAAAAAATAATCTAGCCACAGAACTGGAGACTAGAGAGGGGAAACATGGAGGTAAAGATATTGTCCCAACAAGATAGACCACAAGAGGAGAACCATGATTTGATGCACACACAAACCAGAACCCAAGAGCACAGACCAAATGACTACAGGGTAGTATACAATGTTCTGGCTTATTAAAAATTACTTTTCAGTCCCACAGTGTCTGTGCCAGGCTCACAAGATGCACTTGAAATTCATTTTCAAAATAGCAATCCTGGCCAGGCAATGGTGATCCACACTTGGAATCTTTGTGACTCAGGAGGCTGAGCTCTGAGGATTGTAGTTCAAAGCCAGCCCAAGCAGGAAAATCTGTGAGACTTTTTTTTTGACAGTCTTGGCTTGAACTCGGGGTCTGAGCACTGGCCTTGAGCTTTCTCAAGGCTAGAGCTCTCCTACTTGAGTCATAGAAGCACTTGCGGCTTTTTCTTTATATGTGGTACCAAGGAATCGAACCCTGGTCTTGGTGCATGCTAGGCAAGTTAACCACTAGGCCAATCTCCTGGCCCAGTGTCTGTGAGACTCTTACCTACAATTCACCACTGGAAAACACTAGAAATGGAGCTGTAACTCAAAGTGATAGAGCACTAGCCTTGAGCAGCGTCCAGACCCTGAATTCAAGCTCAGAGAAAGCGTCCAGGCCCTGAATTCAAGCTACATAACTGCCAAAAATAAAAGTAAAAAGCTGCAAGTGAAGCTATGGCTCAAGTGGTAAAGCACTATCCTTTTACACAAAAGCTCAGAAACAGTGCCTGTGCCCTGAGTTCAAGCCTCAGAACACACACACACACACACACACACACACACACACACACACACACACACACACACAGCAATCTTGCCTAGAAAATAAACTGAGTTTATGTTAGTTTGCCTCCTCCCACACCAATAATCCTTCCAGTACAATTTAGATTTCAACAGCATCTTCATCTGCATCCAGACTGCAAATGTATCTGCCTATAGATGTAAAACAATATAAAACAGCAAGAAAAAAAATGATTTCCCTATTATTTCACTTGAAAATACCTTTATAGTCAAGTTCAATATGAATAAGGATCACGGGAGGTGTCCATCTCTATTGAATGAGGCAAAAGAAAATGCTTAACTCACCATGCCATATAAATATCCCATGAAAATATAGATGAATCATTTATTCAACCATCATCTGTTGAGTTGCAACTACATGACAGACCCTGTGGATGTGCTCAGGGTACCGAGACGAATAAAATATAGGTTCTGCTCACAGCCGTTTAAAATCTAGCTGTCTTATCCTCAAATTGGCCTGGGGATTGTTGCTGGCTTTGTAACCAGAACCCACAAGCAGGCAGAGAAACATAACTGTTTTACACCGACCACTTCAGTTGCTTGATTATTCAACTGAAGAGAATATATGGTTTATGGAATCATCAACGGGGGGAGGGGAGAAGAAGAGAGAGAGAAAGAGAGAGAGAGAGAGAGAGAGAGAGAGAGAGAGAGAGAGAGAGAGAGAGAGAGAGAGAGAGAGAGAGAGAGAGAGAGAGAGAGAGAGAGAGAGAGAGAGAGAGAGAGAGAGAGAGAGAGAGTGTCTTGGTATGTCTCTGGAGATCCTATTTCTGTCTGTACTCTGGTCTAGAAGCACAGTGAGCATTTTATCACTTACAGCTTCCAGTGCCCAAACCAAGGGCCACATGGGGTTTTTAAAATGCTATTTCCTTTACTACCTCCCAAAATAACAGGGTCACTTCAGGACTAGCGAGTGGTTGGCACTGTGTCATGATTCCCAGGAGTACTAATAGCTCTGGAGAGGAGCAAGTATTTTCACAGCTGCTGGTCTGGGTGCTGAACTTTCTAGTGTCAGGGAGAATCGTGTCCAAGTGAAAATATAGGCAGTTGGAGCCGGCCCTCCAAGGAATAAGAGAGAGAGACAGTGTTGACCCGGATCACACAACAACATGAAACCATTTCTGCAGCTGAAGCAAAGCAAAGACATGGAGTGGAGGTAAACTTCCTGCTTTGATTTTGGTCATCAGCATGCCTAAGCAAGTACAGTAATGCAAATAGTTCTGGCAATGTTGATTGTTTTGATTTGGTAAAAGACCCCACGTGCCAACTTACAGATCTGTAAAATGATGGAGAGAAAGAAAAGAAATGGGTTGAGTCTCATCCTCAGCTTCACTCCTCTCCAGATACCATCCTGCCCTCTCCATGGCTGACACTATTCCGTCCCCATATTACTGTATCTAACCTATATCCTGGTGTCCTCTTAGTCACCAAAACACAATCTTTGCACTGAAGCTACACTAAAATTTAAGAAATTCAAATACTACTAATAAAACTCTGACTCCCCACCTATACGCATACCCACACATACAACCTAACTTTGCCAGGTACCGGTAGCTTATCCCTATCATCCTTGCTACTCACGAGACTGAGATCTGAGGATCCCAGTTTGGAGCTAGCACAGGCAGGAAAGTCTATAAAACTCTTCAGTTAACCAGTAAAAACCTCAGAGTGGAGCTGTGAATCAAATGGTAGAGTCAGCCTTGAGGGCAAAGCTAAGGGACAGTGCTCAGGCTCTGAGTTCAAACCCCTGGACTGAGATAAAAATAAAATAAAAACTTAACTTCAACTTGTTTTGAATTCTCCACTGCTCCACAGACTTTGATGGCATTGCCAAGAGGCTCTATACCATTCAGTCACTCCTTTCTTCTGTGTCTCCATCGTCCTTCCTCTCCCTCCCCTCCTACCCTTACAACCACATTCCTTGCCTAGAGCTATCCTCCCTCCAGTCTTCACCACGCCTCCTCCTTGGCTACTTATTCTTCCATTCTGAAAGTATTTCTTTCTCTGCTCCTAGACTTAGCCAAATCATCTTGTATAAACTGCTTTCACAACTTCAATTAGGTCTTGATTGTGAGCCCTTCAGAGAATGTGCCCTAATATATTTACCTGTGATCTCTACTTATTAGACTGTAAACTCCTCACAAGTGGAGGCTGTAGTTTTGCACCATCACTGTATCCCAGAAGTGAGGATAGTGGCACTTGTTAGGTATTAAATAAATACATTTAGAATGAAAAATTAATGAATAAATTTAGTGACAAATTGAAATTGCTAAAAATACAACTGAAGAGGTAGACTCTTAAATGGATGATAATAATAGGTGACTTACAGTGTTAGGTGCTATTCTAAGATAGATGTGAACAGACATACATACATACTAATTTATTTCACACATCAGTTCTATAAGGTAATTATTTTTATTATTCCCACTTCATGGATGAAGAAAATGAGCCACAAAATGATCACTCAAAAGCTCACAAATGGAAATGCAAAATGCCTTGACTAGCAGGCCCAGAGAGACAGAGGTTGCATGTTTTTCCTTATATGTGGAAGCTAGATGTAGCTTATATAATTATAAGTATATGGGTTGAGTGGTATGCAAGTGTATACAAATGTATTAACTGAAATACAGTAGATTCAATGGAGAACTCATTTAGTGTAATTTCTTAGAATTCCTCAAAATGAATGGGGTATGGTCAAGCGACAAAGGTGAATAAAATGAAAAGGAGAAGAGAGGGAAAATGCCTAAGATGAGGATAAGTGAAATGAACTCCAAGTTATGGAAGTAATAGCTTTATTTTTGTGTTGTCCTCAACCTACTGTGTGAGGTTATTTCCCCCTCCCCTTTCTTTCTCTCTCCCTCCCTCTTTGTTTTGGTCTCGCTCCTCATGGTTTATTTCATTTTGTCACTGTATCTGACTTTTAATCTGGTGTATTACATATACATTTATTGTTTGTTTGAAATAGGAAAGAGAAGGGGGGAAACAAGATGATTGGGAGGGGTGGGGGGAGGAAAACTGGAAAAAAACATTGGAAGGGGTATGTTCAAGAAGTAATGTACCCACTACCTGACTAATGTAGCTGTAACCCCTCTACATATCACCCTGACAATAAAATACAATTGAATGAAAAAGAATCCAATGTATATCCTACAAAATAAGAATGAGGAACAGGTGAGTTGGGGCAGGATGGTTGAGAATGGAGAATGCTGAAAGGTGTGACATTGGTCAAGATATATTCATAAACATTTGTTAAATGGCAACTCCTTTGAACAACTACTTAAAGATAATTTTCTTAAGGAAAAAACCTACCCTTGTAGAGGTATTATGAGTGTTATACCACAAGCAGCCCATCTACTCTGGAAAACTTTTAACCCATCTGCTTTTCAAAGTTTTACCTACAAGCACCTTTAAGGGTTGGGGATTTATCTTGTTTATCATTGGGCTTTGAAAGTAGGAAATTCTATGTCTTGTTTATTAATGTGGTTGTCAGAGAGAGAGAGAGACAGAGAGAGAGAGAGAGTTATCTGTATTTCGGTGACATGTGTTTCACACTTTCAAGATGCAATTTTTTCATGAACAAAAGGATTGGCTGAGCATCATGTAAACCCTGCTCCATCTTCACCTCATTGTTTTCAAATGATCATGTCAGCTATCCATGAAACTAAGAGACCAGCTGAACTGGAAAAAAGAAAAGGAAGAGAAAGAAAGAGAACTCAGAGTGTGGAAAGAAGAGAAGAGCCCTTTTCCTAGGAAGAAAGGCTGAAAGAAGATGGAAAGCAATATCTTCTCCCCAAAGTACAGGATGCCCTTTGGTGCTTGTCACCACACATGGGATTGTTTGAAGCCCAAGCTGGAGTAGGAAGTCAAATTGTAGAGATTCAGACAAGATAGGGTCTCCTGAGGGATACTGGAAGTAAGAAGGACACTGAATGGAAAAGGCAATTTATGCGCACAAAGAAACTCTAGATGGAGCAGTTCCCTGTATTTGAATTTTCAAAGGTGACTGGGACCCTGGATTAACAACTGCTGGAAAACTGTCTGGTAGGAAGACATTAGTCCAGTGATAGAAACAGAACTGAATGGTGCAAAATCCAACTACTATGAACTGCATTCACAAAATGAAATCGACTCTGAGCAAGATCTATGTAGAGAGGAAGGCAGACAAGAGTGAGCAGAGGAGGAAGGACAAAAGGAGGAGAATGAGTTAAAGCAGAATATTAGGTGCCCAAAAATTAGGGATCTATAGTAAAATATAAAAGAGGGCATGAGCTCCAGGATCCAACTGCTGGGGTTTAAATCCAAGGTCAATAACCTACAAGTTGTTACCTCTTTAAATTTTCTGTTTCCTATCTTAAAAAAAATGGCATTATAGCTGGATCACGTCTATAACTTTAGCTGCTTGAAGGAGGAGATCTGAGAATCTCAGTTTGAAGCCAGGCTGATAGACAAATCTTTGTGACGTTTCTCACCAATTCACCAGCAAAAGGCCAAAACTGGAGGAATGGCTCATATGACAGAGTTCCAGCCATGAGTATAAAGGCTGAACAAAAGCTCAAGATCCTGAGTTCAAGCCCCAGTACAAACAGTCAGATAGACAGAAAGACACACACACACACACACACACACACACACACACACACACACACAAGGAATACAATAGTATCTACTTTGCATGATTATTTTTTGGTGGAATCAAGATCTTAAATGAGCATGATATTGCATACCTGTAATCCCAGCCCTCAGGAGTCTAAGGCAGGAGAATCATAAATTCCCATCCAATCTGAAATACAGAAGAAGATCATGTCTGTCTGACTGTCTCTATCTATCTTATCAACACAGCATCCTGTAAATACTTAGTAAACATTCATTCCCAGTGAAAATGACCTCCACAAGTTAAGATAAACCTTTGAAGTACAAGCTGGGAAATAATGTGGAAATAGATGAGAAACAGCCAGAATAAGACTCTGTTTTGAAACAATAGGTCATACCTAACCAGGGAGCATTTCTTGATGCGTTAAAATCCAGGGTCAATGCCATTGACCATTGAATTGTCCATTCTGGCTTCTTCCATGTCATTTTCTTACCTCTCTCTGCTTCAGCTTTCATCCTCATCTTTTCTCCTTTCACTTACTTTTCTACTTTGCACTTTGTGTTCCAGTCCTTTGAAATCTCTTTTGTCCTGCCTCTATGTCAGGATCCTATTGAGACAGACTAAGCAGATCTGTTTCCTCTATACTTTAAACACTGCGGGGCATAAGGAGAAAATGTTTCCTTTGAGTGGGTGCCAACCACCTTTGGAGAGTGAGGAGAGAGTTTTTAATGACACAGGAAGAAAGAAAATATTTATGCTTCACTTTAATTGAACTTTTCTTAAGCTCATTACGTTTGGAGTAGTTGGGAGAAAAAGTCAAAATATAAGGACACTGAGAATGAAAACATACATAGATTTGGCTTCATCTACAGAAATAGAGGAAGTAAATGGGGCAAAGGAAAGTCTGGGTTTGGGGGACAATACAACCACAGTTTAGGGGAGTTGCCTGTACCCGTTTGTTCTTTTTTATTTATTTATATTTGTGAGAGCACTGGGCTTGAACTCAAGGCCTGGAGCTCTTGCTTGGTTAACTGAAAATAAGAATCACAGAATTTCCTACCCTGGAGGACTTCAAACTTGATCCTCAGAGCTCAGCCTCCTGAGTAGCTAGGATTTTACCCATGTCTAGCACTGCTTCATTCTCATGATGAAAGTAATTCCTGTTGAACTGGCCCATAAAACTGGCAAGATAACGGCCAATTTCATTAACTCTAAATACCTTTCTATTTGTTGAGTCTACTACCATGTCTTGGGAAGTATGTTTATACAGCGTTATATCCCAATTAAATTCAGCAAAATCAGAGTTGTTGACAGAATGTCAATAACTTTGTTAGGTTATTCGAAAAATCACTATTTTAATCCAATGTGGTGAGTTCTGGGCTAGCTACTTTAGACATAGAATCACACTGGAATCTCCCAGCAGCCCTGTGAAAAAAGGAATTGTTGAATTGATTTTGCATGCGGATGACCTCAGGCAATATACTTGTTCTTACAGCTGATAGATAAAGAGACTGGGAATGTAACCTAGACTGGTACCATATCAAACCCCTGCATAGATACTGTCATATCAGATGCAGCCCAATGGGTGCAGTTAATAGACTTCTATTTGGAAGACTCATTATCTCAGGACTTAAGCTGACAACAAAATATCTGAGAAGGAAGATGATGTGTGTGTGTGTGTGTGTGTGTGTGTGTGTGTTATATTTAATTAAATGGGATCTTTGCACTATTAAAATGACTCATGGTGAGACTAACATAGAGGTATCCAGTTCCTTCCATTATTCCTAAATGAAAGAATATTTATGTTCCCTGGTTGATTTCTCTTCCCCCTGTGTGACACAGCCTTTCCTCAGTCATTTTCTAGGTATACCAGTAAGCTTTCCAGTCCAACCACGCCTCTGGTTTACTGACTGCAGAGATGAACTGAATGAAGAGCAATTAGGATGCAATAACATGCAATAAAACATCCTGGAGCCAGGAGCCACTGGCTTAGGAAGCTGAGATCTGAGATTCACAGCTTGAAGCCAGGCTAGGAAGGAAAGTCCATGAGACCCTTAACTCCAATTAACTACCCAAAAGAGCCAGACATGGAGCTATGCTCAGGTTGTAGAATACTAGCCTTGAACAACAAAAGGTCAGAGATAGTGCCTAGGCCCTGATTTCAAGCCCCAGGACTGACCACGCACACACACACACACACACACACACACACACACACACACACACGTATATGTATGTGTATATATTGGAAAAGGGCTTGGTATTTTGAAAATGGTTTTTCCTTGGCACAAGGATCTTATTAGCACTTGAAAACTGTCCTTGTTGGTGGCTTTACTTGGAAATACAGACATTATTGTAATGGAGCAAAGGGCCTCTGCTTCTCTTCAGTGACCCAAATTGCCTAGTAGAAATAGTTCTCTGACCACAGCCCTGTAACTCGTTGATATCCTCTGTCAAAGAAGGCAGGTTCTTAGACTCTTTGCAAGGGTCTATATGTTTTGTGATCCAAACTAAAAATGGACTTGTTTTCAAATCAAAGCTTGACCTTCAATCACAGTGAAATTCCACCTGGGGTTTGGCCCTGCTTAGAGCACAGTACTGCAGGCAGAGCTGCTGCAGACCAGCTTCCTGGACTCGGTCCCTCCAATGTTTATTAGTTGTGTATCGATGACAGGTGACTGGGTCCCTTGCGCTTTGGTGACCACATTTGTGCAGTGAGGTTCACCAGCAGCAGGTTCCTGGGAGAGCCCACATCCTTCTGCACATGAAAGACCTGGGAATAGGCAAGAACCTCACCTAGCAACAGCATTCTAATATTGCTGTTCACATGCACACTGTGGCCTTGCTTAAAGACGAACTGCTGGGCAGGTGTGTGTGCCCTTCACAGTCGATGGCTCATCTACAGGGTAGAGCCTCCAAACATAGCCCCGACCAACTTGATCCTATGAACCAGGCTGGTGGGGACCATGTTGCTTGGCTGTTTTTGAGCCAGACCTCATAGATTTAGTTTATTCTACTACCTAGCACCATGATGAATAAAGGACCTCTGGAAGGCAGTAACTCTGCAAAGCTCTGCCGAACGTTAAGTTTAAATAAGCCTCAGAGCAAACATAAAAATACCAGCCCCAAGCTGATCTGCATTTGCCATGCATCCTCAGCATAGCTCTTTACTCTAGTAGAGTGTTATCTCAACTTGTGCAGAGTCAATATCCAATCTCATTTCCTGTGTCCATTAAGTCTCAGACTCTTAATAATGAGGAGTGTCAGAAATGGTCTCCCCATTCTACAGATGGGAAACCTGACACCCAGAATGAAATCAGTGTTCATGCTAATATTTTTCCCTTAACATTTTGTCTTATCAGATTTATCTTTCCTGAATTGCACACATTTGCCATTCCTTCTGCAACATAGATTTTTTGTTACATGTCCTTTCTCATATTCTTCTGAAACCTTATCAGCCGTCTACTAATGTGTGGAAGGCAGGAAGGAAGAGGTTCTAATTTTGTATTTCTGAGTCTTCTCATTTCTTCTACTTCATTTTAATCCCATTGTTATCCAATAGGTGCTCTTGTTTTTCTAGGTCAAAAGTATTAAGCCACAGTGTTGCTTGCCCAGTCAATATCTAACCATCAAATAGTCTTTTTCTATGTTTAAGTTGTTGCTATTGTAAATTCTTAGCAAACAATACACTTCAAAGTAAGCACGGCAAAGTTGAAAGATTTATTGTGCAAATAGCAGTAAACTTGGAGACATAAACTAAGGGTTTTGCTCCTCATTCACAGCAAGTGTTTGGCACTGTGTGTGGATGTTTGCTACTTCCTTGCCAAATCTGATACGTACCATATAGGAGACGAAGGAGGGAAATGGATTATTTTAAAGAAATCCCAACCTGTTATGTAACTAGACAGTAACTTTTCAGCCACTCGATGTGGAGTGCCGTGCACAGAAATGACACTGACAGCAGTTTCTTAGATCTGTCCAGAGGTCAGAGGTCAGAGGTCACAATGGGCTTTGACATGTGTTCTGTCCCAGCTGCTCTAGACTTTCAGACACAATAAGCCAAGGGACTGAGCTCTTGATGTTAGCTGACCACAGTTATTGCCTAAGAGAATTTTTAGACAGTCAATGCCATGGATTAGAAAAAGGACAAGAAAATCTCCCTCATCATACATCCTAGCTATTCAAAAAGCTGAGATCTGAAGATTGCAATGTGCAACCAGCCTGAGCAGACAAATCTGAGAGCTTCTTATTTCCAAGTAACCAGCAAAAAGCCCAAAAGTAGAGGTACGGCTCAAATGATAGAGTGCCAGCTTTGAACAAAAAGAATAAGCCAAGTAAGAGTGCAAAGGCCCAATAAATAAATACATACATACAAACAAATCCAGATTTTGGTAATCTGGTGGTGCCTGTAATCCTAGCAACTCAGGAGGCTGAGATCTGAAGGTTGTGGTTTGAAGTCAGCTGGAGCAGTAATGTCTATGAGACTCATATCTCCAGTGAATCACAGAAAAAGTCAGAAGTGGTTCTGCCCAGTGGTAGTGCCTAGGCCCAGAGTTCAAGCCCCATAGAGCAGAAAAAAAATTCATTGTGCTAATCATTTTTTTCTTTTTGCCAGTGCTGGGGCAGTTCCTCCTGAATCCCCTTTGGCTGGTCGAATCCACCAAGACTCAATTTCTTAAGATGCACAATGAGAGGATTGGAGGTTTGCTCTGTGGTAGAACTCAGCCTAGCATGTAGAAGGAGACCTGGGGTCAATTCCCAGCACCAGAGGAGAGAGAAAGAAAAAGAGAGATTTAATTCAAATGACCTTGTGACAAATAGAAACAGTTTGATGTTTTCCTCGAAAGTTCATAAAGCAGTCAAGTGCTAGTGGCTCACTTCTATCATCCTAGCTGCTCAGGAGGGTGAGATCTGAGGATCAAGGTTTAAAGCTAGCCCAGGGAAGAAAAGTCTGTGAGATGCTTATCTCCAATTAACCTCAAGTGATAGTTCTAGCCTTAGTGTAAAAGCCAAGGCCCAAAGTCCAGGTTTTTCTCTCTCTCTCTCCTGCCCCACTCCTTACACACACACACACACAGAAAAGAAAGCAAAAACTCATATAAAACAGCAAACAAGAGCAAAAAGAACTAGCACTTATTTAGTGCTTGCTGTGTACTAAACCCACTTCAAGTGCACTGTTTATATCATTCTCAGCACCACTAAGGCAAGCACTAATCCTATTTGCATTTCATAAGGAATAAACAATGAGGCCTGGCAGTAGGTTCCCCCATCTGCTAGGGAAAGAATTAGGCCTCAAACCCAGACTTGTCCAACTCCAGAAGTTTAAGCTCTTCAGCCTTAAGTGGTGACAATGGTTTATTGTGAGATTAACCCTGGGTGACATGGTGACATCAACAAACTGGCTGTGTCCTCCTCAGCTGTCACTCCCTCTGCTCCCTGGAACTTGCCTTCTGTGCCTTCTAACGGGGCCCTAAACCTTCTGAGAGGCATCAAAGCCTCCAGGGGCTGCTGAGGCACAGCTGACTGCTCTGGGCTCAGGAAAGATCATTCCAGAGTCTTTTCCAACTTGGTCTGGGCCCTCGACCTAATCTCTCTTTTGTAACTGGTTCACCTTATCCTTTCCAGCCTTGGCTCCCTTCTGTGAGAACTAGGTAGAAGCCGGGTTGGCTAGCCACCCAGAAAATTATGTAAGGAAGTCATCAAACCCTTAAGCTTAATACTCAAATGGCAAACAAGTTAGAACAATGAATGAGTCATTCTTTCACAATAGAAATGGCTGTCTTCCAGTGTTTCAATTCTTGCAGCCTAACGTAGTGGAATGGTTAAGAACGCTGCTCAAAAGCCTTGAGTTCTAACCCTAGCTCTAGCTATGTGACCTTTGGGAAGTTTCTTAAACCCTCTGTGCTAGTTCCCTGGTTGAATGTGGGAAAAATGGCAGGCCCTATCTCAGAACTCATGGTGAAGGTGGAGAAATTGATACATGTAATAAAAATACTTCAGAAATGCCTGGCACCTCATGAGAGCTATATAAATATCATTAGCTTGATTATTAGCTTATTGTATTGTGTTACAATACCAGCGTATGGATTTTATGTTTTGAACGAATAACTGTGCCAATGCTGTATTCCTCTTGGAAACCTTTTGTTGTTGTTGTTGTTTTAGCTTTTACCATCACCTTATCTATCTCCCATAAATCCTCTTTTCACAATCTCATCCCTCCTTTAAAAACAAAGAAAATTATATTTAAAAGCCTTGTAGAAAATTGTCATACTCAGCATGCTCACAAAAGTCAGGAAATGCAAAAGTTAGAATTCTCTGATGACATTAACTCCACAGAGGGGCTCTGACATAAGTATTACAGAGGGTGTAATGTAGTCTCTGTGTGTGTGTGTGTGTGTGTGTGTGTGTGTGCTGGGAACCAAACTCTCAGGGATTCATGCATGCTAGTGCATGCCAGCCTGGAACAGACCCTCTTGTATTTCCAGTGGCCTTCACTTAACACCTGTCTTCAGCAATCACTTCTTTCTGTGTATGTGAGCACTGGTACTGGGGCTTGAATTTTGTTAGGTCCTTGTGCTCTCACTTGGCTTATTTGCTCAAGACCATTGTGCTACCACTTGAGCCATAACTCCTCTTCTAGCATTTTGATGGTTAAGTAGAGATATGAGTCTTATAAACTTTTTTGTAGCCTGGCTTCAAACTATGCTTCTCAAATCTCAGCCTCCTGAGTAGTTAGGATTACAAGCATGTCTCACCAGTACCTGGCCGTGCTTCTGTATTGCCAGCTGCTGGACATCAGCTAGACTGGTTCGGTGCTACAGCTTGAGAGCCTTCTAGAGCCATGCATCTCTGGATGGGTCTCCAAATACCTGACCTATTGGCCAAGACACATATTCCTGGGCCCAACTCCCAGAGGCCCTGACTGCCACTTTCAGAGGAGTGGTTATCTCCATTTCTAACAGAAAGGCTGGTTACCTGCATTTCCAATAGTGATGCTTCTCTGCTGGTCCAGATCACATTTCGAGAACCACCACAAAGGTGTTTCTCTCCACTTCAAATCTTCTCTCCCCCCTCCCTTCTTCCTTACAGCTCTCCCTGCTGCCACACCAAAAATGAAAGGCAAATCTCCACTCATGCATGTATATGAATGCTCAATATTTTTTGTAGTATTGGGGAATCAAACCGAAGGCCTTGGGCTATGCTTGACAGATACTCTACCACTGAGCTACACTCTAGCTCTTTCTTGTTTTCTTTTAATACAGTCTTCATGCTTAAGACAGACCAAGCAAGGCTTCTCCCTCAGCGCCAGGTGCCAGGTGTGCACTACCATTTTTCATCTTCAATTTGGTAAGAAATGCTAAGCAAAGTCTGTTCACTCCTCAGGGCAATAATGACAAAAGCAGACTCACCTCATTTCAGCCTGAGACAACTCATTCTGGTATCCAGGCTTAATGCAGTCCTCTTCTGCCTGTGACTGCCCCAGGATGCTAAGAATCCTGTGTGTTTATACATCTCCGTCCTGCTGTTCACATGCATACATATCTGCTTCTCTTTCTTCCCCCATTAAGCTACAAAGTCCTCTAATGTCTTTCAGGCTCCACAGCACCTGAGGCTGAACACACAGTGGGTGTCTAATAAGTGCAATTGACTACTTTATTGTACTTGGTAAGCAGACTGAATAGATATTGCCGAAAGAACTTTCCACTACATCAAGATCAAAATGTGTTTAATTTTTGCAAGCATTTGTATAGGCAAAAGTTGATTCTCCATTCTGGTTTAGATGCGTGAGATCCCACCAATCAGCAGTATAAATGCTCAGTTGCCATCATCAGAAAAACCATCTGTGCATCTTTTCTCAGTGATCAAAATGAGTAATTGAACATGAGGGGTTTATTGCCTCCATATAGGGAACTGGAAAAGAGACATACATCCTAGAAATATTAGTGCAATTACAATCAAATTTGATTTGGGGGGACATTCATGAATGTGAACCAACAGAATCTTAATCTTATCAGAATTAATGAAAGGAATGATACTAGCCATTCAGTTCAGTGGTGGAGGAAATGGTTCCTCAGGGTTAATAATGAACTCCCAAATTGCTATGATTATCTACTGCTTTACAAATTGCATGAAGTTAAATGATCAAAGATCTAGATAGTTTTTTAAGCTATTGAATGGCTAAAAGATGACCTGCAATAAGTGAAAGACAGAGTAAACATTCAAGGAGGCAAAGGAAGACAATGAGACAATCTGAAAGCAGGTATTTGAGGACCAGAATCTACAGTAACCATAATGACAAGAGAGGTCAAATATTTACCCAGCCTGCTGAAAGAAGTCAGAACAAGGCCTAGTCCAACTCAGTGTGACAATGTGTGGCCTTTTGATAAGTTGGTGTTGGTTTTGGATTCTTGTTTGGAGGAGATTTATTTGTTTTGTTGTGCCAGTACTGGGACTTGAACTGAAGGCCTTGATGCTATTCCTTAGCTTTGTTTTCACTGGAGGCTAGTACTCTGCCACTGGAACCATAGTTCCTCTTCTGGATGTTTGTTGGGTAACTAGAGATGAGTATCACAGACCATCCTGCCCTGGCTACCTTCTAATTGTGATCCTTAAATCTCAAACCTTCTAAGTAGCATTGATCAACAAATGTGGTGACATTTTGTTCCCTGGTCTGCATCCTAGTTTTTGCTTTCCTGTACCCAGGTCAGGTCCTATCGTACTAAAGGCACTGTATTCATGTCCTTGCTGAGATTCCTTGTCCAGAATACATAATTACAGGATGCCTACTATTCCTTTCCAATTAATTTTCCCCCAAAACAGTCAGGACAGTAGAGGATAAAGGATCTACAAAGTTGAAAAATCACATTTTATCATGTTCCAGGACGATTTTAAGCCAATAAGACTCTTGGCTTGTTAGAATGAATTTGTGGCAGGTGTACAAGCTAGAATACACCACAAGGCCATGGTCCAAACCAGAAACATGGGCAGTAATCCTGATTCCCCTCCACTCATCCAGAAAGAGAGAACTGACTTCAAAGAAAACTGATTGGCATTTGATGCATTTCCAAGAAGATGAAGATTCAGCAATTTAACCAATGCAAGAAACTGTAGGTAATATGAAAGCATTAGTTGATACAACCTAGTCTTCAAGGAAGTTAGAAAACATTAAAAGAATGTGATCAGAAGTTAAAGCAACATGTTTTGTGGCAAAGTGTTTTATTCTTCCAAGATCTTGATGTGTTTTATTTTCAGAATTGCACTTAAATTCTGGTTAACAGGCTCTGTCGTAATTTTCAAATCCCTGAAAGATAATAATCTATTGTGTCATTAAGCAGTTTGGTTTTTTTAGTAAAAACACATTTTTGAGCTTTTGCATATGCTTTTAGAACTAAGAAATTCTTAGTTCGAAAATGTTTAAAATCTATTTGTTTTTGTGGCAGTACTGGGGCTTGAACTCAGGACCTAGCTACTGACCCTTAGCTTTTCCTGCTCCAGGTTAGTGCACTACCTCTTGAGCCACAGCTCTACTTCTAGCTTTGTGCTGTTTAATTGGAGGTAAGAGTCTCACGAACTTTCCTGAGACAGCTCTTACGTCTTCTACTTAAAAACACGCCTTCCCTCTGGAACTCCACTTTCTGTGCTGACCATCTGCACTTGTATATTTTTTCTTTCCTCCCAATTTTAATACTTTTCATTCCTAAATAATTTGCTTATAAAAGTGAGTGAAGACATATAGGTGACTTGGATAGAGCAACAAACACAAAATCCTATGCTCTTCAGACACCAATCAATTGTACCTTTCTCATTTAATTCTGTCCTCAAGATGGTCCAGAGAGGGTTATCCATCACTCCCCAAATATAAAACCTGCCTAGCAGTACACCAAACACCATTTTGTCCAGGGACATGCACCAGTTGTCCCTCAGTTCTGTTCCTTGACATCATGTAAGTCTGATTACAGCCTTATAAAATGTGGGATAGATTCAGGGACAGAGACAGGCAGGAAACTTCCCCAAAGTCACACAACAAACCACTGACCAGGCCCACACTTTACTACAGGTCATCTGACTTCAAAGCTTATGGCTAACACCGGGTCTTAGGTTAGGGACAGGGCATAATCAGAGATCTGTTGTTGAACAATGAAAACAAACAAACAAAGGAGGGGATCAGTTCATTAGATAGAAAGAACAATTCTTTAAGAGATTAGACCCTGCTTTTTCAATTCATATTTGTCCTTTATGTTATAAATGATGGAGCAAAAGATAGTAGTTGCTATAGAAAACAGAAAAAGAAGCTGATATATCAAGGTTTTGGTTATTCATTCACAGAAATTCCCCATCTAAACTTCATTCCTGGGATGGAAGCCTGTCTTACTCCTTATAAGGCACACACTTATCTTCTATGGTCCACAGGCCTTAAACTTTTCATTTTTCATTGCCTAATTTTTAAGTGACACCACCTCACTCTCCCAAACTTGGACCCATTTCTCTTAAATGCATTTGTATTTACAGGAGGAGACTAAGTGAATAGATAATATAATGGCTTTCTTCTGTTGTGGTTCCCACAAGAGTGAAAAGTCAGCCTTTTCTTATCATAACTTGCTGGAAAGTTTCCATGCTGGAGATGTCAACTCTTAATGATGTAGCGAAGGGTGGGGGAAGAGGGTAGGAAAGAGCACTTTGCTCTCAGAACTATGCTGTTCTATAGAAAAGACATTCTTAAAAGCTGTTTGCAATAGCCTACATTAATTTCCTCTGGCAAGGCCCTTCATACAAAGGGATCTCATAAATGGATTAAATGTGGTTGGGTGCAAAAGTATAGTAAGTCCTCTGTCAGATGCTTTTGAGGGTGGACGCCACAAACAGGGACGTCCTTTATAAAGTCTCCCTGCAAATAGCTGACTTGAAATTTTGTGGTCAGTAACAGCCTCCTTCAAAATAAATCACGTCTACCATCTGCTTGACAGTGCCCTATCAATTATACCAGGAATGCCTGGCTTTTCTCCCCGGCCAACATCTTCCAAGTTGACAAAAGAATAAACAGAGGGAGGGGGCAAGCATTGAGCAGTACCAGCTTCTTCAGGGAGGACCCTGGGAGCAGCCAAGGTTTGATTTTGCTCCTGCTAGGCTCTTCCTCCTCTGCAAGCAGTCTGGAGGAAGGAAGAAAAGAACCAGCTTGGGCAATTCCAAGTCCGAAAGAACCAAGATAGTCTTATAAGAAATACATTCACGCCCTAAAGAACCAGAGACTCTATCTCCAATTAACCACAAGAAAACGGGAAGTGAGGCTGTGGCTTAAGGGGTAGGCAGTGGCCTAGATCTGAGGAGCTCAGGGACAATCCCCAGGCCCAGGGGTAGGGCGGTAGCTTTGAGATGAACAGCTTAGAGACAGCGCTCAGACCGAGTTCAGCCCCATGACCCACAGAAAGAAAGAAAAAAAGAGGGCCGGGAGTTTGGCCTAGTGGTAGAGTGTTTGCCTAGCATGCAAGATCCGGGTTCGGTTCCTTGGTACCACATACATAGAAAAAGCCGGAATTGGTGCTAAGGCTCAAGTGGTAGAGTTCTACCCTTGAGAAAAATCCAACAACAGTCCTCAGGCCCTGAGCTTAAGCCCAGAACCGGCAAAAAAAAAAAAAAAAAAAAAAAAGAAAAGAAAAGAAAAAGAGAGAGAGAAAGAAAGAAAGAAAATTACCTGCCCAACCTCAAAGAATGGATTTGAAGACACAAAATATGTACAGCAAAAGCAAGATTCAAATGGTTAAGGGTGGTTCTTCAAGACCAAGTATCTGGTGGGCAGACAGATCCAGAGAGGTTATAGCAAACAATTGATTCCCCAATTTGAATAAGGTCTCTTGATTTTATTTGCTGTTTTTTAATACTTACACCTTTGAATTTGATTGGATTTTAGAGAAAGTTCTTGTCTCTACTCCCACCTCTTGTTCTCTCATGGAGGGAAGGTTCTTTTGTCAGTGCTTTCTGGGCACTGCTAGCTTAGGAGCTCACACATCGTCTCTTCCAATGTCCCATTTTCCAGCTGTGTGTCTCCAGGGAACTTCCATCTGCAATGACATTATAATTGTCACATCAACCAGTGAGCTGTTCAGTCATTCTGTAAGCAAATTTTCACTCACTTTGTCTTGAAAATGGACCACCACTGACCGTTTGAAAATGGACCATTCTATGGGATGCTAGACAAATCTACAAACTGTTGGCCAGAATGAGTTAGGAATGAGCAAAATGAGGAACCAGAATGAGGCTTGGAACTCAAGGGATAGGTGAGGGGGTGGGTTATGGTCTGAGATTTGACCACTGAACCAACTGAAGCATGGACACAAGAATGCAACAGGGACCAAAATACTATTTTTCACATTTGAAAAACATGTTTGGCACTCATTACTTGGCCCAAACGCCAATCTAGGTTGTTCTTTCCCTCAAAATGTAGACTTGGGTAAGCCCACAAGAACAAAGAGTGATTTCCTTTTCAATGATTCGTGGTCATCCTTGGTCTGAAATGTTTACCACAGTACAGTGAGAAGTTTATTTAGAGAGAGAGATAAAAACATTCATATGACTTTCATTACAATAAATTGTTGGGATCATTCGACTCTATTATTTGTTATTGCTTTCTTTCTGTATCTAATTTAGAAATGAAATGGTTATAAATACATATATGTATGAGAAAAATATATAGTACAGGTTGTGTTGAGTTCAATGGTATCTGTGGTTTCAGGTCTCGCTGGGGTTTGGAACCCATCCTTCTTGGGTCAGGAAACAAAACTGTAGTTATCCAACCGAGCTAGCATTCATTGATCTGTGGAATATTTGAAAATTGACCAGTGTGTGTATATTACCTGAATTCCATGGGTTGCTATACATGGGACTTCCATAACTGACAGAAGATAAAAAGGAAACAACCATTTCTATTCTCTACACCAAAGGAAGGTCTCTTAGGTGACCACATCTCTAATCCTAGCTACTGAGGAGGATAAGTTCAGAGATCCATGGTTTAAAGACAGCCTAGGCAGGAAGATTCCTGAGACTTTTATCTCCAAATAACCACCAAAAAAAAAAAAAAAAAAAAAACAGGCAAAAAGTAGAACAGTGGCTCCATCGATGCACTGAAGCCTTGAGCAAGGGACTGCACTCACAGGCTCTGAGCTCCAGCTCTAGTATCAATACAAAGGCACAAAATAAAAATAAAGAAGAATTTCTCATTCTCTAGGCACATTGAGAAAAAGCAACGTTAAAAACAGCAGGGGTATCTGTCCTGCATGATCATAGTTTCCATAAACAGTGACTTCAAAATTTCTGCAAACTGAAAAAAAGTTTACTTAAGCCTCCTCTCAGATCATAATAAGAAGCCACTTATTATGAAGTGCTATGCCTTGAAATCAGTTATATGACTTCATCCTAGTTTTTCTTGAGAAACACAAGTAATACTCAAGCTAATAACCCTATATTATGAAACTTAATTGGGCCCATCTCCTAAGTAAATTATTAATAATAAAAAATGAAACCAACCAAGATCAAAACAGCAGGATGAAAATAAAATCCTTCAAAAAAAGTCCTACATTCAGGAAATGAGAAAATTAAAATGAAAAGAAAAATTCTTGCACTTACACCAAATAAATTATATTATATTAAGTGTCACTGATGCCAGGGCATTTTCAAAAAAAAGTGCAAACAAGATGGGTTGAAATTAAATGTCTTCATTTCCCACCTAGCCAAACAATCTCCTGGAAAGTCAGTCTCTATTATATTCTGAACTACTGGGAAAAGGATGATCCACTTGTGGTTCTAGCTGGCTGCATTCTTTGAGACTGGACTTTTCAGCGGAATGTATTACATGCTAGTGTGTGTGTGTGTGTGTGTGTGAGAGAGAGAGAGAGAGAGAGAGAGAGAGAGAGAGAGAGAGAGAGAAAGAGAGAGAGAGAGAGAGAGAGAGAGAGAGAGAGAGAGAGAGAGAGAGAGATGAGAGAGAGAGAGAGAGAGAGAGAGAGAGAGAGAGAGAGAATACAGACAGGGCAGCACATCATTTCTTCATCACTGTGTGGACACATTTGCCATGTATACAAGCTGGTAGACTGATACTGTGTCTTCAGCACCCTATCTTTACTTAGAGGCCCCCACAGCCTCCTTCAGATAAGAATGAGAAAGAAATCTGAGGCCACATTGCATTAATTAAGAGGTGAATAAGCATGAAACAATTAAGACTGCCTTCCAGCCACTCCCCAAATCCTTGAGGATTTGTCATACTTTCTTGCAGGAGGTTATGATTCAGAAATATGGGTTCGAAATTAGGATGGTGATTAATTAGGAAGCATGTGGAGTGGAGAAAAAAACCTTCATACATTGTTAGTGGGAGTGTCAATGAATGCAATGAATGAAATCAATATGAAGTTTTCTGAAAAAAAAACAGTGAAAACAATTTAAGAAGTAGACTTACCTATGATTCCATCATATCACTGTTGGACACATATCTTTTTCTTTATTTTTCTAGTCTTGGGCTTGAGCTCAGGGCCTGAGCACTGTCCTTGGACTTTCCCAGGTTAGAGTTCTACCACTTGAGCCTCAGTATCACTTCCAGCTTCTTTTCTATGTATGTGGTACCAAGCAATCAAACCCTGGTCTTCGAACATGCTAGGCAAGCACAATTCCACTAGGCCAAACTCCTGGCCTGACATAACTTTAAGAATGTAAAACAATGTAAAAGATGGCTATACCCCCAGTTTATTGAAATCTTATTCACAGATCCAAGCTGAGTTGCCCAGCAACCAATGAATACATAAAGAAAACGTGGCCATGCCCTAGTAGATCATATCTATAATCCTAGCGACTCAGGAGACTGAGATTGGAAGATTGCAGTTCAAAGCCAACTCGGCCAGGAAATTCCATGAGATACTTTACTTCAATTAATCACCAGAAAATCAGAAGTGACACTGTGGCACAAACTGGTTTATTTATACATATATAATATACATGCATACACTACATATGTAGAATTAGTACGGAGAGCAGTCAGGAGCAGGTCAGCATGTTCTTAGAATAATGTGTCTGCAACAAAGGCCTCATAACTAAAATATACCTACAGCTAAAAAAATGAATCTCTTCAAAACAAATCTTAAAAGAAACAACCATCCCATTGAAAGATGGGCCAAAGACTTAAAGAGAGACTTATCTGAAGAAGAAATAAAAATGGCCTATAGACACATGAAGAAATGCTCAACATCTCTGGCCATAAGAGAAATGAAAATCAAAATAACTTTGAGATTTCACCTCATTCTATTTGGAATGGTCATGATCAAGAAATCTAATAACAACAGATGCTGGCAGGGATGTGGCCAGGAGGGATCACCACTACACTGTTGGAGGGAGTGTAAACTCATTCAACCACTATGGAAAGCAGGATGGGGATTCCTCAAAAGACTAAGCATAGAGTTCCCCTATGACCCAACAATTCCACTACTTGGCATTTACCCAAATGTCCAGAAACAAAGACATTCTAAAGTCACTAGCACTATGAGTTCATTGCAGCACTATTTGCCATAGCAAAGATATGGAACCAACCCAGATGTCCCACAGTAGATGATTGGATCAAGAAGATGTGGTACTTATACACAATGGAATTCTATTCTGCCATCAGAAAGAATGACATTGCCTCATTTGTAAGGAAATGGAAAGACTTGGAAAAAACCATCCATACTAAGTAAAGTAAGCCAGACTCAAAGGAACATAGGCTCAATGGTTTCCCTCATTTGTAATAATTAGTATACATCTAGGACTCTCCTAGCAGAGAATTACAATAGCTCAAAGCCTAGGTCCATAAGGTCATATAAAATGAGACTAAATGAAAGGATTTCTAGTATATGGAAACAAGAGCTTTATCTTCTGTACTTGTTCTTAATGTACTGTGTTATTTCTTGTCTGTTTTGTTTTTGCCCTTTGGTTAATCTCATATTGTTATAGTATCTGAGTTTGTTACCTGGTTACCTGAATATTTTACACGTTTATTTGTTGATTTGAAATAGGAAAGGGGAAAAGAAGATGATTGGAAGAGGGTGGGGGAGGGAAATGGGGGCAAAAACATGAGAAGGGGTATCAGTGTGTGAGAAGTAGGGCACCTACTACCTGGCGAATGTAACTGTAACCCTTCTATACATTACCCCGACAATAAGAAATTAAAAAATAAATAAATAAAATAAAGGAAATGCTGTGAACAATAGCTAATTTTTTTTAAATTTTTATTGTGATTAATAGAAGTGTTACATTATATTCACCACATAGAAGTTGCATAATTTCACAAACATTGATACCCTTTCTCATGTCTTGGTCCCCATTTCCCTCCCACCCTCCCCCCACTTATCTTAATTTCCCCCTTCCCTATTCAATTTCAAATAACCAATTAAGCACATATAAAATATATCAGATAACAAGGTAAAAATATTGTAACAATATGAGATAACCATGGGATGGCAAAAGAGATGAGAGATAACATAGTACATTAAGGACAACAATCACTCATTATATGGCTTTTGTTTCCTTATCCTGGAGGCCCTTACATTTAGTGTCATACTATTTGGTCTTTGTCTCTAGATTTTGTTCTATTGTAAATCTCTGCTAGGAGAGCCCAAGGTTGCTAGGAGAGCCCAAGGTTTCTACTGATTATGACGAATGAGGGAAACCATTGAGCCTAAGTTCCTTTGAGTCTGGCTTACTTCACTTAATATGATTTTTTCTAAGTCTTTCCATTTCCTAACAAATGGGGCGATGTCATTCTTTCTGACAGCAGCATAGAATTCTGAAAACTTTACAAGGAATAGGAGATACACTAGGCCTCCTTGGCACAGGTCGAAACTTTCTTAATAAGGACCAAAAAACACAACAAATCAGAGAAATGCTGGATAAGTGGGACTGCATTAAACTGCAGAGCTTTTGTATGGCAAAGGACATAACTAGTAAATTAATTAGGAAGCCTACAGAATGGTAGAAGATCTTCACTAACCATACAACAGACAAAGGCCTCATATCTAAAATATATCAACAGCTCAAAAAAAAGAATCACTCCAAAACTAATCTCCAAAGTAACAACCATCCCATTAAAAGATGGGCCAAAGACTTAAACAGAGTCTTCTCTGAAGAAGAAATAAAAATGGCCTATAGATACATGAAGAAATGCTCAACATCTCTGGCCATAAAAGAAATGAAAATCAAAACAACTCTGAGATTCCACCTCATTCCAGTTAGAATGGCCAGGATCAAGAAAACTAATAACAGATTCTGGCAGGGATGTAGCCAGGAGGGATCATGACTACACTGTTGGTGGGAGTGCAAACTTGTTCAACCACTATGGAAAGCAATATGGCAGTTCCTCAAAAGACTAAACCTAGAGCTCCCCTATGACCCAGCAATTCCACTACTTGGCAGTTACCCACTTGTCCAGTAACAAAGACATACTAGATCCACTAGTACAACAATGTTCATTGCAGCACTATTTACCATAGCAAAGATATGGAACCAACCCAGATGTCCCTCAGTTGATGAGTGGATCAACAAGATGTGGTATTTATACACAATAGCTAATTTTTTTTAAGTTGGATAATCTAGGGAATATCAGTGGGAGGGGAAAGAGGTAAGGAAAGGGTAATAGGAATGAAGCTCGATGTACATTACATATGAATATATATGTGTATATATATATACATACATATATACATATATGAAGACAGCATAATGAAACCCATCAAACACCGTTTCAGAAAGGGAAAATGAGGGACGCTAAGGGAACGTAGGGAGGACAGAATGTGTATGAGGTACACTGTACACAGCTACAGAATTGTCACAATGAAACCCTCTTGTACTAGTCATGTATACTAAATTCTAAAAATCTTCAAAAACAAATTACAATTATTGAAGCTGAACACCTGTGGATCACACCTGTAATCCTAGCTATTTGGAAAGCTGGGAATTGAAAAGATTGTAGTGCAGACAGCCAGGGCTAAGAGTCTCAACTACTCCATATTCAAGTAGCTAGTAAAAAGCTAGGCTGGAAGCTGGCTTAAATAATAAAATGACAATTGAACAAACAACCCAAACAGACATAAGGATTTCAGTTCAAACCTGGGACCTAGCAAAGGGAGAGAGAGGGAGAGGGAGAGGGAGAGGGAGAGAGAGGGAGAGGGAGAGAGGAGAGAGAGAGAGAGAGAGAGAGAGAGAGAGAGAGAGAGAGAGAGAGAGAGAGAGAGAGAGAGAGAGAGAGAGAGAGAGAGGAGGGAGGGAGAGAGAGAAACAGAGAGACAGAGCAGCAAAGACACAGAAACAGAGAGACAGAGACAGAGAAACAGAGAGAAGGAAGGAAGGAAGGAAAAAAGGAGGAAACGAGAGGGGGAAAGAAACAAAAAGAAATGTATAAGAATTAGAATGTTGGGGCTGGGAGTTTGGCCTAGTGGTTAAAGTGCTTGCCTAGCATGCATGAAGACCCGGGTTCGATTCCTCGGTACCACATACATAGAAAAAAGCCAGAAGTGGTGTTGAGGCTCAAGTGGTAGAGCTCTAACCTTGAGAAAGTCCAAGGACAGTGTTCAGGCCCTGAGCTCAAGCCCAGGACTGGCAAAAAAAAAAAAAAAAAAAAAAAGAATTAGAATGTTGAGGAATACAAATCTACAAGTGCATGCCTATGTGAAAACATTACATTGTACACTATAAGCATATGCAATTTTTTAAATATTTTTATTGTAATTAATAAAAGGGTTACATGATATTTGTCAGATAGAAAGTGCATTAATTCACATACATTGATACCCTTTCACATGTCTTGGTACCCATTACCCTCCCCCCCACACTCCCCACCCGTCTTGGTTTTCCCCCCTTCCCTATCAAATTTCAAATAACCAAATACAAATAAATTCAATATATCAGATAACAAAGTGAGATACTATAACAATATGAGATAACCAAGGGACAGCAAAGGAGATGAGAGATAACATAGTACATTAAGGACAACAATCATTCGTTATATGGCTTTTGTTTCAATATCCTGGAGGTCCTTTCAACTAGCTTCATACTATATGGCCTTATGTATCAAGGTTTTGCTCTATTGCAGATCTCTGCTAGTAGAATATGAAATTTTTATTTGTCAATTTTAGAACCAAGTCTGACCAGTGCTGTAGCCCAAAGTATGTACATAGTTTCATGACATCCTAGGTTCAGTCCAGCACCAAAACTAAACCAAACAAACAAAACATCTGCATGCAGCATGCAGTGGGGAAAAGAAGAGAGCTAAGGATAGTCAGTTGGAAACTTGTCAGCAAAATCCAAATTCAGACTCATATTGCTGTACTTTGTCTTCAAATAGAGGCTATCAATGACATTTTAGAACTTGTATGCTTCTCTGCAGAAGATTCAGATATGGGTGTAGGAGCTTTGGTTCTCTTCAAATAGTGAATTTTTTTTTAAAAGCTCATATTTCACCCCTTTGAGGGCCATCACTACAAGAAGACACAAAGAAAAAAGTTAGAAGCCTAATTGACAGCTTCCCTCAAACTTACCATTTTCCCTTCTTTCTTTCATTCTGTGTTCCCCTGGGCTCCTCCCTGTTTATTCTCTTTCCAGAACTTATTCAGGCCCATTTTCCCTAGAACTTATAGTGACTGCATTCCTTTTAAGCACAGAAATTAATTGCTCTGGAAAATTTCTCCAGGCACAATTCTTCCAATTCCAACTATCATATAATGAATCTTATTAAAAATGAAGCCATCCATGATGAGCCCTGTGTGTTTGGTTATCTGTTGCTGCATAACAAATTAATTCTTCCCTCCCCCCACAAAAAAAATCATGGCAACTGAAAGAAATAAACATATCCATCTCACAGCTTCTGTGAGCTCAGGAGTGAAAAAGCAGTTTGAACTGAGTGGTTACAGCTCAGGGTCATTGCCAAGCCTACAAATACAAACCTGTTGGAGCAACTGTGGTCAGTTCAAGGTATCACTGGAGAGATGGTAGAGAAACTGCCTGATATCAAGTGTACATAGTGAGAGAAAGAACCAGAGACAAAGCTAGTTGCTTAGGCTATGAAATATAAGTCCTTTTATTTCACCATTTGAAGAGGAAGTCTACTTCCTCAAATAAATATCTCTAATACTATAAAACCTATAAATTGCCAGGTACTGGTGGTTCATGCCTGGTGGCTACTCAAGAGATTGATATCTGAGTATCAGGGTTCAAAGCCAGCTCAAGTAGGAAAATCCATGAAACTCTGATTTGTAAGTAACTAAAAAATAAAGCCAGTAGCAGAACTATGCCTCAAGTGGTAGAGCACTAGCCCTGGGCACAAAAGTTCAGGGACAGCACCCAGACATTGCGGTCCAGTCCCAGAAGCAATATACAACAAACAAACAAACAAACATACACTCAGAAGTTATCCACCACTTGAGGACAAAATGCAGCAGTGAAGTGTGGGCATTTGGGTTTTGCTGAGACAAACATCCTGGACTTCCTTACCTCTCTTTTTCTCCACTACTGAATACAACACCCTTCTTTACTTCCATTGAGAGGCAGGATGCTTCTGCTGTGTTCTACAGGACCATTCCACCACTCTTCCTTCAGGACAGCCAGAGTTGCTTTACTGATGGCTGGGATGAGACTGATAAGGAGTTCGAGAACAAGATAAATAGAGAGAGAATGGGAGAAGGCACATCCTAGAGAGGAAGAAAGCAGGAGATGGGAGCCAGCCTTATCACAGAACTGAGTTCCATCACTGTGCCACACTAGGCAGGGTGAGGGGATAATATAAGGATTATGGACAAGAATATGTGGGAAGTTAGGATCCCTTTTAGAGGCTCTCTATCACCATATAGTGTTACTTTGTCACTTGTTGTGACAAATGCCAGATCAACCTAATTGCGAAGAATTATGAAATGGGCAGCATTGATGAAAATGGATCATACTCATAAACTGACAAGGTTGAACTGAAACTCCCCTGTATTACTACGAGCACATAACCAGCAATGAAATAGAATTATTTGCTATTTTTGAAAGGAAAACATTATTTATTTTAGCTCATGGTTTCAGAGGTTTCAATCCATGATACTCTGTTGTTGTAGGTCTATACTAAGGTAGCATTTCATGGTGAGAATGCTTCATGTTGGCCTAGAATACAGAAAGACAGACAGAGACAGAGACAGAAAGAACAGTCAGTGTCAATGCCCTTCAAAGGCTCATCCTCAGGGACCTACTTCTTTCATCTAACATCACCTTCCAAAGTTTCTAGCACATTCCAAAATAGTGCCACCAACCCTTCAATAAGCATTCAATAGGCAAGCCAGTGACAAGGATTTCACCATTAATTTAAAACACCATTGATTTTTTTTGGTCAGTCCTGGGGCTTGAACTCAGGGCCTGAGCACTGTCCTTGGGCTTTATCAAGGCTAGAACTCTTCCACTTGAGCCACAGCACCACTTCCAGCTTCTCCTATGTATGTGGTGCCGAGGAATCGAACTGGGGTCTTCATGTATGCTAGGCAACCACTCTACCACTAGACAAACTCCCAAAAGTTCAATTTCTTGGACAAAAATAGGATATGTACAGATAAGCAGGTACAAGGGAGTTTTAACATATTTTCCAACGGTGGCGGATACCCTGATGTGAAGGAGAACTTTATTTCATGACCTGCCTTGCCAATGTCAGAAACCACACTTGGAGTTATCTGAGCATGAGCAGAGGTGCCCCCAGTACAGCACGTGGCATGGGTCCTGTTCATTTCTCAATTCTCCCGGATCCCATGAAAAATGGAAGATGTGAGTCTGTGCTTCGTTAATCTCCAAACTATAAATTTTGGTTCTGGGAGGAATTTGGAGGACATCAACCCATCGTTTTTACTAATAAAGAAAGTGAAGATGGCATTTCATTTACATTGATACCCTTTCTCAGGTCTTGGTCACCATTTCCCTCCTCCCCGCCCCCCAGCATGTTACTCTTATTGTATATGGATTGCTGTTGCTCTTTATTATTCCCATGCACATTATCTATACTGCTTTAATTTAATTTAATTTAATTTAATTCTGTTGTGTATACCTGAATTCCATTGCAGAGTACTTGCCTAATGTGTGACATTGTTAAAATTAACTCCCTAGTATAAGACTAGGGAGTTGTCTCCGTTTAAGGAAATAACTGAGTGGAAATGCATTGGAAAAGGAGGTCCTTCTTCATTCATTGAACAGAACTTATGTATATTTCCATAAGTCAAAGCGCCATGCTGGCCAAGGCTTTGTGTAAACAAGTATCTCTATTGTAAAGTAATAGAAGAATAATTGTGAACTCCTTTTCTAATCAATAAAATTCAGAAGTGGCATACTGCAAAAAAAAAAAAAGAAAGAAAGAAAGTGAAGATGGGATGGGATGACTTAGTAAAGATTTTTCTTAAAGTCTCATGATAAATTCATCAAGGTATCTTGAAGGAGCTAGAGTGAATCCTCATCTAGGTGCTTTCTATTTGCAATAAGCTAAAGAGTTTCTGAAGAGTGTTCTAATAGAAGATTCATCCTTTAGAGGTCTACGCCCACACTTTGGCATAAAAGGGAGGCTCAAAAGAATCCTCTGAAAACCTCTGGGTCCATTAAATTCATTTCCATGTACAGTGAGAGCCCTATAACTCCTGCCTGGCTCCCATGTGATAAGAAACCTTAGCTGCCCTTCTACCATCCCTCAACCTTCCTTGTCCTTTTGCTTTCGCAGTAGTTTAGCTGTCTAAAATTTGCTTTCCCAAATTTAGCTGCCTACACTTCTATGCAAAACTTCAAGGTGGCATTCCCTTTTCTTTTTTTTTTTGCCAGTCCTGGGCTTGAGCTCAGGGCCTGAGCACTGTCCTTGGGCTTTCCTCAAGGCTAGAGTTCTACCCTGAGCCACTGCACCACTTCTGGCTTTTTCTATGTATGTGGTACCGAGGAATCGAACCCGGGTCTTCGTGCTTGCTAGGCAGGCACTCTACCACTAGGCCAAACTCCCAGTCCCGGTGGCATTCCTTTTCTTTTTTTTTTTTTTTTTTTTTTTGCCAGTCCTGGGCTTGGGCTGGCGGCCTGAGCACTGTCCTTGGACTTTCTCAAGGCTAGCACTCTACCACTTGAGCCTCAGCACCACTTCCAGCTTTTTTTTTTCTATGTATGTGGTACCGAGGAATCGAACCCGGGTCTTCGTGCATGCTAGGCAAGCACTCTACCACTTGGCCAAATTCCTGGCCCCAATACACATTGGGATTTTTTTTTTTTTTTTTTTTTTGCCTGTACTGGGCTTAAGCTCAGGGCCTGAACACTGTCCTTGGATTTTTCTCAAGGCTAGAACTCTACCACTTGAGCCTTAGCACCACTTCTGGCTTTTTCTAAGTATGTGGTACCAAGGAATCGAACCCAGGTCTTCATGCATGGTAGGCAAGCACTCTACCACTAGGCCAAACTCCCGGCCGGCATTCCTTTTTAAAGATCAAATAATGAGTAAAATTAAATATTTAAGTGCAAACTGGGATGAATCCCACACACACACACTTCATTCTCATCTCAGGAAACAGGTTAGTGAAACCCTATGGTTTATTCCTTGCAATGTGTTCACAAAATTAGCTTTGAGCCTTTGTTCTGGTGTCTGAACATTTGCCATCTTTCAGTTGACTGTACTTAGGGAAACAGTGAAAAGACAACTTTCAAAGCCCAAGGGAATCTCATTTAGAATACACATGTAAGCTTTTCTGGCTTTATTCCCCTATACCTGACTTCCTTTACCCTCACCCCCTCAGTTTACCACCTTCTATCCCACTCTGTTACATGGGCATGCTCCAAAAATGTGTATAGATTCTTACCTAGAAGCAAAGACTCCAAAGGCAATTGAACTGTAAACTCCTTCCCAGCTGTGGTGCCAGTAAAAACTTCAAAGACAGGTGTCTCTTTAATACTGCCATCCGGAGACAAGTTTTGGAGTTCCCAGCTCCCACTTCCTTCTAAGGGTAAACTTCCCTCTATGGTAAACGTTAACCTTGAGTTTGAAAGCCTACAGATGCCCTTAGGTAAGTCAAATCCTCCCTACAGTGTCTCTTGCGTGTGCACTCATTTTCTGAGCTTGTTTTTGTTAACATATATATATTTTAAAAAAGGATACCACAGAGCTAATGTCTTCCTTGGAAAGCTGAAGGGTTAGCAACAGCAAGCCATAAAATCCATTTTATTCATTGCCTTTACCAATTTAACCACAAACTGTTTTCCTTTCTCCCACGGAGCAACATTTAATCATCTGTATCAAGTGTCCAATAGAAGCAATGACCACAGAGAGACATCCATCCTGTAAGGCATGAGCACGAGTCAGAGCTTGCCTCCTCTTGGCATTGGCTCTCACCTTCTTCTATTGGGCCTTGGGTCCCTCAGCTCCAAAAACGAAGATAGGCACTCTATGAATACCCAGCCTACTGAGTACTACCCCCGGGGTAACAGCAGGAGATCAATAAACGATAGTCATGACTGCTCAGGCAGTAAATTAAACACATGATTTCTCTTCCAAAGAACCTCACAGTCTTTGTCTGTTATGAGCAGCTTCATTTTGCTTTTCATTAGCTGGAAATATTTCCCCTGTAATCTCCATCATGGCCAAACAAGAGAAATCCAGAGTTTCCTGAACACTAGCCTAGAGATAGGCTCTGCACGCCCTGTGTTATGCCCAGAATGCTTTCCTCAGCAGAGACCAAATTACTGACAACACACTATTTTCCAGGTTATTAGTAAGGAATTGTCAGAAACTAATCAGTCTCTGAATCTTCTAGGACTTGAAATTAAAAGAATTTAACATGCTGGAGCTGGGTGCTGGTAAGTTATATTATAATTGTCACTATCCAGGAGGCTAAGATGACAGGATTGAAGTTCAAAGCCAGCCTGAGTAGGAAATTTGATGAGACTTTTACCTCCAATTAAGTTGGAAGTAGAGCTGTGGTTCAAGTGGTAGGGTGCTAGCCTTGAGCCAAAAAGCAAATTGTCAACACCCAGATCTTGAGTTTAAGCCCCGGTATCAAAATACACACACACACACACACACACACACACACACACACACACACACACACACACACCCTCTGCTGGAATCTGAAGTACCAGCAACTGCCATACTCATCTGAAACAAAGACTTGTTTTTCAAAAGGAATCTGTAGTGAACACACACACACACACACACACACACACACACACACACACACACACACACACAAAGATACTCTGGCTGCAAACTCTCTAAATCTCCATCTTCTCCGGGGAGGCTCAGGCCTCTCTGCCTGCTGCTTGTCAGTCTTGATTTTGATGGGGGAGATTTTTAGTCAGCTGCCTCGATCATTTTGGCACTGACAAAAATCCTTTAAAAAATGTTACACTTCATCAAAGTGTATCATGAGACTTCACGGTCATTATCTCAATGGCCGCTCTGATGTGCTACAATTGGCAGAGACACAAACGGTAGGGGGTGGAGGGGAAGAAAGCCGGCGTTTCATGTGGAAAGCTGGCAAGCCTAGCCAAGCTTCTGTCAACAACTCCGCGGTCTGATCCGATGCACTGGGCGTGCTGATGATGCTCTTGTTTCTGGAGGAAGTAAACAAGAAAATGAATTCCACCGTGCAACACAGCCTCTTTGTATCTTCAAAATGGTGTGACTGGACCTGGGCCAGCCGCGTTGAAAGTTTGGCCATTTTATGTCATCAGGGCCCCAGTACTGATGGAGGCTTTGATTACAACTTGGACCAGGCTATAAGACCCTTGAGGGGCAGCCACTCAGCAAATAAAGGCACTGATTGGTTGTTGGGTCAATTTAGCCATAAGGGTAGAGCATGGCTCTTTTGAAAAGCCTAATGGATTAGCTACACAACCAGTCCCACTGTAGGCCTTGTTTTTCAAGTAACTCATGATGGTTTTCCAGCTTGGCAGGAACTCTTCCTCCAGAGCAAGCTTCAGAGCCCTTCTTATTATCAATAGTGGGACTCAAAGGATTAGCCACAGCGGGCTTTACAATTTAATGAAAACAGCTGTTGAAACAACAATTAAGGCAAACAATAGTTTGCATGGAAAACTATTAATTATGTAAAGTTATGCAGAAAGTGGGATAATCTTTTATTCAGAGCCCTCTAAAGCTGACTGAAGACAAAGTGGCACCACCTTCCCTTCTCAAGAGTCAGGAAGTAGGGATACTTGTAGGAAGAGGCTCCATTAGTGTGTGAGCTGAATGTAAAAGGAGATACAGGCTGGGACAAGGCCTGAGTCCTGCCCTGGGGTGAGCCAGGGAAGAAACATTCAGAATATGCTAAATTCACATTACCTCCACTGCCTCCAGCCTTTAAGATCAACTTAGAGCTGTGTTTCCTTAAAGAGGTGAAATTAGAGTTGATGTTGACTGTTTGGGGTCACCAATCTTTCTTTTCTATTTTTTTGTTTCTCTCCTTTGTTCTTTCTTTTGTGATACTGAGGTTTGAACTCAAGACCTCATGCTTGGTAGGCAGGTGTTTGACCACTAACTAAGTCATGCTTCTCTAGCCCTTTTTCCATATTTGTTACTTTTGAAATAAGGTCTAGCTTTTTTCCCAGACTTGAACCTGGACCTCAATCCTTCTATTTTATGCTTCCTACTATCTAGTCTGATAAGCCTATGCCATCAAGCCCAGCTTCTTTTGTTGAGAGAGAGTGTCAAACTTCCTTTGCCCAGGATAGTGTAGAATTCCATTCCTCATTATCTTATTTGCTGTGTAATGTGGTTGGCAGGCTTACACATCCCAACACCTAGCTATTGTATTTCCAAGGAAATATACATACATATGTGCATACATACACACATACATATATACACTCTTAAAATCTATCTGTTACACGGTTGTACAAAGAAGTTTCAATCCAACAAGTCAGCCTTGAATCTTCTTTTTTTTATTGTATTTTATTGTTAGGATAATGTATAGAGGGGTTCCAGTTATATTCGGAAGATACGGGGTGCATTACTTCTTGAACATTGATACCCCCTTCTTATTTCAGCCTCCTGAGAGTCTAGGAGTACACACAGCTTCAACATTTGCTTTTTAAGAAAAAACAAGCACACAAACAAGCAAATGTCGTTTCTACAGTACATCTTCCATCAGCCTCACTCACACTTGTGGAGACAGTTCTTAGGAAAGAAGAATCTCTTGTTCTGTGGACTCCACTGGCTCAAATTCCATTGTGACGGTCTAACTTAGACTTGACACCCTTCTCCTTCCACCTCTGATCCCTCCTACTAAATGCACAACTCTCGCTGCTTTCTGGGACGTTTAAATTCATTGCTCTTCTCTTTGCAATTTCTATCCTTGATTAACAATGCTGGGAATTGACTTATGGCCCTTCACTTACCTTGTGTTCCACATCTCACTTTCCTCCCCATCCAGGAATCACAAGGCAAGACGTCCCATTAAGAAAGGCATTAACTGTATACATAAACGTTGCCTCCTGCCTGCAGTTAGATTTATTTCTCCTCAATTCCATAGAACTGGCTTTAACACTCTTTCCTGCATACCCAACACCTTTTATTTGACTGTATCGTTTTAGAATAGCCTTTGGGAATTTAGCTAATTTCATTCTGGAATTTATTAAGTGGGATTTGACACTCTTTGATAATTCCAATAAACCATTAGTCAAGTCTCACTCCCTTTGGGGAAGAAATGAAAGTTTTATTAGTCATAGGGTCTCTGTTCTAAACATGTCACCTGGATTTAGTAGTGTATCTGTGCTGAAATGCAATCAACTTAGTGGTTGAATGGAACTTTCCCCAAAACTCCAAGAAAACTGTCATAGGCTATCAGCAGCAAGAGAGCATCTGCCTTTCTCGCAAAATTCTCATTAGGCTCACATTTTGAAATCATTTAGTGAATTTAATGTATTAACCACTGAGCTGGGTGTGTGTGGTTTGCATATAATTATAGCCACTCAGAAGACAGATCAGAGCATGGAAGTTCAAAGCCAGCCCAAGCAAGAAAGTCCATGAGACTCTTATCTCCAATTAACCAGCAAGAAGACGAAAGTGTAGCTGTGGCCCAAAAAAGTAAAGCACCAACCTTGAGTTTAAAAAAAAAAAAGTTCAAGGACAGCACTGTGACCCTGAGTTTATGTCCCAGTACAGGCACATGCAGGGCCTTGTACCCACCCAAACTATTAATCTCTAAAGGATGATAAAATGAACAGCACATACCCACATACCTATAGGCACACCAACACACACATTCTGAGAAACTTAGTTCTGGATACAAAAGCTAAGGATAAAAGAATGCAGGAGAAACCTCCCTTCATCCAAGGGATTAAAAAAGAAAAAAAGTCTTAAGTGATCTTATCTCTAGATGACCCCATAATATTATTGAGGGTGCAAATGAAATTCATTACTATGATCAAACACAATAATCAAGTTACCATGAATTGTGAAATGCTTTTAAAATCATTCTAAACTCAAACCCACATTCATGTTGGATGAATAACGCTGCCAACTCAGTCCACGATCCCAGCCTACAATGGTTCACGCTTAGCACTAGAGATTACAAAACAGCGTCGAGATTGCAAAAGCAATTATTCCAGTTATCCAGATGTGATTTTTCAATCATTCTAGGAATTCTTTTTTCAACAGTGCTTAGTCCTGGGTACCACTCACAGCTCTCTCATGCTGGCACGGTGCTCACATCTCTTCATTATTAATTCAGCTCATGGAGCTTAATTGGACAAGGCTAGAGCGAATTTGACAAACATCACAGCAGCAGAAAAAGCAATCACTCTTTCAAGATGAAAATTTGTTTGATGTCTTACTGTGTAACTCATTTACTCTCCTCAGGAGTCATGTGACCTGAATGTTAATCAGCCATTGATTGGTTTCCCTCCTTGGACAGTCACGTGGCATGAATATTAATGGACTGGCACTACAGAGCTATACTGTGAGGCAACCTTGTGATTGGCTGCCAGGTTAAGATACGGAGATAAGTGGGTGCTTGATGAGTACTTGACAGAACTTCACAGAAAATTAAGGCCCTAAAATAGCATGAGAAAGTCTTGTCAAATCAAGCATGATTATCGTTGAATGCTTAAGGAATTCATCATCTGCATGAAATTGATACACTTCAGTACCAGCAGGCCTGTAGTCAGCAGGGACTCATCAGATTTTTATTTATATGTGTTCACCAAATCACATTAATTCTGAGAGCTAAAACATGCTAAGGATGAAGGTTATTTTCTGTTCATCTAATTTATCTATGACAATAATAATCACTAATAATGTGTCAAATTGGGTTGCAGTCATTTTATGCATGCATGCTGATTTTTTTTTAAAATAGTGTAAACCATCCTGCAGTAATTAACAACCAGTAAAGGTATAGCAGCCGACGTAATCAGCATATCGAGATGGAAAATTAAGTTTTATAGAATGGATTTATAGATACATCTCCTTATTTAATTCAGAATATAAATTATTCCTGGTAAAAGCTGACATCATTTTTATAACACCATTAAGGCCAATAACCATTGAGGGACTCGAATTCTTAATTTGCTCTATCCTTCATTTTTTCCCTCATTTTCCATGGTTAACTTTCTAATGGGCATCACTTTCTTATTGCAAGCCCTTGTTGAAACTGGGTTTGGTAGGGCTGAGAAATGAATGAATCCGCCTTGGGTTTAGTGTTAATCATAGATGAGGGAAGCCACATCAGATTCTTTAAAATATAGAGCTTTTTAATTATAAGTGGAGTGCAGGCTAGAAAGTAGGCAAAGGAGAGGGGACTGATGGGAGGGGGCACTGCACTATGGCCCTTGACATTTATCTATTATTTCTCCTTACAAAGGAACAATAGAAAATATTGCAGATTAACTCATATGGGATTAGTGTTTCTTGGGTACTCATTTAAGCCTAAATTGCTTTTGTTGAAATACCTCTTAAGGAACAGAAAATTTTCCTGATTTTTTTTTTTAAAGAAAAATCCTTTTGCCTTATAATAGCATTGTTTTGGTAACAGTATGAGGGGTGAGATCTTTTTATTATGATTATTATTAATTATCTTTCAGTAATGACATCAAGGGGTTTTGATTCCATGTGTGTGTATATGTATATACATAAGAGATTGTTTTTCCCCAACTTTGCTCCCCCATCTTAATATCCATGGGCGGCTAGAATGCTCCCATTCTCTCCACCCTTCCCATCCACTCCCCCCTCCACACACACACACACACACACACACACACACACACACACACACACGCACACTCATGAGGTCTCTTTATTGATTAAATGAATCTGCTCCAAAGACTGGCTCCCAGGCTCTTTGATCTAATCCGATCTGATTTTATCCTATCGTTTCAGCAGGACATCGGGGACTTAACAATAAGCAGCTTTAGCACAAGTGTTTAATAACTCTGCACAATCTCCTTATGGCTCCGAGCTGCTCAAGTTCCCATCCAGCCTACGGCCAACAGTAGAACAGATTGGCTGTACTGGCACCCCCATCTCCCACCCTTGAACCTGAGGAATTTTCATGCTCTGTGAAACTAATCGCTTCAAGTTCCTTCATAAATCACACAAAGCAGATTTCAGCATCTTAACAAATTGGGAAAAAAAAAAAAACCAACCACCACACAGACACACACACAGCAACCAACCAAAACAAAAGGTAGAGGAGGAGTTGTGGACTAGGGTGGGGGGATTGGCAGAGAGGACTCACCAGCTCCAGAGGACCAGGAGACAGGCAGACATTTAAATATTACAGAGGGAGAAAGGGTAGTTGTAAATTAACTTCTGTCCTCTCATTCAATATGTTTCTCATCTGCTTGAATTTTAACATGAATAAAATAATTTGGGTAGGCTCAAAACTAACAACTAGCTAAGCCCCCCAATGACCTTATGTGTTTTTTCAGCGTTTGTATTTTTTTTTTTTCCCACTGTGATGGAAACGATGTGGTTTCAGCCACAGGCCTCTCATTGTTCCTGTGACAGCCCTCGAAGTATGTACCAAGCACACAATTAAACAAGCATTGTACGTCCTGCACGGTACAGACAGATGAGATGTGAAGCCCAGCTCTTTCCTCTATGCATACAAGGCTGCTTTAAATGATCACTTCATTACAAAAAGCCATTCTTGAAATTCTATGTTTTCGCCCAGGATTGCCCTTATATATTCCTGTCTAGGGACACCGAGACACTTCTCCCCACCTCTCCCTGCCCCAATATCACATGGAAAGTCTATAAAGGATGGCTCTCCTTTATACCCTGGGAAGGGGAAAAACAGGCTTTTGGAAGCTGCTAGATTATGAGTGCCAGGGGGAAAATAATCACAGTAGCACTAATCTAAAATAAAACATCTTTCAGTTGCTCTATTGAATACCCACTCTACACCCAAATCACCTATAAAAAGCCCGATTCCTACCAGGAAGACAGTGGGCTCTCCCTACTGGGTCGCTGGTTCTATTATCCTGGCGATGGTGAGATTTCTTGCTACATCAGCAGAGTAATGAAGTGTTCTCCTACTGAACATCTGGGAACAGAGGGGATTTTAGGTCTCAATTTTGGGCCAGACTATTAGTGCTATGGACATTTCTTTTTCTTTTCTTTTCCCCATATCTGGGGTTGGGGGCAGAAGCTAGAATACTTGTAAATCAATTCACTCAGACAGGGTTGGAAGCTTCTCTCTCTCTCTCTCTCTCTCTCTCTCTCTCTCTCTCTCTCTCTCTCTCTCTCTCTCTCTCTCTCTCTCCTCTCTCTTCTTTCTTAAGAAAATGTTTATTTTTTATTTTTATATCTTTCTCCAGCCATATCCATTCACTGGTATTTAGATTTTTTTCCCCACCACTGTCCAAATGGCTCCAACACCTTCCTTATCCCCTCCTCCATACTCACACATGCGCACACACACACACACACACACACACACACACACACACACACACACACACACACACAGAGTTTCCTTTGATTTTGTGATCTATTCAGTGTGGACTAGAAGGCTAATATTTCCTCTTTGGAAATGCTTTTGGCCTTGCTTCCCCTCCCCCTCAACCTTTGCCCGCCCCCAAATAAACTATGTCATAACAGAAAAATCTCTGTGAAGTTTTCCAAAGATTTCTCTGCTTGTTTCCAGACCCTGGCACTATAATTAGGCCTTGTGTAATTAAAGCAGAAAGAGCATTCCAGGCCAACTGAGAGTACAAGGTTACCTCACAAAGAGATAGCCAAATGTACTCTGAGAAGGTTTGTCTGAAGCAGCTTTGCTTTCTAAATATTGTCCTAGGGGAAAAAAAGAGAGACAGCAGGGAAAGGAGAGTAGGGGACCAAAGCAGGATTGGCTGACTTTTCAGTCCTAAGTATGAGGTCATTGAGCAAGAGGGGAGTTGACTCAACACTTTGTGTGTGTGTGTGTGTGTGTGTGTGTGTGTGTGTGTGTGTGTGTAGCACTGGGAATGAAACCCAGGGCTTTGTGAATATGAAATGAGTGCTCACTAGTGAACCACCCCCCCTACACTTGATGAAATGTTGTACTCTGGGTTTAGGAGCTTTAGCCCTTTGCCTGCCTACAGGTATTAAGACCCTCAGAGGTCTCCCAGTCCAGGCCTCATGAACCAGACATTCAAAGCATTAGGCCAGGGTGTAAACAACATTCTTGACCTCTGGCAGCACAAAGAAAGAACATTCTTCTGTTTACAGTTCAGTCCGTTCACAAGCTTGCTTCTCTCTTGGATGCTTTCTTTGTAGGCTGTTGCAATGGGAACTTTAAAAAGAGAGACAGGCAGGCAGACAGGCAGACAGACAGACAGACAGACAGACAGACAGACAGACAAGACAGATGGAAGGGAAAAAATAGAGCACTGAGAGAAAAAAAAATGAAAAATACAAAACATCAAAACCACAAGTTAAAAACATCTCTATAAAATAAAAGCACATTATGTTTTCGAATATTTTCAAACTGCAGCCAAACTAAACCATTAAACGAAGATTTTGTTTCACTTAAGTCTGCAAACGATTCAACCACTAACCCACTATACCAAGGAGGTGGTGCCAACCAAAATATGTCAAGATTAGTGCTACTCAATAAAAATCTCAAAACCAAATGACATGCAAGCTGTATTTCATGATTAGAGCGCTTCCTTATGTCAGGGAACATACATATTAACTTGTTTAAACACAGCAATGGGCTGTCACTCTGTCAAGAGTGGAGAGAAGCTAGTGCTTACTTACCAACCCATCCAGAGGATAAGGCTTTCCTTCTTCCTGGTAGGTGGTATGGATGCCATTCAAGAAATCCTCACATCATCAGAGAGGAAGAGCCTCCCCAAAGGAGAGAGAAAGGGAGCCAGCACTTCCTGTATTATCAAGTGACACAGTAAAAGCAGAGTTTGCAAAACACATTGTCGGGGTCTCTATGCATAAAGTGCAGAGCTTGCACGTGTGTCCTTGTGCAGGATTCTTTGTGTTTTTACAAGGGAAGGCCACATCTCCTAGTGATATAGTGCTCAAGTGACAGTGACAGAAAAAAGGGAGACCAAACCAGGAGCCCCTACCCGGGAACTTCCAAGCAGATAGAAACTACATATACATGCTGCTACAGAGGCTACATCTCTTTTTGCACCAAAAAGCTTGAGTTTGAGAATGAATCTAAAAATGGAGAGAGGTTAATTACCTTATTCTCTGACTGTCAACAGCAACGAGCTGTTGTGTGCTTCCATCTGGCAGAAGAACGGAAGAGAAGCCATTCCCTCATTTATAAAATACCGTAAGACATATGATTATGATTTTTAAAGAAAACACCCAAGGGGACTTCTGGGAGAAAAGGAAAACACAAAGCCTGCTGTCTGCTACCCAATGTTTCTTCATTGGTAGGAGCTGCCATACTTCTGCCCAGCAAGCCACCCATGGAAGCTGACACACCGGTAGCTCTGGTTCTCCCCTCATTCCAGCCTCCTGCCAACAAACACTTATGCACCCTTGTTCTCATGGACCTTCAGGCTGCTGAGGAACAGGGCCTCTTTTAACTACCTTGGGATCTAGCACAAGAGAATGAGAACTCATCAGAGTGCCTGATTAGACAGCTAACCAAGTTACTGCCCCACTCACCACAGCACAAGGAGCCAACAGAGATGATATATAGGCAGCTCCTACCTGAGGAGAGGCTAGGCCTTTGGCCTGGCACTGTCTGCCCTTCTGGCTGCATCCACAGTGTTTATCCACATACCATGTGAACTCTAGCCTAAGATATCTTTCTGCTAAGAACTGAATTATGTTTTCCCCCTAGTACTAACCTCCAGCTTTTTGTTGAGACTGTAGTTGGACTTTCAACCTTTAAGGAAGGATTTAAGGATCATGAGTCATACATACAGGTAGGCCCTCATCCAATCTGACTGGTGTCCTTAGAAGAGATATGTGCACACAGTGGGAGGACCACTTACCTAGAGTCACACAATGCCAGAGATTTAAAACTAAACGTTGACCTCAAAACCTGACTTACGAAGTTGTAACCCCTTTGTACAACTACTTAATAACATTAAAAAAAAATTAAAGAAGTGGACTGTGGCTCAAGGGGTAAGGCAGTAGCCTTGAGCTGAAGAGCTCAGAGATAATGCCCAGGCCCAGAGTTCAAGTGCCACGACTGATAAAATAGTGAAACAAAACATCTGACTTTAGAATCTGCATTCTGTTGGGAGAGGGGCAGTACTAAGGAGATGAACTCAAGGCCTTAGCCTCACTTACCTTGCTAGATCTGCTGCTGGTCTACCAATGGAGCCACACGTGGAACCTCGCTTTGCTGGTTAACTGGAGATAAGAATGTACTGATTTCCAATGGCAATCTTTCAAGTCTCAGCCTCCTAAGTAGCTAGGATTACCAGTGTGTGAGCTAGCACCTGACCTGTTAAGAAAATATCTTTTGAAGAAAGGGAAAAGGAAAGGAAGAGCATAGAATGGGAACAAAAATAGGAAGAGACCACTGATCATGGACACGCAGGCAAGATACTAAAATATTTCTGAGTACACCCCTCCTCAGCTCATCTCAGGAAAAGCTCAAGTGAGATGACTACAAATGACCAGAGCTGAGTCAATACTGAGTGCTGCCATCAGAACCACACCCATTCTTTTCCCAGTGGCCAAGAAGCCATTGAGAAGCAGAGTGGCCACAGACGTCTGACACAAGGCCACATTTGCAGATGGAGGAATTCTGCAGGCAGTTCATCCTGAGGAAACAAATTTCAAGGGAAAGAAGAATGGAACAGACAAGGATAAGAGTTGGAACGAAAGCTGGGCATCCATGGCTGAGGCCCATAATTCTAGCTCCTCAGGAGGCTAAGCTCTGAGGAATGAGGTTCAAAGCAACTGTGGCAGGAAAGTTTATGAGACTCTTATCTCCAATTAATCACCAAAGAGATGGAATTGGAGTGTGGCTCTAATGGAAGAGTGCCATCCTTGAGCAAAACAGCTAAGGGACAGTCATTAAGCCCTTAGTTCAAGGCCCACTGCCAGCACAAAGCAAAACAAAGCAAAAAACAAAATGAGTTGGAATGGGATGAAATGGCCTCACTGCCTTCTTCCTACCAGGAACTAGAGACAGGAGCAATATTTTGTAGAATTCTAGTAAGGACCTCTGTGCACGATGCACTCTGAGATGCTACTGGCCTGATGCCCTGCCCAGGAAGGTGCTAAGAATATCTCATCAGAGCATTGCCCTTTGTTCAAAACAACAGAGTGTTAGCCTTGTATAGTGTACAAATCAATGTCACACTCAATTTCTAGTTGAGTTATCTAGTCTTTCAACCTGAAATCTAGAGCCATGGTTCCCTGGTGCTAGAAAGGTTTCCTGCACTGTTTCCTACTTGGACTTCCCTCCCTCCCTCCCTCCCTTCCTCCTTCCCTCCCTCCCTCCTTCCCTCCCTTCCTTTCCATCTTTTCCTTTCCTTCTTTCTTTCTTGTTTTGGTCCTGGGGCTTGAACTCAGGGCCTGGGTGCTGTCCTAGAGCTCTCTTTGCTCAAGACTAGTTCTCTAGTATTTTGAACCCAGTACCACCTCTGGTTTTCTGGTGATTCATCAAAGATAAGAGTCATACATACTTTTCTGCCCTGGCTTTGAATCACAATCTTCAGATCTCAGCTTCCTGAGTAGTTAGGATTATAGGCATGATCCACCAGCATCCAGCTGGGACTTTTTCTTTTTCTTGGGGGTGGGATTGTCAGGGCTTTGTTTTAAATGCTATCTTTGGAATGGAGAGAAGAAGGATGGGCTAGTACAATCCCAAAATTCAATGCCCGTATGTGAAAAAGGAACCAGGTAAATCAAGGGGAGGGGTAGGGTTTGGAGAGAGTGGGGAAGGGAGGAGAGAATAATGAGAGAGGGACATAGATCAAGAAGCATGGTACTCGTAAACTAGCCTGTCGAATTGGGATCCTTTGGTACAACTACTGAAAGATAACATACAAATATAAAGAAAACACTGATATTCATGGAATGCCATCTAATCTGTTTCCCCCTTTGACTCAGAAATGTATTGAGAACATGAAACAATAACTTGGTGGGCTAGGAAACAGACATTCTGCATCTGCCAGTCTCTTATTTGGAGGTTTTCCGATGTCCTACTTACTTATGATGGGAGCAGAATGGTTAAAGAGCTGAGAGGAAATCCACAGAGAACAGAAAGGCTATGTTTAACATAATCCTCTGCAGAAGACTATCCTCTCAGTCTCTGTAATCAACCCTGTAGTGTCAGGCACCATTCTTGATTATCTCCTGGTGGCATTAAGTCTCAGCACATCGCTTGATAATAAACTGATGGATTATCAAACAAGATTAGAGCTTTAGCAAATAAAATCATGTTTTGTGTTAAGAGAGAAAATGCTTACTATCCTTATCTGCCTGGCTAAATATTTACATTATCCCCAGCTTTCTAGGGTCCTTGTTCTTTCAAATCTGATTTTTTTTTTAAAACAACAGCACCAGAGGTTAAGTTAACAAAAAGGGAACACCCTGTGCTTTTGACACTCAGTTAGATGTTCCCTCTGTGAGAAAACAGATACTGCTGAAAACTAGCACTGAATCAATTCAAGGCCTCCAGTGCCAGGGAGACTCAGGGGCACTTGTGCTAAAAGGAATTTTGATGCCTACTTGTAAAGGAAATGCAAACAGAAAACATTAAAATCTAAAGCCTGCATATAAGTGTAATGCAAGAAAGGGAGTGAGAGCCCAGCTATAATTCTAGCTCCTCGGGAGGCTGAAATCTGAACATCTAAGTTCAAAGCCAGCCCCATCAGGGAAGTCTATGAGATTCTTATTTCTAATTAGCCAGGGAAAAGCCAGAAGTATAGAGCTGTGGTTCAAGTGGTAGAGATCCAGCCTTGAGTAACAAAGCTAAGGAGTAGCACCAAAGCCTCAAGTTCAAGGACTAATACAAAAAGAAACACAAAAGGGAGGATAGGAAGAGAGAGGCTTAATGACCCAGGCCCATCCACCTGTCACATTATGCTTACATAGCTCTTTCTTCTTTTATCACTTGTAACCATGCCTTCTCCACCTTCCCCCATTTTACAGATTACACAGTGAGGCTTAGAGGGCTCAAGGACTGCCTAAAAGTACCAGGAGAAGACCTCAACCCTAACTAAACCTGGCAACACAGAGATGAGCATCCTTCTGTCTCTTCTTGATCCTCTAACTCAGGGACCCACTGCTAAAGGAAAAGCATAGCAGAGGGTACTTTTTTGGGGGAGGAGGGAGAGTATTTATGTCTGTTTTAAGACATTCATAGGATCTGAGATTCCGTGAATATTTAGTTTAGGACTTGTGAACAGAAAAGATGTAACTAAAAGTAGGGGGAGAAAAGTATGGCAAAATGGCTGACTTTTAAGGAAGAAATAGGATTTGGGATCAGTTACTCATACCTGTAAATATAACGATTCAGGAGGCTGAGATCTAAGGTTTAGAGTTCAAAGCCAGCCCATAAAGATAAATCCAAGAAACTCTTCTTTCTAATTAATCAGCAATAGTTCAAAAAAAAAAGAGCTGTGGCTCATATGGTAGAGAACTAATCTTATACAAAAAAAGCTAGGGGTCAGCAACCAGACCCTGAGTACCAGCTACTAAAAAAAAAAAAAAAAAAAAAAAGCCAAAACTTTGTAAGTTATCCACTAGTGAGTTTAAATCAGTAACCATCCCAAAGAGAAATATTAAGCAATATTGATAACCAACCAACATAGTAGAACAAATTATTTCAGGGGATCTGACTTCCTTCCACAAAGAACAGAAGGGAAGTTGTGGGGAGATCAGGATTCAGAGAAGACTTTGGCCTCGGTGATTTCTTTAATTTTTTATTGCTATTATCAAGGTGATGTAAGTCAGTTATGTAAGTCAGGTGAAGAGTACATTTGTCTTAGGACAAATGTGCTTCCAGTTTTCCCCTCCCATCCTGAACACAGATTGTATAGTTCATTTTCACACAGTTACCAGTGAGTACCACTGCTGCTTTTGTTTACCTACTGTCCCTCCATGTCTATGTCAGTATGTTTTTCTTTTGCCACATATAAACAGACTTGCTTGACCTACAAAGGGAAGTTGAAGTGATCCTCAAAAATACCAATACCAGGGCTGGGAGTTTGGACTAGTGGTAAGAGTTCTTGCCTAGCATGCATAAAGACCTGGGTTCAATTCCTCCATACCACATACATAGAAAAAGCCAGAAGTGGTGCTGTGGTTCAAGTGGTGGAGTGCTAGCCTCGAGAAAGCCCAAGGCCAGTGCTCAGGCCCCCCGACTGGAAAAAAATAAAAAATAAAAATACCAATACCAGGTCTTCTGTGCCTTTTCCTTGCTTCCACATGGCCTTTTAAGCAAATGGAAACATGAAAATATGCCTACTCTTTCTTCTCAAGTGCACTCCCCATATGTGTTTTATGTATTACCTGAGCACCCGATAAATATCAGGTGAAAAAATAATCAGCATACCACAATAAAAATGTAATGCTATAATTATTTCTCTTTTGTAATGGTATGTCATCTACAAAATATATCCAAATTGAACTGGTGGAATTATATTTTTCCTCTTTAATAACTGGAGGTAAGATAGGAG
Organism: Megascapheus bottae; assembly: GCF_031878675.1. Taxonomy (NCBI): domain Eukaryota; kingdom Metazoa; phylum Chordata; class Mammalia; order Rodentia; family Geomyidae; genus Megascapheus; species Megascapheus bottae. The sequence goes on from NC_143511.1 coordinate 15,017,423, forward strand.
ACAGAAGCTTCTTGGCAATGCAAGTAATAACCAATGCATTTCAAGTCATTCCTAAGTCTATATAAATATTAGCAAAGAAAGAACCTTTCCCTCTGTTGCACAATCTTTATTTTTCCCCTCCAGCTCTAGGAGAATAGTATCTTTACAACTGGATTGTAATATATGATTCATTATATGGATAAAGTCATACTTTACACATGGGTTCGGCAGTGTATTCTTTTTTCTTTAATATTATGTGTCAGATGATCTCAGGTTGGTAATAGAACAGTACCTCATTTTTTTTAACTACCCCCTTTAGCATTCAAGTATATGGATGTGATCTGGGCACAGTGGATCATGCCTGTAATCCTAGCCACTTGGGAGACAGAGATTTAGATAATCATAATTGGAGGCCAGTCCTGGCTCAAAAATTTTGAAATTTACAAGACTTCCTCTCAGCTAATGGCTGAGCACAGTGGTGCACAGGTGTCGTCCTAGCAACACAAGAAAGCACCAAGATATGAATCACAGTCCAGGCCAAACCTATTATAAAGCAAGCCCCTATCTCAAAAGCAGCCAACACCAAGTGGGCTGGCTCAAGTAGTAGAACACCTGCCTAAGAGTGTGAAATCCTGAATTCAAACTCCACATTGTTCCCCTACCCACCTACCCCCCCCCAAAATGGTATGGATACACCATATTATTATAGATTCCTCCCTATGGGTATTTAGGTCAAGTTCAATTTGGGGGTGCTACAGTCAATAATGTAAGAACACATTGTTTTGCGCATGTTAATGTTTAAGTTGAAAGAAATGTTTACATTTTATTCTCACAGGTTCTTCTATAAAGACTATTTACACTTCTAGGTCTTAGGGAATAGTTTAAGTGATAGAACACCTGCCTGGCAAGCATTATACCCTGAGTTCAAACCCCTGTACCTAAAGTAAGTACATGCACGCTAAAACTGATTTTTTTTTCTCTCACCAGCACTAGCTGCTGTCAAATTTTTAAACATTTGCCAATTTAATGTTATTCTTTGTCTATCAATTATCTATCCATTATCTATGGTTCCGGTGGATAATTTTAATTTTTAAATTCAGTCTTAGGAACTGTGTATTTACTGATCATAATCCATTTTGAATTCTATATGCTGCAAACATGTCATAAACTTTTTGCTATAAACATTTTATGGTTATCTTTGATCTCATGAGTTTTAAGCTTTGTGCTGTAAAAATCGGTTAGCCTTTTATAACAAAAATTTTAATGGCCTATGACTTTAAGGCTTTATGTCAAAAAGGACTTTTCCAGTCTGAGTTAATTTTAACTTACATTTTCTTCTAATACTTTTCTGTATGCATGTAGATGCCTTTACATTTAGTTCCTTGATGCAACTGGAATCTATACTTATGTTTCTAAAAGATGGGGCTCACTTTATTCATTCCCAAATAAAATTTATAGCTAGTGTTGCTGGCACCATTCATAAAGAGTCTACATTCTGCTTTCTAATCTGATAAAAGAATGTCTTGGTATAGCAAACACACTCAAGTGTCAATAGTAATTATCCACCTGTCTCTTTTCTAGTCAATTCAGAGGCACTGAGTTGCTACACATGCTTTGATAGCTAATAAATAAGTCTGCATTTGTTTTTTTTTTATTTCCCCCAACTTTCCATATATAATATCATACATTTTCTTTGGCTTTTAAAGTTTGTATAATACATCAAAGAGATAAATACTAATTTTATTTAGTTTGTGTAAAGTATAAAGAATAAAATCAATGGGCTGGAAGTTTGGCCTAGTGGTAGAGTGCTTGCCTAGCATGCACTAAGACCAGGGTTTGATTCCTCAGTACCACATACATAGAAATAAACTGGAAGTAGTGCTGAGACTCGAGTGGTAGAGCCTTGAGAAAAGTCCAAAGACAGTGCTCAGGCTCTAAGCTCATTACTGGCAAAAACTAAAATAAAAAAAAACAACAACAAAAAAAAAACTCTCAAAGTTTGGGCCAGGAGTTTAGCCTAGTGGTAGAGTGCTTGCCTAGCATGCATGAAGACCCTGGTTTGATTCCTCGGTACCACATACATAGCAAAAAGCCAGAAATGGTGCTGTGGCTTAAGTGGTAGAGCTCTAGCCTTGAGAAAGCCTGAGGACAGTGCCCAGGCCCTGAGTTCAAGCCCCAGGACTGGCGAAGAAGAAGAAGAAGAAGAAGAAGAAGAAGAAGAAGAAGAAGAAGAAGAAGAAGAAGAAGAAGAAGAAGAAGAAGAAGAAGGAGAAGAAGATCAATACAAATGCAATCTCACCTATTACTCTCAAGATAAAAAGTTTAGCATGGCCTAGTGTTGAGTGCTTAGCAAGCATGTACAAAGCCCTGGGTTCAATTCCTTGGTGCCACTAACGGATACCCTTTACCAATTTAATAAGATATCTTTGACTAGCTCAGGAATTATTTTAGTTTATTTTAAGTCAGAAATAATCCTTGATTTAGGTCAAATAGTTTTTAGTACTAATACTAGTGAATGTGTTTCCCTGTAGCTTTTTTAGGTAGTAAAATACATTAATCACTTCACTAGTGCTCAAATCATTGTTATATTCTTGAGACCAGTGCTACTTGGTAATAATGTCTTCAATGTGATCATTTTGCTATTGTTATTATGCTACAGATTGAACATATTGTACCAGTTAGTCTGGGTAATCAGCCTACTACTGAGCCACTCTCGCAATGGATAATATTTTACATTAAATTCTATATGATTATAAAGTAGATTGGCTTATCATGGGTCACAATGTCTATGTCATCACTGTGGTTCTGAGGCTCACAAAAATAATGGTTGAGTTAAGATGATTTCCATCTATTTATTTATAGGAGGGATTAACTAGTTCTTCAAGCTTGAGGATCTAAAACCTAAGAAATTGCTTAGACCTTGTATCTCTTTTTTCTTTCTTTTGGAATTTTTTATTGTAATTAATAGAGGGGTTATATAGACGGTGCATTTCTTCATAAACATTGATACCCCTTCTCATGTTTTTGTCCCCTTTTCCCTCCCCTCACCCCCTCTCCTTAATCTCAGCCTCCCAAGTGCTGAGATAAAAGGCAAACACCCTCATGCCAGGCTAAGGTAAGTTTAAAAAAAACTGTCTATTTATGGTTCTTATTTTTGCCACCTTTGAAATAATAATGGTAATTTATATTTTCTGAGAAAAAATTCCTTTACAAATAAATTATGAATCTGTTACTCTTAGGTAAATGATCTCATACTCTGACTCTATTCAGCTTCCTGAGTTAAGTCCTGTAGTTAAGTCCTCTCCCTTATTGCCAAATTTATTTACATTTTTTTCTCTTACAGCCAATGTCTTACTCCTATAATCTTAGCTCTTAGCTAAGGAGACTGAGTATGAAGGTTCAAAGCCTGCCTCATCAGAAAAGACCATGAGACTCTTATCTCCAGTTCTAGCAAAATAGTGGAAATGGTTACATGGGTTAAGTGGTAGAGTGCCAGCCTTGATTGAAAAAAGCTAAGGAACAACTCCTAAGCTCTCATGTACACACACAAGCACACGCACACGCACACACACACACACACACACACACACACACACACACACACACACACATACACACAGAGTTTCCACCTAATCAGACTTACCAAAGGTTTCACCTACTTTATAAACCACTTTAAAGACATAGTATTGGTTTTACAAACAAAGTGTATTGGTATGATGGGGTTTTTTTTCTTATTCTATGTTATTAATTCAGTTTACTACAGGTGTGAATCACTAGCACAGGCCTTTGTCAGGTTTTGTTGTCATGGCTGTTTTTCCCTTGTATTTCACAACTTGTCTAGCAGTCTGAAAGTGGTTTGCTTATTTGTTGATTCTTGGGGCTAAACTTGAAGTCTTCTGCCTGCTAAGCATTCACCATGTGAACCATGCCCCCTTTTCTTTCGTTACTCTTCAGATGCCTCACATTTTTGTCTAGAACACACCTGAGACAATGATCCTCCTGTGTCTCCTCTGCAGCTGGGATTACAGGTGTGTATCACCATTCCTGGCCACAGTGCAATACGTTTTGACAATTACTTTCTAACAGGATCTGTATTTATATCCCAAAATAGATTTATCTTCTCATTAAACCACAAAGTTGGTTGAGAATAGAATTCAAAGTGCAAAATAATTTGCCTTCAGAAATGGATGATCTTTATTATTCTGGCTTACTGCATATCTCCCTGGATTCACAAGAAGTTTTAGAGAAAAGTGTAAATTCTTCTACTTGGATCAACAATTACTAAGGTTGATGTTTAATATATAGATGATTGCTTTTTTTCCTAGGTTTGCAGGGAGCAAAGAAGCAAAGAAACTGAAAATGGGATTCACTCTCATCAATTTTACTGTAAAGTGAATTCTAATTCCTATCTGTTAAAGTAAGGAAATTAACAACAGGAAGAAAACTTGCAGAGCAGCAACTTACTGCTTGCTCTCTGTAAATTTTGGAACTACATCCAGACTGGAAGAGATCTGATACAATAAGTTATTTTTTTCTACAGAACTACTGCTGTTTGAATAATTCACTATTGATAATAGTCAACACAGGGAACCAGATCACAACAATGCATTTGTATTTAAGTTTTGCTCAAAGTACCCTGCTATTTTTACAATAATTTCTGAACAGAAATGGTTCTAATTTATCATTTCATTTTATTTTTTGGTGGGCTTGAACTCAAGGCCTAAGCAATGTCCCTTAGCTTTTTCACTCAAAACCATGCTCCATCACTTGAGGCACAGTTACCCTTCCGGCTTTTTGGTGGTTAATTAGAGATAAGAGTCTCACAGACTTTCCTACTGGACTGGCTTCAAACCTTGATCCTCAAATCTCAGCCTTCTGAATAGCTAAGATATGACATCTTTATACAGAACATTTTTCAACAGAAACATATATTTATATAGAATTTTACTGGGCTATATGTCGTCAGTGGAAAACTTGATCACTGGGATCATAAACCTGAGTTTTTAAAAATACCATTCAAGGGCCAGGAGTTTGGCCTAGTGGTCGAATGCTTGTCTAGCGTGCACAAAGACCAGGGTTCGATTCATTGAAACCACACACATAGAAAAAAGCCGGAAGTGGTGCTGTGGCTCAAATGGTAGAGCTCTAGCCTTGAGAAAGTGCTCAGGCCCTGAGTTCAAACCCAAGGACTGGCAAAAATGAAATAAATAATAAATAAAAATCCCATTCAAGGAGCCAGGTGCTAGTAGCTCATGCTTACAATCCTAGCTACTCAGGAGACTGAGATCTCAACACTGAAATCCAAAGCAGGCCAGGGAAGAAAAGATCATGATATTCTTATCTCCAATTAACCACAAAAAAAAAACAAGTGGAGCTTTGGCTCAAGGGTAGGGTGCTGGCTTTAAGTAAAATAAGGCTCAAGGATAGCACCCAGGCCCTGAGTTCAAGCCCAAGAACTAGGGTATGTGCGCATGCACACACATGCACACGCACACACACACACACACACACACACACACACACTGTTCATGGCATAAAATGTACAGGCTATTATTCAGGCACCAGTGGCTGTCAACTGTAATCCCATATACTCATGAAGCTGGAATCTGAGGATCATGGGTCTAAGTCAATCCTGGGCAGGAATAGCCATGAGACTCTTACCTTCAAATAATTGCCAAAAAGCCAGAAATGATGCTTATGGCTCAAAGTGGTAGAGCACAAGTCTTGAGCACAAAAGCTCAGGGACCTGAGATCAAGCCCCAGAATTGGCATTGAAAAAAAAAAGATTTACAGGATATGAAATCATAGAAAAGAAACGTTTTTTGGAGGGGGGTGGTGAGTTAAAACGCCTGAATTAGGAGCCTGGGTATTTTCTCCAAGCATTTTTGCTCAAGGCTAGCTCTCTACCACTTTAAGCCAGTGCTACTTCCAATTGTCTGGTATTTGACTGGGGATAAGAGTCTCATGGATTTTCCTTCCCAGGACGTCTCTTCACAGAGAATATAATCACACACTAAAAGAGTAATAATCAAATAAAACATTGAGCCAGGCAGCAGAGAACCCTGCCCATAACTGTAACTGCTTAGGAGACTGAGATCCAGAGGACGGATGTCTTGAGTCTCACCCAAGCAGCAAAGTGTCCCATCTGCAACATAACTAGCCAAAAACCAGGCAAGAGGTGTGTCTCTAGCTAAGACTGAAGCCCCTGAGTATAAACTGCTATGGAAACAATGTTTGGGCTCCTCCTTCCATTCATATCTTGGCCTTTAGAGGACATGGGGTCAAGTGGGGACTACAACTCCAAGGTCCTTCAGAGGGCCCCTGGCTGCTTCTACCACGTAAGGACACAATGAGAAGGCACCATCTGTAAACCGGAATGCAGGCCCTAAAATCTCACCAGATGTCAAATTCACAGGTGTTTTTATCTCCAGGCTTCCACCTTCCAGAACTGTGAGAAACAAAATTTGTCTATAAGTTCATGGCATTTCATTGGCAAGACTCAAATGGATTATGATATGTCTAAATGATGCAACTATGACTACAGAATAGAATGGACCTACTGCAGGTGGCAGAATAACCCAGCTTCTGACTCCCAACCTCCAACTAAAGGGGATTAGGAGGGATCAGTACAGTGCTGGTCTGACAACAAGCACCATCCCTTGAGAAAACAAGAAGCAGACGCCATGATGGTAGAGACAGGATTACAAAGTGACAGCTTATCTCAAAAAAAAAAAGAGAAAAGAGAAAGAGAGAGGAGAGAGAGACAGACAGAGACAGAGACAAAGAGACAGAGACAGAGAGACAGAGACAGAGAGAGAAATATCAGGGTCTGAGAGACAAACATCCTAAACCCAGAAGTCTATATAGAAAAAGCTTCAGTGCTGGGAACTGGCAGCTCACACCTGGAATCCTAGCCATTCTAGAAGCTGAGATCTGAGGATCATGTCTCCAAGCCAGCCCACAAAGAAAAGTCTGTGAGATGCTTATCTCCCATTAACTATCAAGAAAACCAAAAATGGGCTTGTGGTTCAAGTTGAGGATGCCAACCTTAAGAGAAAAAAATAAGCCAAACAAGAATGTGAGGCCCTGTGTTCAAACCAGCACACACACACACACACACACACACACACACACACACACACTCTCACAAATAACATTCTGTATTCAAATATTAAAGAAATGAGAAACATCACCAAAATGAGGCCAAAAGAGCTAAGCGATTCAAATCTTTTAAGTCATAGTCAGTCATCAATATGCCAGTATCCAATTGGACCAACCGCCTCTAACAACCAGAGAGACTAAGATCATCCCTTTGTATAACACATGTGTGGGCTGTAAGGATTCAGAGAGGAACAGAGATGGCTAGTTGCAGAGAGCTAGACTGAACACATACCCTACAGGCTCAAATCTATTTTAAAGATTGTGGCTGAACTACTTTGTACGTCGAGTTCCAAGAGTAAAGATTTCCTGTGCTCTTTGAGGAGTGAAAGAACAGATGTAAAACTTAGCCATCAACAGGTAAAAGGAGATTTCATCCAAGGGCTCAACTAAAGCTCCATTGCTTACATTCCTCCAACCTAGCAATCTGTATTATTTTCATGTGATTGAATCTTAAGGAATTTTTGAGGCCACTATTTGACAGAATCCAGAATACCTACAAAAGGGATGAATAATTTAAGGACTTAGATACAAATGGCTTTGCTGAACCCAAGTAATTTCTAGTCATGTATCTCTATTCTGTTCTGATTGAAAAACAAAGTGGTGAGGTGCTGGTGGCTCATGCTTGCAATCCCATCTGCTTAGGAGACTGAGATCTGAGGATTGTGGTTCAAAGCCAATCCTGTGAGATTCTTATCTCTAATGAACTACCAAAGAGCTGGAAGTAGATCTGTGGCTCACCCTTGATCTGGGTGCCAACCTTGAGAAAGAAAAAAGGTAAGGGACAGAGCCTGGACCCTGAGTTCAAGCCCCAGAAGCAGCATGAAAAGAACGAAAAAAAAAAAGTTTTGTTTAATTGGACAATGGTATGAAAAAATAATAGATACCCAAACAAACTGAATTTCAGATAAGTTTCAGATTTACTGTAAATCTAAACAAACTTCCAAATAATTAATCACTAAAATGTATAAATCTACTGCAGATATGTGTGCATAAATCATAATAAAGAACGTTGGTATGCACTCTGATTTAAAATGCTTTCTAGTAAAGTGCATAATGATGCATGCTGAGGAGATGCAGGTATATTTAATTGGATATAATTAAAATAATGATGTGTGTTTAAAATAATGATACATTTAAAAAATGTTAAATGTAAGTGGCTGAAGAACCTGTAATAAAAAGTCAAAGCAGTAACTAGTTTTTGATTACCTGATTATTCACAGAGCTAATACCGTTCATTTAACAAGTAATGCCATAATAATGTCACAGTGGAGAGGTTTAGGGACCCTGGTGTGCCTTGGCTTTATCTCTTAGGGTTAGTTTCATGTTTAATTTTTTGGACAAAAAAGAAAGTATTTTCTCCAGCCAGTACCAATGGCTCATGACTGTAATCCTGCTACTCAGAGGCAGAGACTGGATGAATGTTGGTCAAAACTCAGCCCAAGCAAGAAGTTCCTGACAGTCCATCCCAATAAGGCACAGTGACATACCTGTCTTCTCAGCTTTGCATAACCTTACTTATGTAACTATAACCCCTCTACACATCACCTTTGCAATAAAATAAAATATTATTTTAAAAATTTTCCCCAGGGGGGGCAAAAAACAAGATCCTAGCTAAAAAGTTCAAACCCTAATACTTCTCTCCAAAATAAGATTTTTTTTTTCTTTCTAAGATAGGTAAAATGTTGACGGTTGTTGTGGTTGATCATTCAGAATGTAAAGTTAAGTATCTGCTCCTCTCCACACTGCATATATTTACATTTTTTATGAACAGAAACAAAATGTCTTTCTACTTTTGAGTGTGGGTTCTATCATATTTGGTTACTTTTCTTATTCCTCATGCAAAGGGCAGAACTTGTTAGTGTTTGAACATACCCTGGTTCCACTCCACGGGGCTTCAGAAATTCCCCTCAAATAAGTGGGCAAACTGCAGATAAAGGAATATTTCTAACTTTTAGCCCTGGCTAGGTAAGGCACCCCCTCCTGTAAAGACTGCCCTTTGCTTCAGATGTCTGGAGTTCTTTTTCAGTCTCTTCCTTGTCTTTCCCCATGCCGCTGCTTCAAGTTCAATCAATGGCTGCTATCTGCCTCATTATTTTTCCAAGTCTGGTTCCCATCCCTACTCCAGGATTTCTTAGATGAGCAGCCAATGAAGCAATGTCCCACAGCCCTGACATCTCATTACCTTCCGTCCAGTGCCTCCCGGCTGTGACCGCCAGTGGAGCTCTGTTCAACTCCCTGAAGGGCTGTACTGGCAATTATTGTCCTTGAACCCCATGCTCTATAATTCATAATCGGATTCAGGGAGAGGCAAATGGCTTGGTGGGGTGTGTATGTGCGTGCGTGCGTGCGTGTGTGTGTGTGTGTGTGTGTGTGTGTGTGTGTGTGTGTGTGTTTGGTTTGATTTTGCTTTTCTTTGCATTTGTTTATCGCTAAGCTTTGGCACTTTAAAAGGGAAAACAGGCTGGAGTGCACTTCTTTCTCTTTCTAAGATAAAAACCATACTGCACAGACTCTCCGTGCTTCCTCCCTTCTTTTTTTTCTGTTTGATAATTGATACCCTAGCATCAGGGGAGGTTGAAATAGTTAATGTGGATTTTCAAAAGATGGTTCTCAATGCATTGTCAGTTCCTCCTGCAGAGAAAGGTGCAATTTTGCACCTTCATCTTCCATGTGGTGGTGAGCAGGGGCGTGTGCTTTGCAGGAGTGTAGATAAGGAAACCTAGAATGCAACATATATTAGAAAGAAAGGGGAAAATTTCTCTGCAATGTTTTATACCTATGACTCTTTTAATTTATGTGGACTGTTATACCAAGCCTTTTCTACTTCAGTGGCAATCATCTTGAGTACAAATTATATTTCTTTTTTTCTTTTCTTTCCTGTAGTTCTTTCCTTCCTCCCTCACCCTTCCTTCCTTCCTTTCTTCCCTCCTTCCTTCCCTTCCTGCTTTCTTTCTTTCTTCCCATACCAGTATTGGTACTTGAACTAAAAGCCCAGGCTCTGTGACTGGCACTCTATGACTTGAGTCATGGCTCCACTTCTGCTCTGGCTAGCTTTGAACTTGGACCCTCAGATCCCAGCTTTCTGAATAGTTAGGATTATAAACTTATAGGCATGAACCACTGACATATGGCTTTTTTTCTGTTCTTGTTTTTGTTAGGTTTATTTTTCCATTTTGTTTCCCTTGGCAGGGGAGTGGTAGTAGTGGTAATACACGGTTTGAACTCAGATCCTTGCTTGATCATGGTTTGTACTCTTATCACTTGAGCAGTACTTCTAGTCTGGTTAATTGAAGTTAAGAGTCTTAGATTCTTCTGCCTCTCATCTCAGCCTCTTGAGTAGCTACAAGTGCAAGCCACTTGTCTAGTTCACGGCAAGTTTTAATGTTTCCTGGTGTTCTAGATTTTCTTTCTTGGTTCTTCCTATTTCCATCTCAATCACATCACTATCTTGGACTCAAATTCCAGCCACTTTATCTGTACAAAGCAGAAAGTGGGGATACCCAGAGAACAAGGAAGAGTGAGGAGGGATGAAAAGAGCCAATAGAAACTTACTTGAGCCAGCATTTGAAGATTATGCTGCAAGCTAAACATAAAGTAGCCAAAATGTTTATTTGGCTGTCAATGGAATTTTCTTTGCAATATCTAGAGTCAGGAACCAAATCTAAAGCTGTCATAAAAACTTTCCCAGGATTTAAAAGAAAGGCTTAATTATGTACATCATCTTGGAATGCTTACAGGTTATAGGTTAGAACTTACAGTTTACTAATGTTCCCTCTATTGAATGCATGGACAAGCCAAAAATGCAAAAAGGATTAGCACTCTGGGCTCTGGCTACAACTGCATGTGAGGGAAATGCAGATTTCCTAAGAATAGGTCTAACCTGACAATACCTTCTCAACTGCTCAGCCCTATCCCATCTTCCAGATCTCAAATGACAGTTCCATATTCTTTGAAGTATTATAATCTAAGAGACATATTTTCTAAACCTGTGAAACACAAGAAAAAGTATGCATATAGTCAAAATATGTATCTTCCTGGAGAGTGGGTTCATGAGTACAACAATTTTTTTAATTGTTTGATTTTTCTTGTGGTCTGGGTATCACATGCAGAGCCTTGCATATGATAAAGGCTCGACCCCAACTTAACAACAAGATCTTAAATAAAATAGCATAGGATAGGTTGGAAAACAGATGGATCTACTTTTGGATAGAAATTATAGACATTTGGGAAGAGCTGTCCATCAAATAATTAGAACTTTATTGCAAATCAAGACCAAAAGTTTATTAGTATGAAGACAATACTTTAAACCATCATCATCATGGCTTTTATTGGGAATTCTGCTCCTAGACCTTGAACTCATGGTCTGGGTTCTGTCTCTGTTGTTTCCTGACTTGAGCATATATATATATATATATATATATATATATATATATATATATATATATATCTGTGTGTGTGTGTGTGTGTGTGTGTGTGTAAGTCAGCCTTTTACACTCCTGCAGTGAAGCACTGTGCATAATAGCCAAGCTGTGGAAATAGCTCAGATGCCCTACAGTTGATAAATGAAGTAAGGATAAGTGGCACATATACATAATGATGGGTTATTCCACCATAAAAGAGAAGGAAATTGTTATTTGCAGGGAAATGGCATATCCATATGGAGAGAACATGTCATTAATGATGAGAAGAAAGACTCAGAAAGTAAATAATATTAAGATACCTTGAGTCAAGATGACATAGGGCAACTCACTGAAAACATGAATACTAACTGATAAGAGGGAAGAGGAAAATGAGAGTGATCCAGGTACTCTAATTAATGTAATAAATGTATGCATGATGTAGCACAGTGAAACATCTTTGAACAACTTACCCCTAAGGAAAAAAAAAAAAGAAGAAAGATAGAACTATAAAACAGACGGCAGGGAAAGGGGATCAGGAGGAAATTGGTGGAAAGGGTAGAAAGAACAGAAAGGATGAAAAGTTACTTTACAGATAGGTACATAAGTAGAAACCAAAATTTTTGTGGAAATTCTTTTAAGAAGGAGAGGAGGAAGTAGAGCAACTAAAGGGTTAAATCTGATCAGAGTACTATGTAAGCAACCATGGTTATTGCAAAGTAAAAAATGCCTTGTACAATCTAAGGGTGCTAACTTAAAAAATAGAAATAAGGGCCGGGAAGTGAAGATCGGCGGAAGATGGCGGCGGTTCAGGATTAGACATACTGAGCTCCTTCCAAGATTCATGTACTGGCAGTGCAGGAGACAGTCCTCTACCAGAAATTGATCCTAAGTAAGCTTTAGGACCACAGAGAACTCAGGCAGAGAGGAAAAAAAAGGAAGAATACCAGCACAAAAAGAGAGCATGGAGCTCCACCTCGGAGCGGCCGGGAGACAAAGGCTCTTCTGAATCAGAGCAGAGACAGCAACACAGACCCACTGGCTGCAGAAGAGCCACACAGAGCCTGCGCGAGCCCAGAGCCGACACCCGGCCATGCATGGACCTGCCAGCTTCACGGAACTGGAGTATCCAGCAATTTGTGAGTAGCTCCAAGGAGAAGTTTCCACTTCTGCTCCGGGAATGGCATTGGGAGGGAGCCCCTCCCCCTCCAGCTGAGAGCAGCGCCATCTTGACTGCTGGCAACGACCCAGGCCAAAGCAATTGGAGCCTGAGAGGTGTTGCTAACAGCGCCACCAACATATAGGGCAAAGGATTTCCCAGAGATCCCTTAGCCAGAAATCTGGTTCCAGCTCTGCTGAAGTCCATCCCCCTGCACTCACAGCAAACCTGGTAAACAAAGCCGCCCGCGGATCTTTCAGCTTTGTTTTACCAAACAAGCAATCTCATCCAAAAAAGCACAAAGCCAAATCACAAGACAAAAAGACTTTGTGAAGTATTCAGATCCCGAATTTAGTGGAGACACAAGTTTCCTAACCTCTCCCCCCACCAAAAAAAAAAAAAAACTGAATACCCTTTTTTTTTAATCTTTTTTTAACCCCATTTCATTTGCATTTTAAATGTTCTTATTTTTCTCTTTGCCATTTAACCTACACCTTTTTTCTAATGTTATGATTCATTCCTTTTTTTCTCCTCTCTTTTCCCGCAACCCTGCTGTCACTGTGGACCCAGATATTAAACCACAGACCTATGGCCACCTAATCTTTGACAAGGGAGCCAAAAAAATAGAATGGAAGAAGGACAGTCTCTTCAACAAGTTGTGCTGGCAGAACTGGTTAAGCACCTGCAGAAAACTAAAGTTGGATCCTTCTTTGTCACCCTGCACTAGAATTAACTCCAAATGGATCAAAGACCTCGAGGTAAAAGCCGACACACTGAAAACTTTACAGGAAGGAATAGGAGATACACTAGGCCTCCTTGGCACAGGTCGAAACTTTCTTAATAAGGACCAAGAATCACAACAAATCAGAGAAAGGCTGGATAAGTGGAACTGCATTAAACTGCAGAGCTTTTGTATGGCAAAGGACATAGCTAGCAAACTAATTAGGAAGCCTACAGAGTGGGAGAAGATCTTCACCAACCATACAACAGACAAGGGCCTCATATCTAAAATATATCACAGCTCAAAAAATTGAATCACTCCAAAACTAATCTCCAAAGTAACCACCATCCCAAAGACTTAAAGAGAGTCTTCTCTGAAGAAGAAACAAAAATGGCCTATAGACACATGAAGAAATGCTCCACATCTCTGGTCATAAAAGAAATGCAAATCAAAACAAGTCTAAGATTCCACCTCACTCCAGTTAGAATGGCCAGGATCAAGAAAACTAATAACAACAGATGCTGGAGGGGATGTGGCCAGGAGGGATCACTACTACACTGTTGGTGGGAGAGCAAACTCGTTCAAACACTATGGAAAGCAGTATGGCAGTGCCTCAAAAGACTGAACATATAGCTCCCCTATGACCCAGCAATTCCACTACTGGGCATTTACCCAACCATCCAGAAACAAGGACATACTAAATCCACTAGCACAACAATGTTCATTGCAGCACTATTTACCAACCTAGATGTCCCTCAGTTGATGAATGGATCAACAAGATGTGGTATTTGTACACAATGGAATTCTATGCTGCTATTAGAAAGAATGACATCGCCCCATTTGTTAGGAAATGGAAAGACTTAGAAAAGATCATATTAAGTGAAGTAAGCCAGACTCAAAGGAACTTAGGCTCAATGGTTTCCCTCATTTGTCATAATCAGTAGAAACCTTGGGCTCTACTAGCAGAGATTTGCAATAGAGCAAAACCTTGATACAAAAGGCCATATAGTAGGACGCTGAATGAAAGGATCTCTAGGATATAGAAACATAAGCCATATAATGAATGATTGTTGTTCTTAATGTACTATGTTATCTCTCATCTCTTTTGCTGTCCCTTGGTTATCTCATATTGTTACAGTATCTCACTTTGTTACCTTATATATTGGATATATTTGTATTTGGTTATTTGAAATTGGATAGGGAACGGGGGAAAACAAGATGAGGGGTAGGGGTGGGGGGAGGAAAATGGGGACCAAGACATGTGAAAGGGTATCAATGTATGGGAATTAATGCACCTTCTATCTGGCAAATATCATGTAACCCTTCTATTAATTACAATAAAAATATATGGAAAAAAAATAAGGGGCCGGGAGTTTGGCCTAGTGGTAGAGTGCTTGCCTAGCATGGACAAAGACCTGGGTTTGATTCCTTGGTACCACATACATAGAAAAAAGTCAGATGTGGTGCTGAGGCTCAAGTGGTAGAGTGCTAGCCTTGAGAAAGTCCAAGGACAGTGCTCAGGCCCTGAGCCCAAGCGCAGGACTGGCAAAAAAAAAAAAAGAAAGAAGACAAGTATCATATATTATTGTCCTTTCTGGAAGCCTCCAGAAAAAAAACAAAAGAAATGAAACAAAACAAAACCATGAGTACCAGGAGGCAATGCCTTGTGCCTATAATCCTTGCTTCTTAGGAGGATGTGACTTTGAAAGCCAGCCTGAGCAGAAAAGTCCATAAGACTCTTATATCCAATAAACTACCAAAAATCAGGAGATGGAGCTGAGATGCAAGTGGCAGTGCACTAGCCTTGAGCAAAATAAGCTTAGGAACAGTGCCTGGGCCCTAAATTTAAGCCCTAGGACAGGCAAAAAAAAAATAGCACTCTATAATTTGAGCCATAGCTCTATTTCTGGCTTTTTGCTCATTAACTGAAGATAAAAGTCTCACGTGCTTTTTCTGCCTAAGCTGGCTTTGAACCATATCCTCAGCTCTTAGACTTGTTAGGTAGCAAGGGTTATAGCATGAGCCACTGGCATCTGGCTTTTCTTGCATTTCATGCCTTACTCCCACAAAATAAAATTCTATGATTACTAATTATCTGAGATTGAGGTCCCTAAGCAGAAGACAGACAGAGTTTAGTGGGCAGTACATGTATTAGAGAGTAAGTGTCCTGAGATCCTACTCTGGTCACTTGGCAATATAAGCAAGACTAAGTGACGCAGAGGTCAAGATCAAGGTCGGTGCAATGACAGCCTTGGGAAACCCCACTAGAACTCTGAAGTTCATCCAGCTTGCCACAGTTGACCCAAAGTGGGTGAAATGGCCACTACATTCGACTCTTCACTATTGGCCATGATGGCACACTTGGGCAAGGCAGTTTTCCAGAGCTGCTGTGACTCCTGATAAAAACACTATCTCCCAATCACATTCCCAGCTGGCAAACCAACATAATTTGTAGTGATGGCATGTGAGCAAGTCAACTAACTCTAAGCCACAGTTTGTGTCATCTATTACTTCAGTATCTCTAGAGCTTCAAAGAACACTGTAACAGGCAGAAAATATGCCACCCTCATCAGTTGATTTTGAACCTCTGTCCTCAGATCTTGGTCTCCTGAGTAGCTACGATTACAGGCTAAGTCACGGACTCTCATCTCAGCAAAGTTTTTTTTTTTTGCTTTTTTAATGACTCTTAGGATTAAACAAAGGAATATCTCATAGAGGTAAGAGCTTCAAAGAAAGTGAGTTGGTGAGTAACTGAGAGTCACTGCAATGGCAGCAGAAATGACACTGCAGAAAGCCACTGCATCCCTTGGCTCATGGCCCCTTCATCTTCAAAGCTAGTAGTGTGGCATCTTCTCTCTTCTCTGACCTTTACCTCTGTCCTTGTATTTTCTCTGACTCCTAGAATCAGGTCTCCATTGTGTAAAGGGCCTGAAATTACATCAACTACACAGGTATAACCCAGGATAGTCTCTCCTCTCACATAAAGTAACATATCCTCAGGTTCAAAGGGCTAGTATATGGACCAGCTGAAAAATGACAGCATTCAGCCTACCACATCATCCACCCCGTCTTTAAAATGAGCACAATAGCTGGGTGCAGATAGATCAGGTCTATAATCCCAGCTACTCAGAAGGCTGAGATCTGAGGATCACAGTTCAAAGCTAGTTTGAGCAGAAATGTCCATGAGATGCTTTTTTCTGTTCCTTTTTTTTCTTTTGCCAGTCCTGGGGCTTGAGATCAGGGCCTGAGCACTGTCCTTGAACTTTCTCTAGATTAGAGCTCTACCACTTGAGCCACAGTACCACATCCAGCTTTTTCTGTGTATGTGATAATTAGGAATCAAACCCAGGGCTTTGTGCATGCTAGGCGAGTACTCTACTACTAGGCTATGCTCCTGGCCCTGAGATTCTCAACTCCTACCAAAAAAAAAGCCAGATGTAGAGCTGTGGCTCAAATAGTAACATGTTAACCTTTTGCAGCAAAGCCCCAGGACCAGCACACACACACACACACACACACACACACACACACACACACACACACACACACACACACACACACACACAGCACATTATAATGAACCACTTCTCAGGGTTATTGAGAAACTTCAATTTATATTAAGTATTAAGAGAACTCCTTGACAAAGAAAACCCTCAGTAGATGTAACCACTGTTATTACCATGCCAACTTTTTGTTTTTTAATGAGGTCTTAATATGTAGCTGGCCCTGAATCCATAATCCTTTTGTCTTAGCCTCCCAAACTTGTGGGATTATAGACAGGCACCACCATGGTCTTTCATGCAGATTTTTTTTTTTTATTTGCCAGTCCTGGTGCATGAACTCAGGGCCTGAGCACTGTCCTTGGGCTTTCTCAAGGCTTGAGCTCTACCACTTGAGCTACAGTACCACTTCTGGCTTTTTCCTGTGTATGTGGTATCGAGGAATCAAACCCCGGTCTTCATGCATGCAAGGCAAGCACTGTACCACTAGGCCAAACTCCCAGCCCATCATGCAGATTTCTTTATCCACCATTTCTCTTCAAGCCTAGTGATTTTGTATTTATGGTTGTTTCCAAACACTTCAGTAATTTCTACAATCATCTCAACCTTTGGTTTTGTTTCTAACACCCATTCCTCTATTTTCTACCCTTTGCAATAATAATTCATCCATGGTGCACTGATAGCTCACACCTGTAATCCTAGCTACTCGGGAGGCCAAGATCTGAAGATCAGAGTTCAAAACCATCCTGGATAGAAAAGTCCATGAGACTCTGATCTCCAATGAACCATCAAAATCTAGAAGTAAAAACTCATGTGATTCAACTAGCTTTTTTTTTTGGAGGGGGGTGCTGGGAGGGGGGGTAAGCTTTGAGTGAAAAAGTGAGAACATGGGGTTGTGAGTTCAAGACCAAGTTCTGGCACTAAATAATAATACACCAAACTGCCCATTCAATAAATACGCATAAGGAGTCTACTTTATGACACATGCTTGCCCTTGTCACTTAGTGTTTCATTCCTATACCAGCTGGATATCCTGAGCCAGGCACTCTGTACTCCATTAAGTCCCAGTCTTGTACTAACTACAGCAGGTGCTCTGTGACACCTAACGAATGAGTTAATGACTGGGTGGGTCTAGTCAAACATAATCCTGTAAGAACTGGAGTCCCATTAAATCCCTATGTGAGGACCATATTCTACTTATTTTTAAAGCAATTAAGGTGCAATAAAAAAAATTGACAAGTGTAAGCCTTCACCTCCTCAAGCCTCCTGAGGCAAATGCTGGGCAGAGATCCAGCTGCAAAGGTAGCATCTGGGTAAACTGAGGAAGCAGCAGGCAGTATAGCACATATTTCTTTGCAACTTTTACAAGGAGAGAAGAGTGACCCTGTGATGTGGTTTCCCCTTCTGGTGAAGATGGATTTTCTCTCTCTCTCTCTCTCTCTTCACATCATCTCATTTACTCTCCATGATAATTTTTTTTTTTTCAAAAGGAAAAGCAAGATTCTGAGAAGGGCCTTTCTCTCCCCACCCTATTGGAGTGCCTGCCAAACCAATTAATACCTTCTGAATGTTATCTCCCTGCTATGTTAATGTTATGTTAATAAATGCAATTAAGATAACATTCAGGAGGTGTTAATTGGTTTGGCAGATGTACATGAATAAGAAGCATAGATATTTTGCTTTCCCTATTTATGGACACAGAGAATGACACAAAGTTGGACAAAAGCAAACTTAATTTGCCTCTAGTATCTTCCTACCACTTAGTCCTTTTCTCTTAAGGCATAGATCGGGTTTTAAAAATGCTCATTTAGGTGGTATTACAAAGATGAAATGATCGGCAAATGTTGCAAAAACATTGAAATTATCTCCTAACCACAGAATTAACTACATGATGTTTATTCTCTTTAAAATTGTATATATATACACCATATATACTATATATACATTCTCTCTCTTTAAAAATGTGCCTATAGCATATATGCAAATAAGCTCCTATGCTAATCTAGGAAGCAGATTGTTTCAGAGGACTAACTTCTAGACTATTCTTAATGTAATTGGTTTTTTAATGTATCCCCCGATTTAAGAGTTAATGGTTATTTTATTCGAAATCACACAATGGCAGCTTTTACTTTCTGTGTTGGAAATGATACACCCACACACACACACACACCACCACCACTACCACCACCACCACCACCACTACCACACCGCCATACCTTTGTACCTTATTTGTACCTTACATTGTACCTTTAAACAAAAGAGCTTCTCTGAAAAATAGCCTAACTCTACAGAGCCTGGGATCGGGGAGATGGCCTGTGGTCTTGTCACCAAAGACAGGAGATTAGGCTCAGGAATTTGGGCTTTGCCAGTACATCAACTGTGTGGCTCGGAGTTCCCAGTATATTCTTATCTCTTTTTTTTATGTCTTTATTCCTTCTTTCACTTTTCTTTCTTTTATTTTTTTTTTCATGGATGTGCTGGGGCTTGAACTCAGAGCCTAATTTCCTCATTGCCTTTCTCTCTCAAGGCTAAAGCACTACTACCTGAGCCACAGCACCATTTTTGGCTTTTTGGTGGTTAATTAAGCATAAGAGTCCCACTGACTTACCTCTGGGGGCTGACTTCAAACTTTGATCCTCAGATTTCAGTCTCTTGAGTAGCTAAGATCTCCTGGCTATCTATCCAGCATTTATTTCAGGACACACTCTGATGTATGTAACATGGGTACATGTCTCCAGAGTCAAAGGCCAGAGTCTGACTGTGGGGATTCCTGACAAATCAGGTTGTGCCAGTTGTCCCCCCAAATTAAACAGAAAATTTAATAGTGATAAGTAAGGCAGGAATCTATTGAGCATGGCTATACTGGAAAACAAAGGGAACTAAATATCCTTAGCTCTGTCTTTGAGGATATGGACAAAAGCCCTTGGGTTATAGTGCCGAAGAATTGGGGCAGGACAAGAGGTGTGCATAGTTGAACAGTATTAGCCAAGACTAGTTGATCTTGATCTCAGGGTAGGTTCTGCTTAGAACCATGGGCTCGAACTGAAATACTCAACCCAATTCCCATAGAAGATGACTTCTGCTTACAGGCAGTCCTGTCACACTGTCACCTACCTGCAAAGCTCCTTGTTTGTGTAATCCAGGCAATATCTTGGTTACTCTTAGCTCCAGGTCTGTAGCCTAAAGGGGAAGGAGAATCATCAACTGAGGTGATGATTCTGTACTTGATGAACAGGTCTGTGTGCAGACTTGGGCAGAAATCCAAGTTTAAGGTCTCATAAAGGAAAAGATTCAAGTGAAGGTTTTCTTTTGCTTTTAGTTGACCCATCAGGCAATTTGGGCCCAGAAGAAGCATCCCTGAAATCTCTGCTATCCAGTCAGGTTTCTACTAGGAAGGAACTAAATGTTAGAGCACTGTGCAGTGTATCGTTCAAATTAGATGCAAACAAATGGGATGCACAGGACTTCCATTCGAAGACACCATTTGCTACCACTTAGTATGGTTCAGAGGTTGAAATTTAATCTCCACTGTGAGGTATTGAAAGAACAGAAAAATAATCTGACTATGGTGTTGAGAGGCAGGGCCTATGTGAGGTGATTAGAATTTAATAAAGCCACCAAAGCTGAGCCCTTATAATTGAATGCCGGTGGCTTTATAAGAACAGGGACAGACTAGACGAGACACATATATATCTCTGTCTTTTGCCAAAGTCATCACCAGTTAATACTCAGAACTGAGATTTCAATATACCTCATTTGCTTATAAACATATCCAGCTTCAGGCATTCTGTTATAGTAATGAAAATAGAATATCTCTGAAATGTACCAACTTTTTCTGTGTATGTATGCCAGTCCTAAGGTTTGGACACAGGACGTGGGCCTGGTCTCTGAGCATTTCTGATCAAGGCTAGCATTCTACAATTTCTGGCTTTTTTTTTAAAGTAGTTACCTGGAGACAAGAATCTCACGGACTTTCCTGCCTGGGCCGACGACAAACTTTAATCCTCAATACTCCTACTGAGTAACTCAAATTGCAGGCATGAGCTACCAGTGCCCAGCTGTATCAACATATTAATAGTGACTTTCCAGAAAGGAGGAAGAAGGAAAAGAAGGTAAAGAAGAGACCTTACTACATTTTATGTACATTGCAAGATTGAAGTCGAACTTCTCAAATGCCAAAATGTACATCTCAGATTAATGAATATTATGAATTGCCTACAGATCAACAGAATAACCACTCAGTAGTCTCTGATTAATTTCAAGTGGATTGTTCTGATCTATTATGTTTCACATAATTCCAGAGATGATTGCCCAATCTTGGGCAATTCATGCATAGATTTCTTTGCTCAGTGCCCCGTTGCCTTTCACCACTTTTATCAATGAAGGGTACCTTGAATCACGAGGAACCATGGGAGTTTTCCTGGCTTTGAACCTGAGGATAGGGTTCATTTCTGAGGTGATAAAGGATGATGGGTGTTCCATCAGCAATAAAATATTAAATAAAGATTGCTGAGAAATACCCTTCTGGTCTGTGTGCACAAATGCTTGCTGTGTTTTCCAGTAAAATAAGATCTTTGTGGGTCAGATTCTCTGGGTTGTATAATGCTGGTTCTTCTGTCAGCTGAGATAGAGGAACACTCCCAAATCCAGTAAGGACGACTCACTGGGAGGGTAGAACCCCTGCTCATCTCAGGGGTTGGATTTCTTTGGATGGTAATGAGATCCTGACATGGTTTCCATGACGACCAATTTCTAGACTCTCCTGCTGTACCCTTTAAGGAAGAGCTACTCGCCCTGTACCAAAAGCTCAGGAGGCTGGAAATAGGATCAGGCCATGTTCAACACAGTGTACTCTAGTCTGGTAGGTTAGACTCCAGATTTCTCCCCAGTGGAGTCACAGTGTTAAAATTTTATGGTAGGGATAAGCAATAGATTATCTCTGAGTGTTATCAATGAATCCAGTCCCAGCAAAGTATGTGTGCCCCAATGCATAGTACTTGAGTATGCCTATTTCAGAAATGACTTTAAAGAGGTGATTTAATTAAGAGGCCGTTAACATAGGTCCTAATTTAATCTAACTTGTGATCTTATAAGAAAGAGATTCAAAGCTGAGTACCAGTAACTCACACCTGTAATTACAGTTGCCTCAGAAGGCTGAGATCAGAGGATCACAGTTCAAAGCCAACTAAAAGGGAAAAAAAAGTCCTTGTGAGCCATGGCTCAAAGTGGTATAGTGTTAGCCTTGAACAGAAGGGCTCAAGGAACAATGCCCAAGCCCTAAGTTCAAGCCCCATGACTAACAGGACAGAGAAAGAGAAAGGCAGAGAGAGAGAGAGAGGGAGGGAGGGAGGGAGGGAGGGAGGGAGGGAGGGAGGGAGAGAGGGAGAGAGAGAGAGAGAGAGAGAGAGAGAGAGAGAGAGAGAGAGAGAGAGAGAGAGAGAGAGAGAGAGAGAGAGAGAGAGAGAGAGAGAAAGCGCTAACTCCAAGCTGAGGGCCAGTGGCTACACCTAAAATCCTACTTAATCAGGAGACTGAGATCAGAGGATTAAGTTTCAAAGCCACCCCAGGTAGGAAATTCCATGACTTTTGTCTCCAATAAACTCTCCCCCGGCCTGCAAATGGCAAAAGTGGAGCTGTGGCTCAAGTTGTAAAGTGCTAGCTTTTAGCAAAAGAATCTCAGGAACAGTGCCCCAGCCCTGAGCTTAAACCCTAGGATGTTTATACCCACAAAAAAGAAATGACCAAGTAATAGCCAAGTGAGAATACAGTGGAAAGAGTTCCTTGCAAGTCCAGAAGAGAGGCTTCTGGACAACTCAGACCTGCTGACACGATGATTTGGGGTTTCTGGCCCCCAAACATTTGAGGAAATAAATTTCTGTAACATAAGTCTCTCATTTGTGGCATTTTATTATGACAGCTCCTGTAAAGAAACCCACTAGCAGTTGTTATTGGCCTAGTCATCCAGCTTCTCTTTGAGTCTTGTACTTGAAATGACTTGTGTGTGATCAAATGTATTTTGTGCCTTTTCTTCTATGGCCAGCTCATTTCAGCAGACTGTGATCAATCCTCATAGGAAAGGGCAAGCTCCCTTAGCCTCACAGCTGCCCGAAGAACTAGAATAAGGAATTCTTACCAGGTTCAGGGGTTCAAGCTGGTCATACTAGATGTTTGGGAGTGGATTGTGGTTCCCAGCCAAGCCCAGTAGAAAAATGCATGAGATATTATCTCATTCTATTTGGGGAAGAGGATGTACCAATTCAGTCTATTACATATAGATGGGTAGATTAGATAGAAAGATGATAGATAGATAGATAAATAGATAGATAGATAGATAGATTTAGATCTTAATGATAGATGATCTAAATGTATTATATTTATCTCACCTTATGAAGCCAAATCAAACCACTGCCATTATTGATAACTTTATCTTCCTTAATAGTAATGTTTTCTTCAATAAAAAGCTAATTATGTCAATCATGTTTTCAAGAGCTTAGGTTTCCAAATTCTGTTCATTTTTTAAATCTGTATATAAGTGTAAATTACAGAGTAGCAAATGATACCTCTGAGATTCATTGTGTGATTTACACAATGCCTTGGAAATTATGCTTCTGTGTACTTGCCATTCTTCATCTGAACAGCCATGTACCTTAAATAAGTGTTCTGTAACCATAAATATTAAATTTTAAAGTACTTTGTAGAGATGTAATCAAAAACTTTATTTCCTAACATTTTAATAAAAATCGCATTTCTTTTTAAATAACCAAGGTCTTAGATGGATGCCAGTGGCTCATACCTGTAATTCCAGCTACTCAGGAGGCTGGGATCTGAAGATTATAATTCAAATACTGCCCAGAAAGAAAGGCCCATGAGACCTTTTCCCCCAGTTAATGATCAAAATGTCAATATGTGAAAGTTTTGCTCAAGTGTTTAAGTGTCAGCCTTAAGTGAAAAATTAAGGGAAAGCATTCAGATTAATTCAAGCCTCAGTACCACCATACACACAAAAAAGTCTTTTACTTAACAAGTATATAAGATGAAAAGCAACATTTTCAAAGCCTTCAAGCCATCAGGTTTGATACAATGAAAATTTTAAAAATTATAATAAAAAAATTTTTAAGTTCTGATATATATGAAGCACTGGAGCCATCTGATACATCCAAATATATCATTTGGATACATTTTCACTATTCTGCCTGTCAGAATTCTATTTGTTTTTGGTTACCCATCCTGGGGCTTGAACTCAGGGCCTACACACTGTCCTTAAGCTTTCTCAAGGCTAGCATTCTACCACTTGAGCCAAAGCAACACTTCTGGCTTTTGTGTGTGTGTGTAATACTGAGGAATCGAACCCAGGGCTTCATGCATGCTATGTGAGCATTCTACCAGTAGGCCACACTCCAGGCCCATGAATTTTGTCATTTTGAGTCAGGAAAACAACACAACCCCAGTAGTATGGCCTCTCATTTAACAAGCTATTTCAGTCTCCTTCTTGTCAGTCCACAATGATGCAAAGTTGTGGACACATTTTCTGTGTGTGTGTGTGTGTGTGTGTGTGTGTGTGTGTGTGTGTGTGTATGTGTGTGTGTGTGTGTGTGTGTGTAGGTATAAGTATATATGTATGCACCTCAGCCTGAAATGTGGCTTTTTCCTTATGTGTCTCTTTGCTTTGATCACTTGCCTGTCTTTTCTCCACTCTCCCTTGCAGCTCTAATTGTTTTCATGCCTTTGAAGCCATCTGAAAAATTAAAAAATAAATACATTAAAAAACCAAGGACTTTAGATAATAGTTTCCCACCCCAGTCATTGCTTCTAGCTCAGAAATTGCCCAATTCCTTTCTTGCAGAATGCCTTTGGTTTAATCATCTTTTCCTTCCCGCCCTAGTGTAGATGTGTTAAGTCAGGTCCACTCAATCTTCCTGCAGCACTCCTTTCCCAAGGTCCTCAGGTATCACAGTGGTAAGACTATGGGATTCAAAATCAGAATGAAAAATGTAAGTCATAATCCTTTTACTCCTTGGTTACAGACCTGAGGCAATTACTAAGACAAACTGGGACTCAGTTTCCTCATTTTTTGAAAGCAGCAGTGGGGGGTGGGGAGGGGGTCTGTCCTGGGGCTTGAATGCAAGGCTTGGGCACTGTTCATGGGCTAGTTTATTCATAGCTAGCACTCTACCACTTTGAGCCACAAAGCCACTTCCTGTTTTATGGCGATTAATGGGAAAAGAGTGTGAACTTTCCTGCCTTGGCCAGCTTTGAATCTGGGTCTTCAGATCTCAGCCTCATGAGTAGCTAGAATTACAGTCATGAGTCACCAGCACGCATCAGTTTCCTCACTTTTATGTGGGTATGATTACATGAAATATCTAACATTCAGTGTTGTTTTAAGTATTAAATAGATTTTCAGTGAATATTTCTTGAGAACTGACTTAGTCCATCTTGTGTTGCTATAGCAAAAGGCCAGAGACTGAACATTATACAAAGAAAAGAGGTTTATTTAGCTCACAGTTCTGGAGGTCCAAGAATGGGATGTTGCCTCCATTTCTGCTGAGAACCTCAAAGCAGACAGCATTGTGCAGCAAGAGCATGCATGAGAATGAGAGATCACAGAGAGGGGGAGCAAGAATGTGATGTAAAGGAGCTGAGTTCACTTCCTGCAGTCTCAGAAATCAGTCCAGTCCCAAGAGAGCAAGACCTCATTCTCTCAAGGAAAGCGCTAATCCTCCTGAAAGATCAAGGTATCATCTCCCACATTGCCCCCATCAGGGACCAAGTCTCCGAATGAGTTTTGAATGGGAGAGAGAGAAAGGGAAGGGATGATGTTGTCCAAAAGGAAATGTGCTCATTATATGACTTATGTAATTACAACCCTCTTTACATCACCTTTATAATAACAAAAAATTAAATAAACATGAGTTTTGATGGGGGAAAAAATCACATGCAAACAATGGCTAGAAGTATTGTGCAGGGATATTGATTGTCTGGCCTGCTCAACATTTCTCTGGTAAGGAGCAGGGATGGGAAGTGAGAGGAATGCAAGGCTGGGACTTGTGTACAGTGGGCAGCTTTGTGCCTTGAGAGAGAAACAAGAGACCACTGGCCAGCACATGAACAGCCACAGCTTGCTCTGGAGATAGTCCACAAAGCCAGTGTCGCTAGACTTAGCTATTTTGCTCAAGGATGACATTCTACTACTTGAGCCGCAGCTCCACTTTTGGGATTTTGGTGGTTAATGGGAGCTAAGAGTACTATAGCCTTTATTGTCTCTGCTAACTTTGAACCTTAATTTTCAGATCTCAGCCTCCTGAGTAGCTACGATTACAGATGTGTGCCACTGGCACCCAACAATACCTTTTTTAATGTAGAATCTTCTGAATTTAAAATATTAACTAGCAATTTTTTAGAAGTGTTGTTATGATTGAAGACACAAAAGTAATTTATAGTGCTTCAGCAAGCTCTCCTGTGTGCTATCTATGCCATCTATGCCTTCCAGAAAGGACATGCTGCCTGCCCGGTGTGAGGCTTACAGCCTCCTCAGCCGCTGCTCAGCTGCAGAGTTGTCGTCCCACCTCCTGCATGGCTCTTTATCCAATGACTGATGGAGGGAGGGAAGAAAGGCCTGCCATCTTGACCTACTCAGTAACAACTCTGAAAGCAAACAAACACACTTCAGTGTAGTTTGGACTATTCTATATCCACTTGACACTCCCTTAGTTTACAAATTTGCCTCCAATCCTAGGACTCTCACATCTATGATTCCCTTTAGCAAACAACTGCAAGAATGGGTTCTTCCAACATACACAGTGTTGGGAGCCAGAGTGGAATCAAACTGTACCTTGACTTGCATCAGACGATGGCTTTATTGTCTTATTGCTTTCTGGCCCTATTCTATGTAAATGACCTGAGAATTACCATATGAATGTAACACCTGGAGGTTCCCTGGGTCTGGAGGAGGGAAGAAGCAGGAGTGGAAAATAAACGCAGCAGTCTCGGGAGTCTTTACCTGGACTGCGGACATCCGGGACCCGGTGTGTCTGTCTCTCTTCTATTTCTTGCTAGTCCTTGTCCCCGATTTCAGGAACCCCAATCTGCGAACCCTGGTTTGCTGCCGGTTGGCCCCGGCAACACAGTTGATAAAGTCTTCCAGCTCCCCTGAAGCTCCCCATAACCTTCCAGATAAAGTCTTAAAGTACTTAACAAATTCTCACCATCTGATCACGGATTTCACTTTCTACTATCCACTATCCACACTCTACTATTCACTATCCACACTCTATCATGTTAAATCCTTCTAATTCTTATTTTTTTTCCTTCCAATCATGGGGCTTGAACTCGGGGGCAGGGTACTGTCCCTGAGCTTTTTGCTCAAGGCTAGTGCTCTACCATTTTGAGCCACAGCACCACTTTCAGATTTTTCTGAGTAGTTGGTTGCAAATAAGTCTCATGTACTTTTCTTTCCAGGCTGACTTGACCTATGATCCTCAGATCTCTGCCTCTTGAATAGTTAGGATTACATGTTAGCCACCAGCACCCAGCTTCTATGATATCTTTACCCTGTTATAAGTTAAGTGCTTTCTTTATAGAATGTCTATCATTGGATCTATAAATCTTCCCTTACCTCTCTAATTTTGGAATTAAGACCTAAAGCAAATACTATGTCTATTCAATTCCCAATTTCTGATGCATAATGTAATTCTTAGCTAATAATAGTTCTCAATAGGTATCTTCTAAATAAAAAAAATGAATAAAACAAATTCTGGATTTCCCTTTGGGTCCTCTCTGAATGAAAAGTTGCTACTTTCTTTTCATGGCTGTGCTTTTACTTTTAAATAAACTTACTCTGTATACCTTTAATACTTCCCTGCCTTTTTATTCTTTACTGGATGGAGAAAAACTATTTAAATGAGCCACATTTTATTTCTAAAGGCACACACTGAGAGCAATGTGTTTCAAGAGGGAAATTCACAGGAACTAGGAAACAAAATCAGAGGGAGAGAGTAACAATCCCAACTGCAGGAGTAGGAATAAAGATGGAGGGACAAAACGGAAGCTAATGGGAAAACTATCTTGTACAGAAATAATCAGAATGGATGAATGAATGTTAAGGATAAGGAAAACATTGTAGTGTGGAATGATTCCTAGATTTCTGGCCTGAGCACCCCAATAGTGACACTAAACAGAGGGTGTGATGAACTGGTTCAGGACGTGGTTTGATATGCTGTTTGTGGGAGCAGATGAGGAGTAAATAAACAGCTCACAGGGAACAGTGGATACAAGCAGTGTTCGGAAGACATCAACTTTGTTTCAGATGCGGTAAAATTTCTTCCTTTTGCCTTTCCACTCAGTCCCAAGAGACTGGCCCATCTGGATTATACTCATGGGCTTTCTCCACTTGTAATTTTGCTTGGGTGTCACTATGTGAAAGACTTAACAGTGGACAGGGGAGGAGATCAAAGTCACATGTTTCCTTTTCAGCTCACTCTCTGCTTCATCCCTCTGTCCAATGTCACAGCAACTTGCCAGAGAACCTTCTTCATACAGCCACCAGTAACTTCCTTTCCCCAGCATGGGGAGGGTCCCCGCCACATGTAGTTAGTAATAGCCCTGGATTCATTTTTCATTGTGGTTGTGGTTGGATGGATGGATGGATGGATGGATGGATGGATGGTTTGGATTTGGGTTTTAGTTTTTTGGTAATATTAGAGTATTGAACTCAGCCCCAAGTGCTTCCTAGGAAAGTGAGGCCCTTAATCCATGAGCCCAACTCTTTATTTATTTATTTATTTATTGCTTTAGTTTTTGGATAGGATCTCAGGTTTTCCATTTTTAACTCCAGGGCCAGTCAGCCTTAGACCTTGATCCTTCTGCCTATAGTATCCTACATAGCTGGAATCACAGGCATGACACTATGCCAATTTATTGATTGGAATAAGGCCTTGCAATTTTTGCAGAACTAACATTGAACTACAGAGCTCCTGATTTCACCCTCCCAAGTAGCTGGGATTTTATAGTTATAAACCACTGCAAGCCTGGCCAAAATATATAGCCCCATTATTAAAATGTTCTCAATTATTCAGCTTGACAATGACCTATGGAAACCCTGAAAATCAGGTGGCTGTTCTACTGTAATCACAAGTAATGTTCATATGTGTATTTCTATTATTTTTGAACCCATCACAGCTGAAAACGAATCTTTCCTTGGGCTCTGCATGTCACATAATGTAAATCACTGTCGACCCTTGCCTGTCCCATGAGACCCTTTCCCTATCCTGACCTCTTGGTCATCTTTAGTTGTGCGATAGTTTCCACTCTCCAAAGAAGTCCTCAAGACCACTTGACTCAAGGTAGCTGTGGCAATAGTTACAAATTCCCCAGGAACATTACATTGCAAGCTTGTTGGAAGGAAATGGTTTCATTGTAAATTCAGTCAGCACTACGAGGAAGAATAGAGCAAAATAATAGTGGGACCACTCAAGGACCACAAAAACATTAGCATGTGTAGAAAGAGACTCATTGAAGCCAGGCTTGGTGACACATACCTGTAGTCCCAGTTACTTTGAGAGACAAGGGTAGGAGGATCCTGATTTGGGAGTAGTCTAGGCAAAGGAAGCAGGAAATAAAAGAAAATAAAAATGAAGGAATTGGGCACTGTCAGCATATTTACCTAGTATTCAGAAGACACTGGCTTTCATCTCCAGTGCCAAAATGTCTCACTTATTTCTAGTGCAAATAGGAAATGTATTTGATGTTGATATTCTGACCATTAGAATCTTACATTAATTTATCAACAAGGCAAAAGAAAGGCAGCAGAGAGGGTAGTATGGGTTATATATTCTGCCTATCTCAACTCTTTAACCGAAATCAAAAGCAATTCCAAAAACTTAGAACTAATCCTAAAGTTCTTATCTTTTAATAGTTTCTCAACTAAGTTCTTATATAATATTCCTAACATTCGACGCATAAAAGTTGAGTGCCTATCTCAGCTAAGTACCACTAAACCCACAGATAAAAGTCCTTTCGTTGTCAATCTTTAAATATCAAAGATCTCGCACCTACCCTGTCCTGGAGAGTTAGCTTCCTGACAGACCAGTGTCCCAACGTTCTTTATGACCCAAAATTGCCAGGACAGGAAACATGTCCTGTCTTTCAATATTTTTAGGGGGTCATTGTGCTTTTTGTGCCATCCATTATAACTCATGATTCTTTTAAGCAAAGTCTACTAATTTTTCTTTTCTTTTCTTTTCTTTTTTTTTTTTGTGGCTCATGGGGCTTGAACTAGGACTGGGCACTGTCCCTGAGCTCTTCAACTCAAGGCTACGGACCTACCCTTGAGCCAAGCCCCATTTCCCATTTTCTAGAGATTAATTGGAGATAAAAGTCTCAGGCCCTTTTGTGCCCCAGCTGGCTTTGAACTTTAATCCTCAGATCTCAGCCTCCTGAGTATCTAAGATTACAGGCATGAGCCACCTGGCCTGGCTGAAGATTTTTTTTTTAAGGGAAAGAAAGAAGAATGGCAGCACAAAAGGGCTAGAAGTGCAATTCAGTGATAGAACAGACAGACAGACAGACAGACAGACAGACAGACAGACAAACAAATAATTCAGTCAGTCAGTCTAGGGTTTGAGGCAGGGATCAAATGTTACAGTGAGTGTTCAGCATGTGAGAGGCTCTGTGCTGGATTCTTAACATTGGGGAGCTCAGGAAGCCGTGGGATCACACACTTATTATTTCAATACTTACGAGGTAGAGAATAGCCATGGCTAGCTTGCAAGATTTTGTCTCAGGGGGCTGAGATCTGAAGATCACATTTGAAAGCCAGCCAGGCAGGAAAGTCCATGAGACTCTTATCTCCAAATTAACCACCAGAAAACTAGAAATAGAGCTGTGGTTCAATGTGATAGAACACTAACCTTAAGTAAAATAGCTCACAGACAGTACCCAGGCCCTAAGTTCAAGCCCCAAGACTGGCCAAAGAAAAGCAAAGCATACTTAAGTTTGTTCAATTATTCCTCCTATGAATTAACATCTAGATCACTTGAGTCCCTCATCACATTCCTCTGGAAGTGAGGAAATCAAACTGGAAAACAAACCCCATATGGTTCCTATTGTGACCTGGATGCTCTGCTCTTATGACCAAGCCTTGTGAAAACACCTGTCTGTTCAACAAATAGAGTTTTGGGAGTCAGACCCAAATTTGTACAGATAAAATATTTTTTTAAACCTTGGACAAGTTATTCCACATCTCTGAAGTATAACTTTATCTTTGAGACCAAAATCATTTTCCTTACAGATTTTGCATAAGGGTGAAAATGTGCATAACATTTACTTAACGTCTTTAGCCCAGAAGGCGATACCCAGTAATTGCCAGGAAATTGATAATAGTACCTCTCTGTATCACTTCCACTTTCCCAGATTTTGTTTTTATTTTCCACAGAAACTGACAGCAAATCCAGTGTCACCCACTGTGCTTTCAATGGATGTTTTTGTCCCTCATATTTAGTCGTTCTTCTTAACGATCATAACAGTTCACGTGTCCATCTTATCTCCCAGCTGTCTGCTATGTTTTATCCAGTTAGGTATCCTCTATAGCTGACACCTACTAGAATGCAATGAGCTCTTGATGTTTGATGTTTAACTATCTGTAAATCATCTCCCTAACAATCCACCAGATGTCTGTCCTACCTCCTTGTTTGTTGTGGGCAAAATAATGACCTGTAGGCCAATTATGACCTGTGGGTACCCCATGATTACACAGCTCTTCACAACAGAGAACTCTTCAGCTATGGCAGAGGAAGATGATGTTTTCTGAGCATACTATAACTACACGTATGCGTGTGTGCATGCACACACGCATACGTGTGCATGCATAGCTGCACGCACATGCATGTGCATGCTCCCCCTGGGGCTTCAACTCAGGGCCTCATACTCTCACTTACCTTTTTCTGCTTAATGCTGGCACTCTGCTGCATTAGCCACACCTCCACTTTGAGCACTTTTTGCTGGTTAATTGGAGACTCACAGACTTTTCTGACCACCCTGGCTTTGAACTGTGATACTCAGATTTCAGCCTCCTGAGTAGCTATGGTTACAGGCATGCGCCACAAGAAACACTTGGGTAAAATATAGTTAATTTTTCGGAATGTAAGATTCACTTGGTTTCTATTACACCTCTGCTGTGATTCAATAAAACCAGCTGAGGATTTATTCAATACACTCCCTCTTCACAATATGTAGAATAATGTCATTGTGAGCAGCAACCTAACTCTGTCACTTTCCAGTTTTGTGACTTTCTATAGTTATTTAGATCTCCAGACATCTCGGTTTCATTTCTAGAAAAATAAGAACATTTGACAAGATAATCTGCAAGGTCTCTTGACTCCTCTAAATTACCATTCTCTAACAGAGTACAAATACAAAAAAAAAAAAATTCCCAGTTTCCTTGCTGAAGGATAAACTGATTGAAATACAGTATTTCAATCCTTTGTTCATGCCAGTCCCTCTACCTGAAATGCATTCTCCTCCTTTATTTTCTTTACCACTTACATCCCCAGCTAGAAAAACCCTGTTCTGCTTTCATGTCCCAAATCAAATGCCACTTCTCATGAAAACTTCCTTGATCCCAGCATCAGGAGTTAATCTTGCTCTCGTCAGAAATACTATAGCATTCACTGCCTGCAGGGCTTATCACAAGCAGTTATTATTGTTTTTGTTGTTGTTGTTGCGGTATGGTGCAATGGCAACCAGACTGAAATTTTCTGATGATAGGAGCTATGTTCCTTGTTTGCTAACAGCATGTGTTCAGTAAATGTCCTGCTCTCTTCCTCGATTTCTTCCTATCTTCTGATTCCCTTCCTTCCTCCTCAACTCTCCCTTTAATGACAATTTCTCTTCTGGCTTCAGACCATTCTCTCTCTCTCTCTCTCTCTCTCTCTCTCTCTCTCTCTCTCTCTCTCTCTCTCTCTCTCTCTCTCTCTCTCTCTCTCTGTCTCTCTCTCTGTCTCTCTCTGTCTCTCTCTCTCTGTCTCTCTCTCTCTCTCTGTCTCTCTCTCTCTCTCTGTCTCTGTCTCTCTCTCTCTCTCTCATCAGTTGTGGGGTGGGTTTTGAACTCTGGGCCTGGGTGCTGTCCCTGAGCTCTTCAGCTTAAAGCTAGCACTCTACCACTTGAGCCATAGTGCCACTTCCAGTTTTCTGGTTGATAATTATAACAAGAGTGTTGTGCATGGTCTGGCTTTGAACCATGACCCCTCAGATCTCAGCCTCTTGAGTAGCTAAGATTACAGGCATGAGCCACCGGCACCTGACTAACCATTTCTCTTTAAAAGAAAGAAAGAAAGAAAGAAAGAAAGAAAGAAAGAAAGAAAGAAAGAAAGAAAGAAAGAAAGAAAGAAAGAAGGAATAATTCCTCCTATATAGTCTCACAACCAATGATACTGACATCCTTGAATCTTCTACTGAGAAATCACTAGGAGTTGAAATGTCCTCATCTGCATCCTCCACTACATCATCTCCTATTCGTGGTTCTGCCCATTCAATCTGGTTTCTATCCTCTTTGCTTCATATTAGTATACTTCCTCTGAGGTTCCCAGCTCTGTCCAGGTTGCCATAGCCAAAAGACAGCTACCATGTTTAACATGTAGACAACATTCAGGACAGTTGACCGCAATCTCTGCCTTGAAACACTCTCGCCATCGCCTGCCCTAACACTGTACCCCCTTTCTGTCTCCACATTCCTTTATTCCTGGAACCAGCTCGCTCTCCATTTCTTACCTCGCTTAAAGTGAAATCTGAGCCCCCTTCTACGCTTAGTCTACAAGGTCTCCCTATATTTCTTCCATCCCCCATAGTCCAATTTTCATATATAAAAAAAGAAAAGAGCAAATTAGACAAGCAAGGCCTTTGCTCCTGAAAAGTTTATATCCTAATTAAAAAGACAAAAATAGACAAATGAATCCTGAGATCATTTTAGATACTGATAAGTGCACTGAAGGAAATAATTAAGTTGGAGGAGGATATTTTAGAAAGAGGGTTCAGGGAAGGCTTCTCTGAGAAGGGAGCCCTTGAGCTGAGGAAAAGCTATGCTAGCAACCAGGCCAGTTCTAAAAAGAGCTAAGGAAAAGCATTCTGGCAAGAGGAACTAATGAGGGACGACATATTAAGATGAGAAAATTTCTCTTCTGTTCTAGATGGGCAGCGAGAGGATGGCAATTATGCCACGATGAGGTGGGAAGAGAAATCAGGGATCAGAAACAAAGCACCATGTAATCCCAGATAAGGAAATTAGATTTCATGCTAAATGTAAAGAATATCTCTGGATGACTGTATCCCTTGCAAGAGCCAAGTGTGCTTTAAAATGCACACCTGTTCTTGTCACTTCCCCGCTTCAATATTTTCAAGGGTTTCTCATGGTTTCGGGGTCATTCAGGATACTTGGAAGATTTCCAAAGGCCTGTCTGGCTTGATGTAATCATTGACTACTTCCAGGCCCATTTCCCTGCCATGTTGGAACCTTTCCTCTTGGGGCCAACCATGCTATAGCAGCTTTCCTGTCCTGGGATACTTCCTGGCCTGACACACTTCCTCTCCTTGGACACTTGCTGCTCACTCTTCATCCATGCTGTCTAATGATCATATTGTGATCCACCTATGTAATTTTAAACTTTCTAGTGGTCACACTATAAGCAATAATGAAAATAATGGATGCGCATGTGTGTGTGTGCCCATATGAAGACTCAAACTCAGGAACTCATATGGCTTTTTTTGCCTAAGGCTGGTGTTCTATCACTTGAGCCACACCTCCACTTCCAACTTTTTGCTAATTAATTGGAGATGAGACTCAGGGATTTGTCTTCTCTGGGGTGGCTTTGAAGCATGATTCTCAGATCTCAATCTTCTCATAGCTAGGAATTTAAGTGTGAGCCACCAGCACCTGGCTTAGTAAAACTAAATTTAATAATGTATTGCATTTATCCTAGTATAAACAAAATTATTATCATTTGTGGTAGTTGACTTTCCATTACTGTGAGAATCCCTGAGATAATCATCTTAGGAAGGGGAAGGTTTATTTGGGGCTCACAATCACTTGGCCCAGCTGCTATGAGCCTCCACTGGCACAAGACATCATGGCAGAAATGTGTGACAGAGGAAAACTGCTCCCCTTCTCATGGCTGGGAAACATGGAGACAGGCTAGAGATGTGGCTCCGTGGTAGAGTGACTGTCTAGAAGGCACAAGGTCCTGAGTTCAATCCCCAGAACTTCACGGAAGGAACAATGTGTGAAACAGGAAGCTTCTCCATTAAGGGCCACCCTTACTGGCTTAACTTCCTCTACTAGCCACACCTCCTAAAGGTCCCACCACTTCCCAATACTTTCAGTCATTATTTTGCATTCCACAGGCTTTCTCATCTGCCTTTGAAATAGCGTGTGTGTGTGTGTGTGTGTGTGTGTGTGTGTGTGTGTGTGTGTGTGTGTTATGTGTTTGTTATACTTCAGGTACTCCTCAATCCATAATAGTCCCATTTCAAGGACTCCATGCTTGTTTGTATCTGATGTTATCACATAATACAGACTACATCTAGGTTCAGAACATACTGTTCCCTTCCCTTGACCTCTCCTGCTATCCACTCTATCTCTGTTTCCTGACATTAGCAGATAATAGCTCCTCATCACTCTGAGATCAAGAAGACCTTTCTTCATCCCTGTAAACCAAGGAAACATTGCTTTGCTGTGTGCTCCTAAAGCACTCTGCACTTCCCTTTCATAATCTCCACCACACTCCTGGTTCTTCTTTCAGCTTTCTGAAGATTCCATGAGTTATAGGTCTTATTCAGACCTAATCCAGCCCAGCACCTGGCACATGAAAGTTATTCAAAGTGATTTCAGCAAAGAAATGAAGGTAATTGAAAATGTTTCCTTACACTGCTATTTCCATCATAAAATCTACTTAACAAAACCTGTAATACCTCATTAATGGGATTTCACTTAACTCGAAGGATCATGTGGTTGAATGACAAAGACCATACAGAAAGAAACTCATGAAAGAGGAAAGAAACATAACACACACTGGTTGCTGTTGTTGCTGGCTGATGCTTTGTTGCATAAGTAATGTTTATTTGCTACAAAACTCAGAAGGTACAGAAGTGGGGGGAGAGTTTTCATCTCTATTTTTAAGCTCCTTTCCCTGGAGACAACTCTTATATTTATTTCTTCTGGCCTCTTCGCATGGATAAAAAATCATTTCACAGGCTAACATTTTTCAGTTTTCTCAATAATGTGAAGAATGAAAACCAATAACCATTGCTTAGGAAACACCCTTTGGACTATTGTCTGCTCCTGGGCATGCTCTAGAGAATTCATGTATTTCTGTACTTTAATTAAAACGAGGAAGCAAAAGAACTTAGAATTGGAATTCTTTCATCCAAATAATTATCCTTACCTGGGGTCTTTTTCACACAGATATTAGTAATCACTAAGTGAAGCAAATAAATTTCTTTATATCTATGTACTTTGGCCATGGAAGAATATTAAATACACAGATCCATCAAATTTACATGAAGTCTGAATGGCTGGTATTACTGTGTCCAATGTGAATGTAGAAAACTTCAGTGCAAGGCTGGGAGTTTGGCCTACTGGTAGAGTGCTTGCCTAGCATGCACAAAGACCTGGGTTCGATTCCTTGGTACCACATACATACAAAAACTTGGAAGTGGTGCTGTGATTCAAGTGATAGAGCTCTAGCCTTGAGAAAGTCTAAGGATAATACTTAGGCCCTGAGCTGAAGATCCAGAATTGGCAAAAAGTAAAAGAAAATTTCAATGCAAAGGTCTTGACAACAGATAAAAAAACACAAAGCAAGCATTTTTATGGCTCATGTCACTATTTTTCTCCATAGTCCATTCTACTATGGCCCCAGCCCCCTAAGGCCACTGAGGCGTTAGCAAACCCCCCCATTCCCCCCTACCACAACAGCAAGAAAAGCCAGAACATATTGCCCTAACCCTCTCTGCCCAACAAGAAAAGCTGCCAGGAACATATTGCCCTAACCCTTTCTGCTACTTCTCCCCTATTCTGGCCATTCTGGTGATGGAAACAGATTCTGAAAAATGAACCATAATTAGTTTGAGCTCATATTATCACAAGAATGTCAGTATGGAAATATGTCATCTCTCAAGTTTCCATTAAAAATTAGTTTAGACCTTTCATAGGTTGCTGTTTGAATGGCACATTTTAATAAACACCTTTAAGAAAGGTAATCTAGCCATTTGAATTAAGACCCAAAAAATTCATCCAAGGGAGTAGCCTAGGATATCATTTCTTTGAAGTAAATAACCCTTAGAATAAGATGTTTGAATCATCAAACATTGCCATTTATACAGCAAATGATTGCCACAGGGAAAAAGGTAAAGTAATAGTAATGTAATGATATGAACTAATATTATTACAATTATATATTACTTTGTAACAGTCATTATACACCTCCTGAAAAAAAAATAGGAAACAAGAGCTGGAAGGGGCCTCATATGTTCAAAGCATATGGAACATACATGTTGAAAACATGGGCTCACACCTGTAATTCTAGCTTCTCAGGGGAGGCTGGCTGAGATCTGAGAATCAAGGTTTGGGGCCAGCCTGAACAAGAATGTCTCAGTGAGACAATTACCCACCCGAAAACTGAAAGTGGTGCTGTGGCTCAAATGGTAGAGCACGCGCCTTCAACACAAAGAGGCTCAGGGACAGTGCCCAGACCCAGAGTTCAAGCCCCACAACCACCACCAACAACAACTAAATTTAAAACAAACAAAACTGAAACAAGCCAGGTGCGATGGCTTATGCCTCTAATCCTAGCTACTGAGGAGGTTGAGAGTTGAGCACTGGAGTACAAAGCCAGCCCAAATGGGAAAAATCTATAAGACTCTTATCTCTGATTAGCCACCAAAAAGCTAGAAGTGGAGGTGTGGCTCAATTGGTAGAATACCAAACTTGAGTAACTCATGGACAATTCATGGACACTCATGGACAACCTGCCTTCTTCTCTGAGGGAGGACTGCTCTATTGATTCAGATACTCTGAAGGCTTCACCCAAGACTGGAGAGAAGCCTCTGATGATATCACGACCAGGTGTAGGCAAGAGTTAGTACCACTGCTACCAAGAGACCGCTGTCTGCAACATGAAGAAGTGATCTTATAAGGAAGGAGCCAAAACTTTCCAAAACATGAACAACTTGAAGCCAGTAAGTTGTCCCTTAAAAATGATTCACTCCAAGCTAAGCATTAAAAAAAAAGAGAGAGAAAGGAGTACTTAAATGAAGATGTGAATGGATTCATGGAATACCTAAGACAGAACTCCCAGATGGTTCACAATGGAGAGATAATCTTCAGACAGCCAGGCAGTCAGAAAAGAAATTGCAATTGCTTTAAGGAAAGATAATTGGCAGGAAGAAAGATGATGAAAAAAGACAAGCAGCAAAGGAAAATGCAATGGTATGCTTCCATTGCAGAAAACCTGGCCATGGTGTTGAAGATTGCCCAGCTGCCCTTGAAAATCAAGATACGGGCTCTGAAATATGTTATCAATGTGGGTCCACAGAACATGAAATAATCAAGTACAGAACTAAAGCAGGCCCTGCTCTGGGTGAGTTTCCATTTGCAAAATGGTTTGCCTGTGGAGAGATGGGCACCTCTCCAGATCATGTCCTGATAATCCCAAAGGAGTCAGTGCTGGTGGCGGTGGTTGCAAATTCAGTGGCTCTGTGGAAGATTTTAAGAAAGATTGCCCTGAAGGCCAGAATCTATATCAAATAGTCACAATTGGCTGCTGGGCAAAGTGGATGGATGCAGACTATGAAGAAATTTTAGATGTTCATAAACCACAGAAACCTAAAACAAAAATACCAAAAGTGTGTTTTTTTTTTGTTTGCTAGTCCTGGGGCTTGATCTCAGGGTCTCAGCACCATACTTGGGCTTTTTTTTCTCAAGGCTAGTGCTCTACCACTTGAGCCACAGCATCGCTTCTAGCTTTTTTTGTGTATGTGATACAGAGGAATCAAACCCAGGGCTTCATGCATGCAAGGCAAGCACTCTACCTATAGGCTACTCTCTCGGCCCCAAGTTGTGCATTTTTTAATAAGGATTGATACTATTGTTAATTGCCACATCATTTTACTTTTCAAAACTGGACCTGCTTTGTAGTTAGATGATCCTGGCTCCCTTATAAGCAGGTTTGTATTGTAGCTATCACTGTCCATCAAGAAAAGAAGAAAGAAAGAAGGAAGAAAGAAAGAGCCTGAAGAAATGTATGATTACATTGTATTATCTAAATGTTTGTTTCTTTCTTTTTTCCTTTTTCTTTTTTTTTTTTTGCCAGTCCTGGGCTTGAGCACTGTCCTTGGACTTTCTCAAGGCTAGCACTCTACCACTTGAGCCTCAGCACCACTTCTGGTTTTTTGCTATGTATGTGGGGTACCGAGGAATCGAACCCGGGTCTTCGTGCATGCTAGGCAAGCACTCTACCACTAGGCCAAACTCCCGGCCCCTCCTTTCTCTTTTTTGAAAGAAGACCTTCACTATGGAGTCCAGGCTGGCCTGGAATTAACTTCTTCTGCCTCAACCTTTCAAGTGTTGGGATTACAGATGTATACCACAACACCCAGCAAAAAACATATTTTAAGGAACAGAATTTAGGCATAACTAAGTGGTTATCTTTCTGATTGTAACAATCATAATTTTTTTTCTTTTCCTTTCTTTCTTCCTTTCTTTCTTTCTTTCTTTCTTTCTTTCTTTCTTTCTTCCTTTCTTTCTTTCTTGTCAGTCATGGGGCTTTAACTTGGGTTCTGGATGCTGTGCTAGCGTTTCTATCCCTTGAGCCACAGGGCCATTTCTGGTTTTCTGGTGGTTAATTGGAGATAAGAGTCTCAAATACTGTTGTGCTCAGGCTGGCTTTGAACAGTCATCCTCAGGTCTCAGCCTACTGAGTAGCTAGGATTATAGGTGTGAGCCACCAGCACCTGGATAATCAACCATAATTTTTAAAGTGATATTTTGCATTGAAATAAACAAAGTATATTGCTTAGTATCTCCTAATGAATACTATTGGTTCTATTATCCCAGACCCAACAATCAACTTATTATAAAAGAAATGTGTTTATCAGTTGTCACAAATGTATCTTTTTACTGTCAAAGAAAAGTATATTATTTGCTTACTTTTCTGCAAAAAAGAAAGCCTTGCAAACAGTCCTCAGGCCCTGAGTTCAAGCTCAACAACACCATCAAGGATCAATGAATATAGGAAAACTTTCAATTTCTCCATAAGATGAGGACAATGAACACAACGCTCCCTGCCAACATACAGATCTGCTGGCCTCCGCTCACCATCCACCCATGTTCTCAGTCACACAACAAACTCACAGCTCAGCTTTCCTTCCATTGCATTCCACCTTTCTTCATGCAGTCTGTGATGAAGTAACTGGCTATCACTGGGTGAGAACATTCATATATTAACTGCCTCTGCATGTCTGTATGTCTCTCTCTCTCTCTCTCTCTCTCTCTCTCTCTCTCTCTCTCTCTCTCTCTCTCTCTCTCTCTCTCTCTCTCTCTCTCTCTCTCTATCCGTCCATCCATGACAAAGTAACACTCACTGGAACTGGGAAAAATATTAAACACAGACAAAATTTCAAGCTTTGAAAGTACATGGGGGCCGGGGACTGAGGGCTCACACCTGCAATCCTAGCTACTCAGGAGGTGAGCTCTGAGGATCACAGTTCAAAGCCAGTCCAGACAGGAAAGTCTGTGGGACTATTATCTCCAATTAATAACCACGAAAATTGGAAATGGTGCTGTGACTCAAGTGGTAGAGGACTGGCCTTGAGCAAAACAGCTTAGAGACAGTGCCTCTCCCTGAGTTCAAGCCCCACAGCTGACAAAAAAAAAAAAAGTACATGACAGCTAATGTGAAGTGGAGCTGTCAAATGAAACAAAATTACCATCAAAATGAAAACTTCCAGGCACTGGTGGCTCATAACTATAATCCTAGGTGCACAAGAGGCTGAAATCTGAGGGGTTAGGTTCAAAGCCAGCCCCTTCAGAAAAGCCCATGAGAGTCTTATCTCCAGTTAACCACCAATAGGCTAGAAATGGATCTGTGATTCAAGTAGTAGATCACCAATCTTGAGTGAAAAAATTGGTAAGGGACAGTGCTCTGGCCCTATGCAAGTTCAAGCCCCAATACTAACACAAGAAAGAGGAGGAAGAAGGAAGAAGGGGGAGGAGGAAGAAGAAGAAGAAGAGAGGGAAGAGGGGGAAAAAAGAAGAGGAAGGAAGAAGAAAAAGAGGGAGGAGTGGGAGAAGGAAGGAAAGAGGGAAGGAACGAAGGAACAAAGGAAATGAAAATACAAAATTAAATTCTTGAAGAAAATGACTGCCCACTTTCAAAGATCTTCATTGGAAAATACACATGAAATTAAAAAGGTCCTTGATTTAAAGAAGAAGGAAAAAAACAACAACACTTGAATTAAAATTCCAGTCATGACATTTACAGTGAGTGACCTAAGATGTTTACCTCACACACCTGTTAGAAAGATGAAATAGTATCACAGTGAAAAATGATTTGTGAGATCATCTTTGTAGCAAGGGCAGTGGTACCTTAGCCAAGTATGCTGTAAACCAGATCAGCAGAGGAGGCAAAGCCTGATGCATACACTGGGCTATCCCAGGAAGCCAGGAGGAAGAAATGGCAGACATGTGCTAAGCAGCAAGTATCAACATCTTCCAGCTTGCCTTTGCACCAACAGCTGTTCAGGTTTTATGACTGTGACTTTAAATTACATACAGAATTATTCTTAAGACAGAATTATTTTTTAAACAGAAAAAACAGAAGCCGGGCACTGGTGGCTCATGCCTGTAATCCTAGCTACTCAGGACGCTGAGATCTGAGGATCGCAGCTAAAAGCCATCCTGGGCTGAAAAAATCCATGAGATTCTTGTCTCTAACTAACCGCCAGAAAACTGGAAGTGGTACTGTGGTTCAAGTAATAGAGTGCTAGCCTTGAGATGAAGAGCTCAGGGACAGCCCCCAGGCCCAGAGTTCAAGACCCGTGGCCAATGAAGAGAGAGAGACAGGCAGACAGACAGACAGACAGAACCTGTCCTGCCCTCAATTCTTATATACAGAAAACACTTTTATTCCACCAATGTGAAGAAGCACATGCCTGTAATTCTAACACCCAGGAAGCTGAGGTAGGAGGATTGTGAGTTCAAGACCAGCCTGGGCTACTTAGCAAGTCCCTATCACCAATAAACAAACAAAAAACCTTTTATTCTCTTTAATAAAGTCTTATGCTCTAATTATGGTCACGTGTGAGTGGAAGTATATTTGCTGAAACTAAGCCTGATTTGAAACGTAAAATTGTATATATGAAAGTAGCACAGGAAAATCCATCAAATACTGTTTGAAAAAGGTGGCAGTGGGCTGAAGGAATATAGTAGAGGGCTGAACTTGTTTAATGTACACTATACACACTGCTATGGAATTACCACAATAAAATTCTCTCGTTATTCATGTGTGCTGATAGAAATTATGTTATATTAAAAATGCAAAACAGGGGCCAGGAGTTTGGCCTAGTGATAGAGTGCTCGCCTAGTATGCACGAAGACCCAGGTTCAATTCCTTGGTACCACATATATAGAAAAAAGTGGTGCTGCGGCTCAAGTGGTAGAGCTCTAGCCTTGAGAAAAGTCCAAGGACAGTGCTGAGGCCCTAAGTTCAAGCCCCACGACTGGCAAAAAAAAAAAATGCAAAACAGTGCGAGTAAACATGATTACAAATATATAAAGCATAGTATCCTATATGGGCAGCCTTAGTCAAAAGCAAGTCTTGCTGAAATTAATCAATAGACCACATTTTTTAATAGACTAAGACGTAAAACATCTGAAGAGTCTAATTGTTCTCAGGCTGCTATCAAAGTGACTCTCATTTTACCTGTGATTGATAACCACAGAGTGGGGCACTGGAGAGGGAAGCATAACTTCCTGTTCTAGGTTCTGCATTTTTCCCCCTTATGGCCATTTTGCAATGGGCACCTCTTTCAGGCTCTGTGCTTTCTTTAGACACTCCCAAACTCCTGCCACGAACCACTGTGTGTTAGGGAGAATTACTAAGCAGTCTCTCCCAGGTCGTTGGACAGATACTGCTGCAGATAGTGATGGATGGGGCAGGAGGCCTGGCTGAGGTGGTAAAATGCTAGTCCATCAGCAAAAAAAAGCATCTGGTACTAAATTGGAGTCCCAGTTTTGGATCTCTCCTCACCACCCCCTTAAAAAAAAAGAAAGAGGTAGGTGGTAGAGAGACGGATAGTGTGATGATTTTACATAAGACCACACTGCTGAGTTGAGCAGTTGAGCAATGAGAGCTCTTCCTACATCCGTCAGGAAAGGGTTCATTCTGTCTGGACAGTTCCACCTGCCATCTCAGCACTTGACGGGAGGGAGCCGCCAAGCAGAGGAAGAGAGGAGCCCCTTGAACGTGGGCCATACCCCACAGATTCAGGTCCAGAGACCACAAGGAACTCAGCTGTCCCAGCAAATTACAGAGGCAAGACACCAAAAGAAGGGGCCCTGAGCTTAAAAAAGTGGATACCTCAGTCCAGACCTACCCAAATAACAGACAAACAATGGAGATTACAAAGGAGAAACCCAGTTCAAAGAAGCATAGAAAATCACCTCCATTGTTTTTCCATTGTCCTGCTTTTGTGAGGA
The DNA here is from genome assembly GCF_031878675.1 of Megascapheus bottae. Classification (NCBI taxonomy): domain Eukaryota; kingdom Metazoa; phylum Chordata; class Mammalia; order Rodentia; family Geomyidae; genus Megascapheus; species Megascapheus bottae. Next base: position 15,061,083 of record NC_143511.1, read on the forward strand.
GGAGAAACTAAAGGTGAATGTAAGAACTCACCGAACTCTCTTATAGTATGGTTTAGTAGATACAGAAAAATGTGGTATAGATAGAGATATAAATATATACAAATACAATGGAATTCTAAATAGCCAACAGACAAGATAAAATAGCGGCATTCGCAGGGAAGTGGATGAATCTAGAGCGAATTATGTTGAGTGGGACAAGTCAAGACCTAAGGAACAGAAGGCGCATGGTATCCTTAATATGTGGATATTAAATCCAAACAGTGCAAGAGCGAGGACTCAATATTTCATACCCAATGCTATGGACAGGGTACTAGAACTATAAACACAACTACATAGAAATAAAAATTTATGACTCTATAGACATAATGTTTTATTACATAGATTAATATGTATATATGAAGTACAAACCCTCAGCCTAAGTTTAATTATGTTCTAAAATCTAAGTGCCAGTGATTGTATACAGAGATTCCCTTCTTGAATTCTTGTTTAATACATCATTTGAAATATGATGTAAAAATCAATGTCAATAAATTCTTAAAAATAAATAAATAAATAAAAGGAATTGCATGCATGGAAAAAAATATAAGCACAAACATGTGTTTATTAGGAATTTTTATTTTTTTATTTTGTCAGTTCTGGGCACTATCCTTGAACTTTTTCACTCAAGACTAGTGCTTTACCACTTTGAATCATAGCTACTCTTCCAGTTTTTTGGTGGTTAATTGGAGGTAAGAGTCTCCTGGACTATTCTTCCCGAGCTGGCTTTGAACTACAATCCTCAGATCTTAGCCTCCTGAGTAGCTAGGATTATATCCATGAGCCACCAGCTCCTGGCTGACTCTTTCTTTCTTTCTTTCTTTCTTTCTTTCTTTCTTTCTTTCTTTCTTTCTCTCTCTCTCTTCCTTCCTTTCTCTCTCTCTCTCTCTCTCTCTCTCTCTCTCTCTCTCTCTCTCTCTCTCTCTCTCTCTCTCTCCTTCCTTTCTTTCTTTTCTCAATATATTGTCTTCTGAAGACTTCCAAGTCATAAAGAAATGAATTATAGTTCTTGCCATATTGATATATCTGGTTAGTTCTGACTTTTTATCAAAACTCTGCCTCCTAAGATGAACAAATAAAAATATTTAAATTTTAAAATTTATGAATGTATTTATAGTCTCGGATATAATTTCAAACACTTAAAGGAATTTTTTTCCAGTCCTGGGCTTGAGCTCAGGGCCTGAGCACTGTCCTTGGACTTTCTCAAGGCTAGAGCTCTACCACTTGAGCCTCAGCACCACGTCAGGCTTTTTTCTATGTATGTGGTATGGAGGAATCGAACCCAGGTCTTTGTGCATGCTAGGCAAGCACTCTACCACTAGGCCAAACTCTCAGCCCCTTAAAGGATATTTTATAAGCTACATGTACAAGTAATCTATATTACACAGAGAAAGAGATAGTGCATGATGGGGGGTGGGGAGACCAGAATCTTCTTTTCTAGGGAGAAATCTCCTCATGGACCTGCTGCTTTTCTTCAAAAGAGGAAGATTAGCCTTCCTTACATTACCCCATCACTCAAATCAGATCCTTCCCTAAGATTCTTTTTCTTAAAAATATAAAACTTTATTATTATGTTGTTGTTGTACCTGACTTTCATAAGTCAGTTAATCAATATGTTCTTTTTGGACACAAACAAACCTCTTCGCTGCTGTTTTCCCCCAGTTCCTAAGATTTTTCTTTCTTAAATTAAGAAACAAAATAAGCCAAGCCCCAATGGCTTATGCTGTAATCCTAGCTATTCAGTAGGCTGAGCTCTGAGGATCACAGTTTGAAATTAGAGTCAGGAGTGGAACTGTGGCTCAAGTGGTAGAGTGCTAGCCTTGAGCACAAAAGCTAAGGGACAATACTTAGGCCCCAAGTTCAAGCTCCACAACTGGCATTTTAAAAACAGGAAGGAAGGAAAGAAGGAAGGGAGAGAGGGAGGGAGGGGGGGAGGAAGGGAAGGGAGGAAGGGAAGGAGGGAAGAAAGGCAGTTCTACTTTCACATTTTAACACATTATATGTGACACTAATATCTACAACGAGGGACCATGATTTGGACAACCAGGAGGAGAGGTGGCAAAAATAGGGAAAAGGTCTCCCAGTGATATGCAATTTTCTGGTTTCAAGTTTATTTTATTTTGTTATTGAATTTCTGGTTGGGGCCAAACTGTAGCTCAATGGTATTACAACATCCCCAATCCCTATCACACTAAATAAATAATTTCTGCTCTTCCTTTGTCTTTCCTATAGTTTGGCTTTTAACCTTCTGTTAACTGAAATACCCAAATACCAAGCCAGGTGTGGTGGCTCACACCTGTAATCCTAGCTCCTTAGGAGGCTGAGATCTGAGGATCAAGGTTCAAAGGCAGCCCAGGAACAAAAAGGTCTGACTCTTATCTCCAATGAACCTCTAGAAAATGGGAAGTGGGGCTTGGCTCAAGGGTAGAACAGTAGCCTTGAGCTGAATAGCTCAGGGACAGTGCCCAGGCTGAGTTCAAGCTCCATGACACACAAAAAAAAGAAAGAAAGAAAGAAAGAAAGAAAGAAAGAAAGAAAGAAAGAAAGAAAGAAAGGAAAGAGAGAAAGAAAGAAAGAGAGAGAGAGAAAGAAAGAAAGAAAGAAAGAAAGAAAGAAAGAAAGAAAGAAAGAGAGAAAGAAAGGAAGAAAGAAAGAGAGAAAGAAAGAAAGAAAGAAAGAAAGAAAGGAAGGAAGGAAGGAAGGAAGGAAGAGAGAAAGAAAGGAAGAGAGAAAGAAAGAAAGAGAGAAAGAAAGGAAGAGAGAAAGAAAGAAAGAAAGAAAGAAAGAAAGAAAGAAAGAAAGAAAGACACCCCAATACTCTCCAAAGAAATTCCCCTCTTATTTCTAAACAAATGCAATGTGGATTTCCCATGTCCAACAAGAGGTGGACTCCTGGATCACAAAATACTATATAGCTATTTTCTCACTCACAGGATGGGGAGGAAAATGTGATGTAGCTCAGAGACAGGTTGGTGATTCCCAGCCACGACTTCATTTTAACTAACTTTGACAGGTGGCCCGCCGTAAGTTGAGCCTCAAGGGTTAGGCTGCTATCAAAGCAAGAGGGAAAGAAAATATCTTGATATCCACATTTTTGGATTTCCACACTAATGAAAGCTCAATTGCTGTAGGAGATAGTAGGGAACACAGAATTTTCAAAGAGGTCTTCTTTCGTTTGTTCTTTTATTTATTGTGAATATATATATATATATATATATATATATATTCCTTTGCTTCTGAACTTTTGTCTCCACAGGCAGTGCAGCTGGGGAAGCCATGGGCGGTCCCCTCCCTCTGCAGAGATGACTGGCCTCCTGGTCATCGCCCCTAACTAAACAGGGTTCAAGCCTGGGAGAAATCAAAGGAGTTATTTTTACAAAAGAGGTTCATTTTGCATGCTGTGCAGCCACATTACGGAACTGTCTGGCTGGAAGCTGGTGTGTCTGAAACAACTATGACAGGAAGACTTAAAAGCTCTTTGCTTAGCATGTCTTAGCTTTTCTGTTGCCACATACCACCAGTCCCAAACCCATCTCAATGCCTGGTCTTTTCTCCCCACGGTGCCACTTGACAAATAGAAAGTTTTGTTTATGGTACTGGAGTTTGAACTCTGGCTTGCTAAGAAGGTGCTCTATCACTTGAGCCATGCTCCTAGCTCCATTTTGTGAGAGTTTTAGCCTTGAGCACAAACAGACTCAGGGACAGCACCCAGACCCCGAGTTCAAGCCCCAGGACCACAGGAAAAAAAAAAGTTAGGCAGAACTGGTGGCTCAAAGCTAGTTTCTAAGGAGGCTGAGATATGAAAATCAAGGTTGAAAGCCAGCTCAAACAGGAAAATTCATGCGACTTTTTTTGGCCAGTCCTAGGACTTGAACTCAGGGCCTCAGCACTGTCCTTTGGGTTTCCTCAGTCTAACATCCCACCTCTTGAGCCACAGCACCACTTCTGGCTTTTTCTGTGTATGTGGTATCAAGGAATCAAACCCAGGGCTTCATGAATGCTAGGCAAGCACTCTACCACTAAGCCACACTTCTGGCCCAGTTCATGAGACTTTTACTTCCAATTAACCACCATAAAACTGGAAGTAGTAGTATGGCTCAAAGAGGTGAGCAAAAGAGCCTCAGAGACAGTACCTAGGCCCTGACATCAAGACCCTTTAAATGACCAAAAAAAAAGCCAAAGTGGAGCTGCAGCAAATAGTAAACCTCCAGGCTTGAACAAAAAAGCTAAGGGTCCATACTCACATCCTGATTTCAATCTTTGCTCCTAATCAACACAGCGACTCACAAGGAAGAGACCTTCGATGTGTAGCCAGCGTACCTGGCTTTGAGAAGTTAGATACTATCCCACCACTTGCTGTGATGTACAGAAAACTGTTTTCTTACAAAAGATGAAATCACACACACACACACACACACATCATCCTCTACAACTTCATCATCACAGTAGAAGTACAAAAGCATTCCAATTGCATCACTGCTACCCCTTTTTTCTTCCTAGAATTCAGCTTCACTATTAGTCTGAACACAGACCAGATGTTAAGTCTAGCGTGTTCTATTTCTATAGCTGGGCGTGTGGTCCGTAATCAACACTCATTAACAATCAGAGAAACAAGAGGTCCAGAGGGGAATGCCTTCCCAAATGGTTTTGCTCTTCTGAACCTTGACCAGAAGGACTGGGACCACCCCTTCATTTCAGCCTGCACAAGCAGACACTCCATATGTCAACGAGTTAGTAGAATAAGAACAGTGACTTGTGCCTATAATCCTAGCTACTGAGGTGGCTGAGATCTGAGGACCACAGTTTGAACCCTGCCTAGGTAGCAAAAACAAAGACAGAAAACCCTTGGCTCATTATCTCTAGCCAGCAAAACAGTGCAAGTAAAGCCATGGCTTGAGTGGTAGAGCACCAGTATTGAGAGAAAAGGCTAAGTGAGAGCATAAAGTCCTAAGCTTAAGCTCCAGCACTGACACTATAAATATAAATATTTTTGTTGAGTATGAAGACCAGTGGAAGTGTTCTATTGTCTGCATTATATTCAGATCTGCTGCTTATGACTTTTCACTGACTTCTAAGCCTTTAATCAAAGGTCTCCTGGCACGTGGGCCCAATCCTGTGGGTCTGTTTTATGAGTGGACTTTCGTGTTTTACAACTGGACAGGTCTCCTACTCACTTTGCAATATGGGTGAAGACAAGGGCTCGTGTGTAACCCCAGGCCTGATTTCAAATAACACAAGGAAAAGTGGGAGCATACAGCCCCAAAGAGGAGATTGATGAGTTGGGACAGGCTGGTAAATACAGCTTATTAAGAGGAAGCTTCCAGGATACAAAAGGCTCTTGCTGAAGCAGGCCACTGTCTCTGAACTGATTCAACAAGATTCTTGCTGAAACTAAGTGATGCAGGGCCACAGACAAACACTAAAGGTGGACATTAGAATCTCATTGAGAACAGACGTGGAAGATTCTGTGCAGTCTTTTGTCAAGGAGAGAGTCCTTGTTACTTTCACCATCTGGGATTTACCAAACCAGATGTGTACTGAGAGCAATTTTCAAGGAGGCGACAATTAAAAATACTTCTGGATCCTCCCTAAATACTGCCTCCAGAACGTATGCTCTAGAGCAAAGCAGAACTGGGTTGGAATTCCTGCTTTAGCACTGGATTGCCAGCTAATCTGGCAATTAACTTCTTAGCCTCTCTTCTCATCCATAAAATGAGCTTACTAATTCCTACCTTCCAGGGCTCTTGAGAGATTCAAGGAAGATGAAGCAATGGTAAACTTTGGAAACACATAAAGGCTAAGTAAATAGCTACTCTAAAGATTGTCTTTAAAGCTGACATTGCTCTTTGAAAGACTTCCAAATGTTAAAATCTTGGGTGAGATTTTTTTTTTTATTAAAAGTTTTTATTAACACTGAGTTTTTACCCAATGCTTCAAATGTCATGTTCTACAAACAAGTATTCAAGAAAAGAATCTCTACATGCAATCACATAATTAAGATTAAGCTGAGTCTTTGTATGTCATAGACACATATCGATCTATATCAATATATGTATATAGAATATATATCCTATCATAGACTCATATGTCTATATAAATACATTTATATCTCCAAATTCATGTCACTGACTGGATTACGTGCGTATTAAGTCCTCGCTCTTGTACTGTTTGGATCTAATATCCACATATCAAGGAAACCATGTGCCTTTTGTTCCTTTGGTCTTGGCTTTTCAGGTGAGTTTTCTTTTTTAACTTTTGAAATTGTTTTAAGGTATTCAAAGCTCATGCAGCACTGGAGCTCACTGGATAATCAAACATGGAAATACTGAATGGTAATTTAAGTGGTAAATTGGAGTTTACCACTAAAATAATGAGGCTGCTGCTTTGACCACATTACTTGGAAACTAATTCTGAAGAAATTCCCAGGAAGAATTTCCAGAACTTTCTGCCAAGCCTTTCTATGATGATTGCTAGTCTCCACTGCCACACCCAGCCTCACCAACCACTGTCCCTCCAACCTATGTGCAGTTGTGGATCTCATTGTCAAAGCCACCTGACTTAGCATTCATTCATTCAGCTAACTTCCAGTGCCACATTCACCAAGGCTGGACTTCTAAATTAGCCTCCTGAATCATTCTTCTGATAATCAGACCACCCTAATGTTTCGTATGGGGGGCTTGAACTCAGGGCCTCCTGCTTTCACTCGACTTTTTTCATTCAAGGCTGTTACTTTACCACCTGAGTCACATCTCCATTTTCAGCTTTTGGCTGATTAGTGGAGATAAGAGTCTTGAAAGTTTTCAGTCCAGGTTAGTTTTAGCCCACAATCCTCAAAGCTCAGCCTCTTAAGAAGCTAGTCTTACTCACAAAAATGTTAGCTTCATAAAACTTTAGCTCCTCTTACCTTCATCTTCCAGTATCATCTGTTTATTCAACTCAACTCTCTACAGTGTTCCTGCCAAGTTTCTTTATCCATTTCTGTTTCCTAGCTGGAAAGATAAATGCATTACTGCAGTGATTCTTCAAGATACTTGTCTTCCATTAACCAGCAAGAAGCAGGAAATGTGGCTCAAGTGGTAGAGCATCAGCTGTTAGTGAAAAAGCAGAGAGAGAAAATATGCAAGGCTTTGAGTCCACGCCCCAGTATCAACACAAAAAAAATTAAAAAGTTATAGCTAGCTACTCAGGAAGCTGAGATCCAAGGATGACTTTTCAAAGCTCGCCTATTATGATTGTTCTAAGACTCTACCTCCAATTAACCATCAAAACACTGGAATTGGGGTTGTGACTCAAGTGGTAGAATGCTAGCTGTCACCAAAACAAACCAAGCAAAAGCATAAAGACCTGAGTTCTAGGCCTCCCACCCACCCACACCCACACAAACTACAGTCCGTTTTGAGAAATAATAATCTTTCCTCTTCAAAAGCACAAGGGCCAGTCTTTGGTTGAGTTTTTAATTTGCACAGTGCTTCTCAATTTGAGCAAGAAAATTAATCCACTGGAGGGATTCAGATCCGTTTTTGTTTGTCGTTGCTTTGATTTTGAGATGCCAGTCTATGTTACCTAAGATGGCCTTGAATTGTAATTCTCACACATCAGATTTCCGAGTAGCTGGGATTGCAGGTGTAAGCCACCATATTAGGCTCAAATACATTTTGAGTCTGTGTGTGGGATCACACACGTTTCATTGCTGTGATAAATACTTGAGATATGTCAACATAAATGAAGGAAAGGTTTGTTTTTGCTGGCAGTGTTGGAGGTTTCGGACCACAGGGTGTTGGCTCTGTTGTTAGGGGCCTGTGAAAGCTGAGTACCTCATCACAGGAATGGAAGCAGGAGGAACCTCTTCATCTCATGGCAGCCTGAAAACAAAAAGAGAAAGAGGAAGGAGCCAGGCTTCTATATCTCCTACAAGGCCAAACCCCTAACAACCTAAATTAAGCCCCTCAATCAGCCACTGTGGCTCACAGGCTAGGGAGTAATATTTGGGCCTTTGAGAGACAATCAAGACCTAAACCATAGCAGCCCGTGACATTGTTAGTTCAGGCAGATTACCCAGCACTTGTCTCTGTTACAGCAGTGAGAACTAAGTAAGGAAAGCCTTCTGGCTGATTGACAACACATGACAGTATAGGAAATGTCACCCAAAGCAAATACAGCATGACAGATGAGGAGCTAGGAGTCTGAAATAGACTCAAAGAGTTTTAACCAAGCTTACAGTAACCTCCACCATAAGGGAAGAGTCCCTCGGTCAGGAATTTAAGAAGGAAACATTTGGTGTCTGCTCCAAGCTGTACATTTTCAGCGAGAGAAATCTGTTCTCCTCTCCAAACTCCTAATTTGAACTCCTCACTGATTACTCCATATCCTTGGGCTAAGCATGAAGCACATGTGATATTTGCCATAGACAGTGCATACCGAACATGACAGTGAATTGTGAATGTACTTTGTAGACTGTTCAGGGCTTCCTAAATGTGAAAGCTTGTCATGTCATAGCACTGTCCCAGCTATGTCCCATTTACTGAAGTCCTGGCCTGAGCACAAACATTCTTGGAAAACTTTTGAATAAGTAACATTTTGTTATTGTTGTTGTTGAGCTGGTACTAGGGCTTGAACTCAGGGCTTCATTCTCTTGCTCGGCTTTTTTCTGCTCAAGGCTGTCACTTTACCATTTGAGTCATAGCTCTACTTCTCACCTTTTGGTGGTTAATTGGAGGTAAGAGTCTCAAGGACTTTTCTTCCTGGGCTAGCTTTGAAATATAATCCTCAAAACTCAGCCTATTTGGCCTAGTGGTGAGTACTTTCCTAGCATGCACGAAGATCTGGGTTCGATTCCTCAGTACCACATACATAGAAAAAAAAAAACCAGAAGTGGTGCTGTGGCTCAAGTGGTAGAGATCTAGCCTTGAGAAAGCCGGAGGACAATGCTCAGGCCCTGAGTTCAAGGGCCAGGACTGGCAACAACAACAACAATTAAACTCAGCCTGCTGAGTTACTAGAATTACAAGCATGAGCCACCAGTGCCTAGCTTGTAAATTATTAGATATAGTTTATATGTATACTACTTTTCAATTCTACAATAACCCTTCATGATAGAGTTTTCCATTTTCTTAGATGAGGACACACTTGGGAGAATGGGAGAATTATTAGCACTTAACATTGGGGTGACAATAAGAGAGTGGTCAGGATGAATGATAGTAATTTTAAGTCACTCTTGTAAGGAAAAAAATAATTATTTTGTTTGTGTCAGCTCTGGGGCTGAACTCAGGGCCTGGGTTCTGTCCCTGAGCCTTTTTTTTTTTTTTTTTTGCCAGTCCAGGACTTTTTTTGTTTTGTTTTGAAAGCACAAATCATCTTTAAAAATACTCAAAATAGGCGCCGAGAGTTTGGCCTAGTGGTAGAGTGCTTGCCTTGCATGCATGAAGACCCGGGTTCAATTCCTCGGTACCACATACATAGAAAAAAGCTGGAAGTGGTGCTGAGGCTCAAGTGGTAGAGCTGTAGCCTTGAGAAAGTCCAAGGACAGTGACTCAGGCCCTGAGCTTAAGCCCAGGACTGGCAAAAAAAAATACTCAAAATAGAATAACTTCATCAATGAAATACTTTTCACCAAAACCATGTAACAGAAACCTAACTAATTCTTTCAACCTTATCTGGGACTTAAATTTAGGGTTTGTGCTCTCACTTAACTTTTAATTTTTCCATCATGTTTGGTGCTTCACTAATCGAGTCATGCCAGTTCCTGCCTTTTTTGCCAGTTGATTGGAGATTTTTTTTAAATCTCTAAGATTTGTCTGCCTAGGATGGCTTCAAACTGTAATTTTCAAACCTCAGCCTCCTGAATAGCTAGAATTACAAGTATGAGCTACCAGAGACCAACCCAGACCTGACTTAATTGTAGTATTTATGGAAAATCAGAAACAAGTCAAATGAAAAAAAGAAAGTAACAAGAAAAAAAAAACAGAATATTTTATGTTCTATAATTCTCCTCGATTCTAACAAAGTCAATGCAGTTTAAAAAGAAAACACATGGGCTGGGAATGTGGCGTAGTGGTAGATTGCTTGCCTAGCATGCATGAGTCCTTCATTCGATTCTTCAGTACCACTAAACAAAAAAAGAAGAAAGAAAATTCACACACAGTGAGATCAGAGGAAGATATTCTTAGGGGAGGAAAACAAAGTCACAAATATCTCTGAGAATACAAGATAGTATTTATTGAAATGAATTTCAGAAAATGGAAACAAGAGGCTTTTTTCTTTGCTATTGTAGGGTTTTGTCATCTTGTTTGTTCATTTATCTGTCTTTGGGCGCAGAAATGGAGGGACAAAAGATGAACAAATGCAGCAGTGGTAACTCACAAGACACTATGATAAAAATAAAATATACAACTTGTGGGCGGGAGGGGGAGAACTGAGAGAGAGTGAGAGAGGGATGACATTGTTTTCAAAAACTTTTCATTACCTGACTCATATAACCGTAAACCCTCTGTATATCAACCTTCATAACAATTTAAAGAAGAAAACAGATGAGGGAAGAGTTTCTGTTAAAAGACTACAGTGTGAACCTTGATTGTTGAATATGGGTTACAGGAGAGGGCAATAAAGGTCAGTGCTATCCCTGGGTTAAGTGAGCAAATCTGAGTATTGGATAGGTGATGGTTGTTAGTGTTTTTGAATCCCTGAAGTTAGTGATAATTATGATCTTATGAGAATGTATTGATTCTTAGATGTCTATATTAAATTACTTAGGGGTGAAACATAATGTCCATGTTTAAAATGGTTCAAATGTGTATATACATACATATACATGTACATATAAGTTACATGTAAGTACATGTAACAGGGAGAGGGATAAGAAAAATGTCAACTTGAGAATCTGGAGCATACAGATATATATTCATGGCACTATACTTTCAGCTTTTCTATATGTTTACTGATTTTTTTTTCAAGTCCTGAACTCACGGCCTGAGCACTGTCCTTGGACTTTCTCAAGGCTAGAACTCTACCACTTGAGCCACAGCACCCATTTTCAGCTTTTTCTATGTATGAGGTACTGAGAAATTGAACCTGGGTCTTCATGCATGCTAGGCAAGCACTCTACTACTAGGCCAAACTCCCAGACCCATGTTTACCATTTTTTAAATAAAATATTCAAGAAAGAAAAATAAGATAGGCATCCTCAAAAACAACTGAAAGCACCAGAAATACAGGACTAAGATAGTCTTGTTCAACCTTATGTCCCAGGGACTAGATATCATTCCTGGTTTATGGTCGAAAGAAATGAGACAATTAAGACAGGTTCAGTGGTACACACCTGTAATTCCACAACTCAAAGAGGCTGATGCAGGAGGATCCAGGACAGTCTGGGCTCCAGAGTGGGATCCCATCTGAGAAATGAAAGAGTGAGAGAACATGGAAGAGAATAAAGGATGGGAAGAGGATGGGAGGGAAGAGATGGGTAGATATAGAAGGAGGAGGAAAGGAGAGAGGGAAGAGGGAAGACAAACAGGAGGGAGGAGTTCTGATCATGCCATCATCACCCAGGAAGAATCTTCCTGAGTACCACCGCACCCTTCCAAATCATTGACCACTACGCAGCTAAATCTATTGCCCAGTGCTGCATTTGCAATCCACCAGGCGTCAGTCTAGCTGGAGGTCATCATATACACCCTTCCACAGTTCATGAATCTGAAGTGTAGAAAAGCAGGAGTCCAGGTAACACTGCAGGTCAGTGACTGAATGAGTGTTGGCTCTCTGCCCTAAAACCAAAGCTTTTTTCTTTCACACCATACTTGTCTTTCTTCCACCTTCAGAAAAACTAAAATGTATCTTCTGGCAGGGTGAAGGTAAGCCCTCAGAGGTTCGTGGCTAGTTATTGTACGTTTTCCTTTTACTGAAAGGAGAATTTTGCCCAGCCTAGCAGTTTTGATAGCCTGTCAAGTTGTCAAAACACAATTCCTCAAAGAACAAAAATAAATAAATAGAAGTAAAAAAGGAGCTGGGTGCCTCAATGTCTATTAGTTTATTTTGCCCTCCCAACAGTCCTGTGAAGCAGGCATTATATATTACAAAGTCTGTCTCTTACAGTTAGAAGATAAAGACAACTCTAAAATAATAAGAATAAGAAACAACTGGAATTTTTCCCTCAACCCTGTGAGCGTTTATTCCTGTTTCTATTTTCTTATTTTTCTTTTTTTCTTTCTTTCTTTCTTTCTTTCTTTCTTTCTTTCTTTCTTTCTTTCTTTCTTTGTTTCTGTTTTTGTTGTTACTGTTGGTTGAGGGGTCTGTTGCTGAACTTAGGGGTCTGAGTGCTGTCCCTCAAGGCTAGCACTCTACCACTTTGAGTCACAGGACTACTACTTTTTCAGTGCTTAATTGGAGTTAAGAAACTTCCCTGCCCAGGCTAGCTTATTCTTAGATCTCAGACTCCTGGGTAGCTAGGATTATAGGCTTGAGCCACCATCACCCAGCTTCATTCCTTTTTTTTTAAGATAGGCTCTCACAGGGTAGCTGAGGCTACAGGTATGTACCACTTCACCTAACTTAATAACTATTGCTTGAAGCAAGAAATTATATGGAGCCCTAATTCTTAAAATCCATTTTTAAAAAATTAGGCAATGTGCATTGATTCATGCCTGTAAACCCAGGACTTGGAAGATTGAGACAGGAAAAACTCAAGTTCTAGGCTACCCTGAGCTACATAATATATGAGATTCAGTTTTACCAAAAAAAAAATTTTAAAGTATTGCTGGAATTGATGCTGTATATTGTGATGACTACTCTTTGTCAACTTGATAGGATTAAGAAATACCTAGATTAGTAAAACACATCTATGACTATGTCTAGGAGGTTGCTTCCAAAAACCATTAGGTCATGAGGGCTTTGACCTTATTTGTGGTTTACTCTGCGGATGACTTCAAAATCTGAACAGACGATTGGGTGGTACTGGAACTGTGAAAGTTGGCACTTGGGCAGAGGGTAAAGGTCTTGTGTAACCTGGAACTGTATTTTGACCTGGCTCCTTTCTATTTCTGCTCCATTCTTCTTTCTGGTTACTGTTAGTTCAAAAGTTTCTACTCCACCACACCACCATGAGCTGAAACCAGGACAAGGATATCTTATCTCCCTTAAGTTGTTTAAATCAGATGTTTTGTCACAGCAACAAAAAATTCAAAACATTTCAATATATCAAAAAAAACCCAACGCCACAAACAAAAATTTAAATAAAGCATCTACTTGTCATCCTAACTACCCAGAAAGCTGAGATCTGAGGACTGAGGTATAAAGCCAGCCTAGGCAGGAAAGTCCATGTGATTCTTATCACCAATTAACCACCAAAAATCCAGAAATAAATGAGTACTTCCAGTAGTAGAGCACTCGCCTTAAGTGGAAAAGGCTAACGGACAGCCTCTCTCTTAGACATTTCTCTCCCGTATCCTGGGAGAAGTGAAGGAGAAAGGATATAATTGTTTCCTAGAGGAAAAAAACAAACCTTAACCAAGTGATCAGAACTAATATCACCACCAGTATTGAGCATCGTGTACCCTCTGTTCTGGTTTATTGGCATACTCACATCAATTCCATACTACCCTGGATTCAAGACAATACCCAAACTTCCCACATGAGGATCCCTAAACCAAACCCAGAATAAAGGGCACTGTTCATAAAAAAGGGGGGGGACAGGAGTTTGGCCTAAAGATAGAGTGCTTGCCTAGCATGCACGAAGACCTGGGTTTGATTCCTGGGTACCACATACATAGAAAAAAAGCTGGAAGTAGTGCTGAGACTCAAGTGGTAGAGCTCTAGCCTTGAGAAAAACCCAAGGACAGTACTCGGGCCCTGAGTTCAAGCCCCACAACTGGCAAAAAGAAAAAAGGAGAGAGAGAGGATAAAAGGAGAGAGAGAAAGAGAGAGAGAGAGAGAGAGAGAGAGAGAGAGAGAGAGAGAGAGAGAGAGAGAGAGAGAGAGAGAGAGAGAGAGAGAAAGAGAGCGAGCTAAGAAAAGCTGAGAAATGGCTTCAGATGATAGGAAACAATGAGCTATGACAACTTGATACAATTCATATCCAGAATTAGATCCTGGACGGGGGGGTGGGGAAATAGATTATAATGGATTATTAGGACATCTTTAGGACAATTGAGGAAGTGAAAACTTAAATGGTGACTATGGATGATATAGATAGCTACACAGAATGAGAAATAGGATAAGATATAAATAATAAATGTTAATGGTGTAACTGGAGTTCCTACAGAATTCTTGAAACAAAAAATAATTATCCCTGAACCCTTATTCTAAAATGGATAGGAGCAAACTCAGTTTTGTTTCCTTTTTGGTATTTTAATTTAAAGTCAATATTTTAATAATCTGACTCTTCAGTTGGTTGATCTAAGCCTGCAAATGGACCACTACCAATATGTAATTAAAAGAGAATAACAAATAGTTAGGATATAGATTAAACAGGTGCTGACTTACAAATGCAAGTGCTGTAGCAGATTAAGCTCCCAGGAGAGCAGAGGTATCTTTGCTTATTGCCATCATATTCCATTAATAGTCAGAATAATGCTGAGATCGATATCCCTGCAGTCATGAGAATGAGAACAAATGGCCACCTCCAAAACAAGATGCAAAGACAGTCTCAAAATGTTTCTACCTGCATGATGAAGGAAACAATCACTGTTAGGAATTTTAAAATTTAACACTTTGCTTTTTAGAAATTACGTGTTCAGAAAGCCTAGTTTAAGTGATCTTAGAATTGTTGAATGTTATGAGATACAGACAGATAGATACATGCATAGCTGCATAGACGATTGATCAATCAGTGGATAGATATTATTATCATAGCCTTTTCAGGATTTTTTAATGCACCTATAAATTCTAAGGAGGAATGCTGGGATATGGCAAATACCACTAAAGGCAACAAAGCCCAGGATGGTTGCACTAGAAACTTCATTCCAGCCTAACACCAGTTTATGTCTGTAATCTTGGATCACTCAGAAGGCTGTGATCTGAAGATTAAGGTTCACTCTTCAGAAAAGTCAAGGGAGATAATTACCTTTAATTAACCAGCAGAAAACCAGAAATGGAGGTGTGGTTCAAGTGATAGAGCACTAGCCTTGTGCAGAAAAAGCCAAGACAGAGTGCAAGGGCCTGAGTTCAAGCCCCAGCATCAGCACATGCAAAAATAAAACAGAAAAACTCCATCTAGCCAGGAGCTGTTAGCTCATGCCTGTAATGCTAGCTACTCAGGAGGCTGAGATCTGAGGATTGGGGTTTGAAGCTATTGAAGACAGGAAAGTTGAGGAAATTCTTATCTCCAACAACCTACTCAGAAAAAGTCAGAAGTGGTATTGTGGCTCAAGTGGTAGAGCACTAGCGCTGAGCACAAAAGCTCAATCAGGGACACCGCCAAGCCCTGAGTTCAATACCCCCATTCCATTCTCAAATATACATGAAGAGAACAGAGACTATACAAACTAGCCTTTGGTAAGATCTAGGACTAAACCCAAAGTTTCCATATAGATTCCTAGTTCTCAGGGGGGGAATTAAAGAGTACTGTGTCTGAAACTTTGGAATCTGCACATTTAGCAAGTGTTACTCAGACAAATAAATATTGGGAGTGGCATGGTATCTTGATTCAATAAATAGTGCTTGCTGCACTATAGTAATTAATGTACTTGTAATGGTGTAGAGGAAGTAGAACATAGTTCATTACAATTTTTCTTACACCCCTAGACCTGTGAAAACTCTCTGTTAAACATTTCAGCTTTTAGTTTCTCTGATTGTAAATAGGTTCCCCATCCAAAAGAAAAAAAATGATAAACACTGCTCTTTTAAAATATGCTCCGATTTTGGTTAAATCAGAACTATGAATATTTGAAGAAGAGTAATTGGCCGATTAAGAACATCCTAGTTTTGTGCACAATTTGAAATGGCTTAACTCCTGCCAAGCGTAATCAAGGATTGCAATATTCAAAGCCAGCAGGAGGTGTGACTGGCAACTCCATTTACCAGTGTGGCTATGTGTCAAGCCACTTTAGCTGGTAATCAAAAGTACACTAGGATTTGTGATTATACACTCCATGTTAATGAGGATTTGGATATGGAGAGCTTGGTGATTGGCTCCCATTCTTTTGCAGTAGGATCACATGGTCATTTCATTAACTTTGCCCTAAGTTGGCTCTACACAGTGTGAGAGTAGAACTTTTTGGAGCCTGCTTAGGAAGTTGTAGCAAGGTTTTACTTGCACCTGTCACCTTTTGGTTTTTCATTTTCCTTTTTTTTTTTTTTTTTTTTTTTTTTAAGTCCTAGTTCTGGGCTTGAACTTATGGTGTGGGCAGCATTCTCTCTTAGCTTTTTACTCAGAGCAAGTGCTTTACTATTTTAGCCGTACCTTCACTTCTGGCTTTTTACTGGCTAATTGGAAATAAGAGTCTCAAGGATTTTTGCTGCCCAGTCTGCCTTCTAACTGCAATCCTCAGATCTCAGCCTCTTGAGTAGCTAGAATTATACGTGTGAGCTACCAACCCCCTTGCTTCATCTGACATTCTGACATCATTAACAAGAGCTTGTGTGAATCATGTTGTTACTTAAATGTTATTTAATTTTCAATGTGCACGTGATTTGAGTGGATTTTGTGGTGTGATTTTAATGTTTAGATTTATAATTTTAAAATAGCTTCATATCTCATAACAAGGTCATTTAAGCTTTCATTCAATGGGAGTAAAATCCCAACCAAATGTATTCTTTGTGGAATAGAAGTGAGAATAATAAAACACTACAAAAAGGCAGTATTGGCCACATACTATGGTATTAATTTTTGAGAGAGCACTGTGAAATATTAGAGGTAACTGAGAAAATTTAAAAGAGCATTAATGCAGGTGCATAGTTGGGTTTGCAAATATATTCTTCACACTGGGCATGGAAAAAGCAAATGGATAAACGCAATGGCTGCAAAATCATCAGTGCACAATATGTCCTGCAGCTATAGACTGTCTACAACTGTACTCTGTGACTACAGCCCCAGAGGGTACAGGTAAGCCTATGAAAGGTTACTCCTAAATTATGTACACTCTGAATATATGAGATGTTTGGAAAAAATTATTACTCTTCCTAATTTCTTGGTTATGTAATGGCCTCTAGGTATGCAAGATAAGACTTTAGCTCATTTATGTAATCTTCTTCCTCCTCTCAATCTCACCTAGCGGTAGGTAGTTACATCATTATTGTTCAGTTCTGTTGTGGTTACCCTTGTAATTTCAAATAGCATGACACCTCAATTTTCCATTCCAAAGTTGACTCAGTATCTTGACTTGATTCCACAAGTTGTAGGAAACAGTGATACTGCTCTTCCCTGTCGATATATTTCTCACGTTTCACTTCTCACCTTTTTCAACGATTTATATTCCAATTCCTAAAGATTGCCCATCATAGAAGGTAAATAAGTTTTTTTTTAAATTTTGTCCTTAGGATGCCTATGAGAAATGTGAGTCAAAGAGCACAAGATTTCATTTACAAGATGAATATTTCCTAGAGAGTTAATAGACAAGTTACAAGACAAAACCAACACAAAACAAAAAATAAAAATAAAATGGGTGAAGTACAGTGGTAATTCAAACACTTGGGAATTAGAGACAGGGGTATTATGAGTTCACAGTCAGATTTGAGTTGCGCAGTAACTCGTCTCAAAGGAAAAAAAGAAAGAAAAAAAAGGCTGGACACTGGTGACTTGTGTCTATAATCCTAGCCATTCAAGAGGCTGAGACCTGGCAATCCCAGCAGCCAGCCCAGGTAGGAAAGCCTGTAAGACTCTTATCTCCAATTAACTACCAGAAAAACTGGAAATGAAGCAGTAGCTCATGGCCAGCACTTAGGCTCTGAGTTCAAGCCCAAGGACCTGCACCAAAATAATAATAATAAATTAATAATACAAAACCAAACAAAACTGCAGAGTAATTATTCATACTACCTCAATATTACACACAATCAGAAAGGAATTATATTAGGAATATTATTTTCTTTTCTTTGGAGGCCATGATACTTCATCTATTCAAAAGAAAATCATTCAGTAGCATATATTTGTCATATCTTTATGCTTCATAAATTACTAAAAAATCATACTGTACTAGTTGTCAAAATTGGACCATTGGGCTGGGAGTTTGGCCTAGTGGTTAAAGTGCTTGCCTAGCATGCACAAAGACCCAGGTTCAATTCCTTGGTACCACATACATACAAAAAAGCCGGAAGTGGTGCTGAGGCTCAAGTGGTAGAGCTCTAGCCTTGAGAAAGTCCAAGGACAGTGCTCAGGCCCTGAGCTCAAGCCCAGGACTGGCAAAAAAAAAAAATTGGACCATAGTACTTTGAATTTGCTTGTTTTTCTGGATTATTTAATTCCTTTTTTTTCCCTCCTGGCAATGCTCAAGACAAAGCCAGGGCCTCATGGATGCTAGGCTAGCCCTCTACCACTGAATTACTTCCCTAGTTCTTTAATTGCCTTTGGATTGATGAAATATTTATTTTATCTTATATTGAAAAGGTATGTCATTCTCTTATGCAATAGACTGCATAGAGTTCCTTTATCTGTCCTCCTACTCCAGTAGTGATGTGTTTGTATTACACTCATGCTCCTTTCTGGTGTTAGGAAGGTTACTTACCATCTTCATTTTTTGTCAGTCATGAGGCTTTCACTCAGGGCCTGGGCACTGTCTCTGAGCTGTTTTGTTCAAAAGTAGTGTCACCACTTTGAGCCACAAGATCACTTCTGGTTTTCTGGTGGTTAATTGGAGGTAAGAGTCTCCCGGACTTTCCTGCATGTGTTGACTTTGAACTGTCATCCTCAAATCTCAGTCTCCTGAGTAGCTAGGATACTGGGCATAAGCCACCAGCACCAGCTACCATCTTCTTTCTTGGATAAGTTCTTCATTCTGCTGGAACACATATTCAAATAACTTAGGAAAAATGGTTCTGTGAAGTAAATTTTCCAGTTCTTGGTTTGTGTGAAATGCTCACACTCTCCTCTCAGTTGGTTGACAGGTTGATTGGATGTGTAAATTTGTTTCTAGTTCACTTTTTCCCAGAGCTGGAAGGATAATTACATTACTTTGTAACAGCCAGAGATACCAACTGCTCCGTTGCGTTCCTCTCTAGAGGACCTACGTTTTCTCTCTGAAAGCGTGTAGAAATGGTTACGTATAGGTTTCTAAAATTTTAGAAAGTTATGTCTATCCGGGTTATTTTCCTTTTATCATAGTTGTCATTTACAGGGCTACTTCTCTTTTTTATTAGTTTTTTGTTCTAAATAGTTGTGTGAAAGGGGTTTTGATTCAACAAGCCAGATTATGAGTTCAGTGGCTCTTGATCAGTGTTATCCTTTCCATTGTTCTCTTTCACCTTTCCCAAACCCATCCATACAGTGCTCTCTTAACGTAAAGATGTGTGCCCTTCGCTTTCCTGAGAGAGTTTCTTGTATAACTGCTCTAATGCTTTTCCATATACCTTTGTGTCTGATTTCTATGGCTGGATGTCATATAACTGAGCTGTTTGATTTCATACCTTGGTTTATTTTTAATTTAAATTTTATTGTAAAGGTGATGTACAAAAGGCTTATAGTTATATAAGTCAGGTAATAAGTACATTTCTATTTGAACAGTGTTATCCCTTCCCTCATTTTCTCCCACTTTTTCCCCTCCTAAGATAGATTGGTTTTTTATTATCTCCTATCTTCTCTCCTATTTTCCATCAGTGGTAGAAAATGCTATTTCTATGTCCACATCTTCTTCAGAGCTGCCATCTTCTATGATCCATGAAGATAATAATAGTAATTATTATTCATCAATTTCAGTGTCTCACCCAGACTCCTTTCTATCCAAGTTGTTCTGCATTATATCCTTGTAGAGTTGACACTTAAAATGCTTAGAGGTAGCCAGGTGCTAGTGGCTCACACCTGTAATCCTAGCTGCTTGGGAGGCTAAGTTCTGAGGGTGGCTGTTTAAAGCCAGCCTGGGCACAGAAGTCCCTGAGATTCTTATCTCCAATTAGCTAATAAAAAACCAGAAGTGGCGCTATGGCTCAAGTGGTAGAGTGGTAGCCTTGAGCTGAAAAGCTCAGGAACAGTGTGTGTCTAGTCCCAAAGTTCAAAAATAAATAAATAGGGGTGGAATTTAACACACACACACACACACACACACACACACACACACGTATACAATTGTTTTCCAGGGGATACTGCTTTCCCCTCTGCTTCTAGGCTCATCACTTTATATCAGACAAAATTAGTTGGTCTGGCATAATTTCACTTCAAAAAAAAAACATGTTGATTATTGCCCAGTACCTTGTATTCTTCTACGAGGCTGCAAATTGATTGTTTAATGATTTGTTCTCATATCTTCCTAGGTATCCCAGGTAAGCTGAATAGTCTGTAATTACAATGGCTGTTCTTTTCCCTGTTTGAAAAAAACCAGGTACTCCATCTGCTGACTCTGCTCATCAGGACCTTCTCCTAGCCAATCTTGCTTTTCTGAAATAAAGGCTGGTGGTCGTGCAATTACATTTGCCAATTTCTTAAATGCCTCGGGATGCATGTAATCAGGCCCTGCTGATGTGAACTGTACCAGCTTTCTGAAGGGCTCTTCAATCACTGCCTTCCCCTTGTTTGCCTTGGCACCTCCAATATGATGACACTTAATCTGGCTTAGTTTCCTTGTCATTGTTGATTACAAAGAGGGAAAAAAGAACAGGTTAAAACACAGTGAAATACTCTCTTAATACAGTTTTTTGGGGGGAGCAGGAGTTGTTGCTATTGTTAATAGTTTTTATTTAGCAGTTCTTGTTAATACATTATGTTAGCAGTTTTAGTGGTCATATTTTCGTAGGATACATTAAATTCCTTCTAGTATCCCTTCCCTTATTCCTTCCTTCCCTCTATCCTTTCTCCTGATCATTCTTGTTTTAAATTTTCTTAGTTTGATTTGGAGTTTTATTTGGAGACAGACTCTTGCTACGTAGCCTAAGCTGGCTTTGAACCCTCCATGTTCATGCTTCTAGCTTCAGAGTGCTAGGATTGCAGATGGTAACATTATGCCCAATAATTTTGTTTGCGCACCTATTTGCTTGTCCAGGTGCAAAGTATTAGAGATTGAACCTAGGGCCTTGTGTGCAGGTTAAGTAGGTGTTCTATCACTGAGCTACATTCCCTAGCTTCAATTTTGTTACAGAAGATGAATTAAGGAAAGGGTTGGAGATAAAGTCATTGTCAGTGCCCCATCATTGTGACAAAGTTCCAGAGAAAACGACTTAGGCAGAAAGATCTATTTTGGCTCACAGTTTCAGAGGTTTCAGCCCGTGGACACTTGGCCCTGTGCCTTTGAGTCTATGCTGTTGCAATACATCACGGGAAGAAGGAGTGCTTAGTAAAACAAGATTGGTCACTTCATGGTAGACAGAAAGAAAAGTGGTAGGGGCACGAAGGGCAGGGAGAAAGAGAGACAGAGACAGAGAGACTGAGGTTCTCCTAGATCCTTCAAAGGAGCACCACCTCCATGACCTTTCTTCCACAAAGCTCCACCTCCTCGTGTCTATCACCTCCCAATTGTGCCACAGGCTGAGGACCGAGATTTTAACACATAGACCCTCAGGAGGTATTTCTAACCCAAACTATAACAGAGGCCAAAAGTCACACATAACGTAGAGCAGAAACCTGAAGTCATCATTAAGACATCAGTGCCCTCCCCCAGATTTCACAGCCTTTTTGTACTTAGAACAGGAGAACTGTAACTAGTACTGGCTAACAGGGACTCAGAAACTTTGAGTTCTCATCTTCTCCTTTCTGCCCTCTACATGAGGAGTCATATGTCTGGGTGGGACATGAGCCCCAAAGTCACGCTTGAGATCAGGGTCCCAAAGTGCCATCAGAGACTCACGGGGGTTCCCTAGAAGACCTGGTGTTAAGCCACTAAGATTACTGGTTTCCTCTGTCAATATAATTTCACTTCTCTTCGGTAATGCATGACAACTTCTGGCTCAAGCAGAATACCATTTTTGCCCAGGGAAAGCTGAAATCTAAGTAGCTTAACAAAGTAAAGGGTGACTTCCTGCCTGTGGTATATCAGGAAGCCTGAAGGTCTCTGGATGATGGTTATCTGCTGATGCTCACACTGTTGTGAAGTCACCATCCACATCCTCCCTCTGCACTGATCCTGTGACTTGATTAGACCAAGAAGGTTTGGCTCAGATGACACCATTACTATTCCCAGTCTATGCCTTAGAGAATCTTGTTAACGTTCTACTTGAAGTTCCTTGTGCTCTTAAGAAGTCCAGCTAAGTAGGACACCAGTGGCTCACACTTGTAATCTAAACTGTTCAGGAGGCTGAAATCTGATGTTAGAGGTTGGAAGTCAACCCAAGCAGATAAATCCAATTAACCAGCAAAAAGCAGGAAGTAGAGCTGTACAAGTGGTAGAGCACCAACCAGCCTTGCGTGAAAAGGCCACACAAGAGCCCTGGGACCTGACTTCAAACCACAGTAGCAGCATGCACACAACACATGCACATGTGCACACATGTGCCCCCCCCCACACTCATCTCCAACCATTCCATACAAAGTAGGCCCATGAAGAGATGTCTGAAACGTGAAGCATCACTTGGGAAAGTACTGAGTAAAGAAGCTATCTCTAGTTCAATCTCAGTTGAACTTAGCGAGCACCAAGATGCAGCCACTATTTGACTACAAGTACGTGAGAGCCTGAGTGATGGCTAAGCTCAGTGAATTCACAGAATTGTGAAACCATAGTGAGTTGTTGTTTTCAGTCCATTCTGTACCAGACAGTGCTATGAGTCAGCTATGATACAAGCCTATATCCCAAAGACTCAGATGACAGAGACTTGGTCCCAAGGGTGGTGGTGTTGAAATAGGTAGACCCTTTAAGCTTGAACTAGTAGGGTATAGATCAAGGAAATAGAGCATTTGGAATGTTGCCCTTGGAAGAGCTTGATATAGTTTTCAAGAGACTCTACAGTCAGTCCCTTAAAGAACGGGCTGTTAGAAGGGAGCCTGGTATCTCCTCTGAATCCTTCTCCCACATGAGTAGAATAAATATCCTTGTCCCTTTTGAATGCCAAACTGAAGAAACCCCTTTTATTTATAAAGTACACAGCTTCCCGTATTTTGGTATAGCATTAGGAAATCAATTACAATAGATGGCTTATGATATAGCAATATCTAACTGAACCACATATCCCACATATCCACAGAGAGCTGTGCTCCACGAGGGCCTTCACAGAACCACGGTGGGCCAGGTGCCATTCTCACTTAGCTCCAGTTTCTTCTCCATTGACATTCCCACAATTCTCACCAACTAGGAGCAGAGATGGAAACAGCAACCATTCCTCCCTTGCTGCTGTAACAAAGATTGTGTGTTCCCGAAAGGGTAGACACAACACCATGGAGCCTGTGTGATGCAGTTCCAAGAAGAAACACCTTGCCAATAAAATCTGTGCCTGTTTCCTCTAGCAAGATAATGAGGCTCATCCAGACAGCACACAACTTGCTTTCCAGAAACTGCGAACAGCACAGGGCTCAATAGCATACCTCATGGAACCAACTGTGCAGATTTCCTTCTATTCTGTACTCTGTGACACCAGGGCGTTGCTTGACATATTTATGCCACATAACTTGGCAGAAACAAGCAGTCAGGGCTTTCTTCCCCTAGAGAGCCAATTGCTAAATATAACAAGAATACCACTCGTTGTACAAAATCTAAAGTATACCTACTCTTATAGGCTGTTCCTACATGTGTATATTTATTGATAACAGCAATACTTATCATGTATTATTACACAGAATTTTAAAACCTAGCCATTGATAGTCTGATTGTTTGCCGTATTTCACACAATAGGCTGTGTATATGAATTAAAGATGTTAGCCCAGTCTTGGCTCACTTTTTATTAAAATGATTTTAAAAGGCCAATTTTAGGCTTTCACAGTGGCCAGACTCTGTAATCAGCTGAAGTGCCCAACAGAAGATGAACAGTTAAAGAAAATTGGGTACCTACATATTATGGAATGTTATAAGGCTGTAAAGAAAAATAAAATCATGCCATTTTTAGAGAAATGAATGGAACTGGAAGGCCATAGGTTGAGTGAGCTAAGCCATACCTCAAAAGCCAAATGTTGAGTTTTTTCATTCATATGTGGAAACTAGACATAAAAAGAACAAATATTTCTAGACATGTATATATGGATTTACCTATATATATATATATATACCAGCATAAATCTACATATCTACATTCACATATACATGCCTATATTCATTATATGCAGACATATATATATATATATATATATATATATATATATATAGAGAGAGAGAGAGAGAGAGAGAGAGAGAGAGAGAGAGAATAACCCAGGTACTGATGGTTCATACCTGTAATCTTAGCTACTCAGGAGGCAGAGATTTGAGGATCATGGTTTGAAGCCAGCCCAGGCAGGAAAGTCTGTGAGATTTTTATCTCCAATTAACCACCAAAACACCAGCTCTTAAGCAAAGAAGCTCAGGGACAGCACTCAGGTACTGAGGTCATGCCCCAAGATGGAGAGAGAGGGAGAGTCTTAAGCATGGGACTGTTATTAAGTGAATGAAGGGGAGTGGAGAAGGAAAAAAGATGGATAGTAAATAATTTCAAAATCTATGGCAAGTATGTATGAAGATGGCATAAAGAATCTCTGAAAAAGCTATCAATTTATAGGGTCTTGGGAAAGTGAAAAGGAGAAAGAAGTAGAGATGGTTATTCGGATAAAAATATAACATGTGCAGTATGTTTTTTTGTTATTGTTGCTGTTGGTGGTGGTGGTGGTGGTAGTGTTGGTGTTTGTTTTTTCTTTGTTTTTTTTTTTTCCTCTAAGGGGCAAAAGGAGGTGGGCATAGAAATGGAGGGGAAAAGAGTGAACAAACACAACAATGCTATTCAGTAGACACTATGTAGAAAATGAACTATGTTACTTGTGGGTGGGGTTGGGGGGGGTAATAGGAAGAGATAACATTGTCCCAAAAAGAAATGTACTCATTACTTACTTGACTTATGAAATCTATCACTTTGACCACAGCTCCACTTCCAGTTTTCAGATGGTTAATTGGAGATATAGTGTCATGGACTCTTCTGCCTGAGCTGGCTTTGAACCACAGTTCTCAAGTCTTAGCCTCCTGAGTTGCTAGAATTATAAGCCCAGCTAGTAAAATCATGTTTTAAAAGAAAAAATATATATAGCGTATACATGTCTGAAATGCCATGCTGAAACTGCTTTGTGCAATTAATATGCACTCAAACAAAATGGCCAGGAAGTATTGGCTCACAGCTGTAATCCTAGCTACTCAGGGGACTAAGATCTGAGGATCAGAGTTCAAAGTCAACCCAGGAAGGAAAGTCAGTAGGACTCTCTAGTTAACCACCAAATGAAAATCTGGAAGTAGAGTTGGGGCTCAGTGGTAGAACTCTAACCTTGAGCACAGAAGCTCAGGCCCTAAGTTTAGCACCCAGGCCCTGAGTTCAAGTCCAGAACCAGTACAAAAAAAGGGGAAAAAAGGGGGCTAAGAGTTTGGCCTAGTGGTAGAGTGCTTGCCTAGCATGCATGAAGACCCGGGTTCGATTCCTTGGTACCACATGCATAGAAAAAAGCTGGAAGTGGTGCTGAGGCTCAAGTGGTAGAGCTCTAGCCTTAAGAAAGTCCAAGGACAGGGCTCAGGCCTTGAGCTCAAGCCCAAGACTGGCAAATAAAATAAAATAAAGGGGAAAAAAGGAAGGAAGGAGGGAGAGAGGGCAAGTGGACAGGAAGGAAGGAAGAGAGGGAGGGAGGGAGGGAGGGAGGGAAGGAGGGAGGGAGGGAGGGAGGGAGGGAGGAGAAAGAATGAAAAGAAAGCAAAATGGGCTCCATTTGGGGGCTACTAGTAGAAAGGTAATAAAGGATGACTGTGCTCAATGCCACTTATTTGCCTGTATGAAAATGGAATAGTGAAATCTGAGTAGTGTTTTAAGGAGGAACAGGTGCTAGTAGCTGGTATCTATAATCCTAGCAACTCAGAATCCTAAAATCTGAGGAGTTAGGTTGGAAGCCAGCCTGGGAAGAAAAGTTGATGAGATTCTTATCTCTAATTAAGCAGCAAAAAGCCAAAAATGGAGTTATGGCTCAAGTGATAGAATAGCAACCTTGAGTGAAAAAGCTAAGAGAGCTGAGAGATAGTACCCAGGCCCCGAGTTCAAGCCATAGTATAACAAATAAAATTAAATGGAAGAGGGAGGAGGAGGGAGAAAAGTGATTGATGGGGTGAGGTTGATTAGATCCACTGTGGACATATGTGAAAGTGTCATAATGAAAGTTCCTGAACAATTAATCTATGAAAACAAGACAAAACAAAAATGGCCATTTGAGGGTTTTTTTTCCTGTGGAACCAGAATGTGTAGATTTTAATAGACAGATAGCTACTAAGTTAATATTCAGGTCAGTGCAGTGTAGGAAACACTACTAATCTAAGTACAACATGGACCTGTTTTCAGTCAGCATCAACAGAATGTCATATTCCTAGTAATTATTATACCTAAGAGCTGGCTTAGCCACTGATTTATACTGACAACTTCAATATATTCAAGGCACTGGAGTTTATAAGACTAAAATCTTTTATTTAGGCCTTGCTGAAAGAGTTCAGCTTCCTGTTCAAGTCTTCCCCTCTTAGCCCTCACCATACACACATAGACACACACGCATACACACACACACACACACAAGCACACACACAAACACATGCATATATATCATCTTGAAGACATGTTACTATATATAATGTGTGATATATAAGTATATAACATTTACATATGCTACTAAATTATATAATATTACTCTTTCTGTGTATGTATGCACACATACCAAGTTTGTATGCATATATATGATATATGTGTATATATGATATATATGTATACACCATATATATATATATATATATATATATGCTTCTCACAGGAAGTTAGGCTCCTAAAATACTCACTTTGAAAGGAAGCAGAAAGCCAGCTAAAAGCAGTTCATAATTGTAATCTCAGTCACTCAGGAGGCTGAGATCTGAAGATCAAGGCTTGAAGCCATATCCAAGAGACGATTTATCTCTCTGGAGGCAAAACTGGGCAGGAAAGTCCATGAGATTCTTCCAGTTGACCAGCAAAAAGCTGTCAGTACAGTTATGGCCCAAGTGGTAAAGTGCCAACTGTAAAAGAAAGGCAGGCTAGCCAGTAAGTGGTCTCCGGGCTGTAGTCCTACTAAGTGCCAGCTTGATGACCTTGACCTTGGGAAAGTTCTTTAACCTCAGCTTCATTATCTGTATAATGGAAATTCTAAAAGAGGGTAGTTGAGAATTAGTGGAAATAATGTATTTAACATGTTAGTTAACAAAGCCTGGCCCACAATAAACATTTCCTAAAAATTAACTATCACTGTACTTCGGTTTAGCATATGAGTCAACTGCTCACAGTTCAAGGAACAGTGTTCTGGTCTGGGTGGAATGGATGCTTAACATCTATTCCTAGATGCTCTGGAGTTCCTTTCCCAGAACCCTAACCCTGGTTATCTTCTATACTGGCTGCAACTCCCGAAAGGTTCTGGGGTTCATTTCTTCCTGTGCTCACTTGTGGCACTATTCAAAGCTTTACAGGTTTCAACTGATCCATTGTGTGAGTGTGTGAACAGAAGCTCTAAGAATAACCAGGCAAAGAAGTGACATGGGATGGATATGCTGCTGGTGGTGGTGTGCGCATGCGTGCGTGCTAATAATGGGACTGGAACTCAGCTCCAGGGTACTATCCCTGAGTCAAAGCTGATGTTCTACCACTTCCACACCTCCACTTCCAGCTTTTTGCTACTAAATTGGAGATAAGAATCTCATGGACTTGATTGCCCAATTTTGCTTGCACCCATAAGTCTCAAGTCTCAGCCTCCCAAGTAGCTAGGACTACAGGCATGAGCCATTAGTGCTGGATGTCATGTTTGGATTGTTCTGACAATCTCCTGTGGTGTGACATGCTTTGTAGTCTTCTGCAAATGTGCTTTGCTTTCCATTCATATCAGGAGGTAGGACAAGAGAAAACAGCTACTAATGAGAACTTCAGCTCCCAGTAGCAAGCTCTACCCAAGGCAGTCACTCTAGCCATCCAAATTCAATGGTGGCCTAGAGGCCATTTAGAATCCAGGCAGTCTCCAGGATTGCACACTAGATCAGGTCTGATTGCTGGTCTCCTCCAGCTTCCATGTACACCACCATCCAGCAGTATCTGTTTCACAGCTCGCATTGCACATCGCATCACCAGATGAGCTGAGAACCTCTTGAATGGGATTTGTGAAAATGGAAGGGAAATATTATTCCTAATTAGGCAAACTGAATGCTCTAAGAATTGTCAAAAACATAAGTGAAAATAGAACATCCAGATTTTTTCATTTATTTTCTTCTTCCTACTCTACCTTCAAGATTCTTTCTTGCTTTCAGATACTATATAAGGTGTTGGCAGCTAGTGTCTGTCCTGTCCACACCTGGGCAGGTGCAGAGCTGGGGGAGGGGCACAGATGCCATCTCCTCTCCAGTTTAAGCAATGCTGTTGGGGGGGCCACAGAAATGGAGGGAGATGAAGAATGAAGGTACTCACTAGACACTATGTTGAAAATTAACTATACACCTTGTGGGTGGGGACAGGAGGGAAAAACTGGGAGATAGTGAGTAAAGGGGTGACATTGTTCAAAAAGAAATGTACTCATTGTATGATTATTTAATCATAACCCCTCTGCACATCACCTTTATAATAGTTAATAATTTTTGCCAGTCCTGGGCTTGAACTCAGGGCCTGAGCCCTGTCCTTGGACTTTCTCAAGGCTAGAGATCTACCACTTGAGCCTCAGCACCACTTCTGGCTTTTTTTTTCTATGTATGTGGTACCAAGGAATCGAACCCAGGTCTTCGTGCATGCTAGGCAAGCACTCTACCACTAGGCCAAGCTCTCAGCCCACAATAACTCATATTTTTAAAGAAAAGCCGTGCAATCTACCCTAGTGTGGGTGGTAAGGACTTTATACTCTTATTTTAAGGCAGAAACGTGCTTTTCCTGGCTTAAGGCATGTGTTGATAGCCTAAAAGGTAGAGTTTGGCCAGGTATTGATGGTTCACATCTGTAGGCCTAGCTATTTAGGAGGCTGAGATCTGAAGATCGTAGTTCAAAGCCAGCCTAGGCAGTAAAATCTGCAAGATTTTTATTGCCAATCAACTACCTGAAAACTGGAATTGATGCTAAAGCTCAAACTGGCAGAGTGCTAGCCCTGAGCAGAACTCAGTGGCAGTGTCCAGGCCTTGAGTTCAAGCCCTACAACTGATTAAAAGAAAGGGGATTGGGGAGTTTGGCCTAGTGCTTGCCTAGCATGAACGAAGACCTGGGTTTGATTCCTCGGTACCACGTACATAGAAAAAAAGCCAGAAGTGGTGCTGAGGCTCAAGGGGTAGAGCTCTAGCCTTGAGAAAACCCAACAACAGTGCTCAGGCCCTGAGCTCAAGCCCAGGACTGGCAAAAAACAAAAAACAAAAACAAAAAAAAAAACCTAGAGTTTGGATGGTAGCACAATCATTTCCGTTGGCTCAGCTTCCACATGTGTGAAATGGGGCTCATAATAGTTAACAAGGAGTTAACACTCAGGTATTACTAGAAAGAGGGCTGGCACATAACTATCCCATCAATATAACCTATTATGTCATTTTGTCCTCTAGTTTCAGGCCATCAAACCATATGCAGGCAAAAGTTACCCTCTTTTCTCTCTCTTTCTTTCTCTCTTTCTTCCTTTCTTTCTTTCTTCTTTCTTCTTTCTTTTCTTTCTTTATGTGTGTGCCTGTACTAAGGCTTGAACTCAGGGCCTCTTATTCTTGTTTAGGTTTCACTCAAGTCTAGAGCTCTACCATTTGAGATATACCTCCACTTTCATCCTTTTGCTGATTAATTGGAGATAAATGTCTGTGAGACATTTTCTGCCCAAGCTGACTTTGAACCGTGATTCTCAGATCTCAGCCTCATGTATAACTAGGATTATAAGTGTAAGCCACTGGCACCCAATCACCAAGCTCTCTTGTTATTTGGGTTATTACTTTGTCCTAAGAACCAACATGGAATACCTTGGGCTAACTTAACTACGGAGGCTAAAATGAACATGATTTTTTATTGCTCCTTCAGTGAGTCCTTTTTAAAGGACTCTTCAGATCTGCAAAGAAAAAGAACTACATTATTATTTATAAGGTGAAACATTGCTCAGAGCCCAACTAAGTATGCAACAGTCTAAGAACAGGTCAAACAATATACAACTATCATGTAACCATTAAGAATGGTGCTTTTGAAGAATTGTTCATGTCTAGGAACTGCTCATGAAACAAAAGTAGAAAAACAGGCTTCAAAATTGTGTGTACAACTGAATCACTGGTAACTATTGTAAACACATTTCAGAGAAGCAAAATTTATCTAGAGAAATACATCAAAATATAGTGACGAGGGCTGGGAGCTGGTGACTCACACCTGTAATCCTGGCTAAGATCTGAAGCGGCCAGGTCAAAAAAGTTCATGATACTCTTATTTCCAATTAACCACAAAAAATCCAGAAGTGGAGCTGTAGCTCAAGTGGCACAATGCCAGCTTTGAGAAAAAAAGCTGAGGGAGAATGCCCAGGCCCTTACTTCAAGTCCCGGTACCAGCATCAGTCAATCAATACATTAGCAGTTCAGAGTTTCTGTGGGTGAAGGGACTTACATATTTGCATACCGGGTTTTTGTTTCATTTCTTTTTTTTCTTGTGCCTTCCATATATTACAGAAATTCTTGTATTGGAGAAAGATTAAATCAAACTATACGAAAAAAGAAACAAACTTGGGGCTGGGGTATTGGCCGAGTGGTAGAGTGCTTGCCTAGCATGCACAAAGACCCAGACTCAATTCTTTACTACCACATACATAGAAAAAGCCAGAAGTGGTGCTGTGGTTCAAGTGGTAGAGCTCTAGCCTTGAGAAACCCAAGGTCGGTAATCAGGCCCTGAGTTCAAGCCCCTGAACTGGCAACTAAAGAAAAAAAGAAAAGGAAAAAAGAAACATCTTTCAGAAGGTGACTTCCTCAGTTCCTACTTTTGTTTGGAGTAGAAGACCCTGAAGAACAAAGGCAGGTGTTGTCTCTTTCTAATTTATCTTTGCTCTTGAAAGAAAAGCTATGAGAAAGCTCTGGGTTTAAAACTGCAGATAGATAGACAAAGATAGGAATGGGGAGTTGTTGCCAGATAAGAACCTCTTCAAGGTCTTAAGATACAAGTTACCATAGACTAATCTCAACCATTTATTTTCCCCAACACTAGGGAGAAATATCCCTGGCCCACAGCAATATGGAAGAGAGCCATCTATCAACTCTTTCAAAGTAGTTTTTAAAAAAGCAGTGTTAAAGGAAGAAGAAGAAAAAGACAATACCAACAGGACATCATATAAGTCTAAATAGACAAGTTAAAAAAAAAATTTCCACACGTCTGTACCCACAACCTTGCTAACTGACTTCCTGTTCCAGTTTTTATACCTAAGGAAAGATTACTAAGAACTCAAAGTGAGCCAGGCACCAGTGGCTCATGCCTGTAATCCTAGTTACTCAGGAAGCTGAGATCTGAGCCTGGACAGAAAAGTCAGTGAAAATCTAATCTCCAATGAACTACTAAAACTCCAGAAGTGGAGCTGTGGCTTAAGTGATAAAGATGTAGCTTAGGGACAGAACCTAGGCCCTAAATACAAGCTCCAGGACTGGCACAGAAGAAGAAGAAGAAGAAGAAGAAGAAGAAGAAGAAGAAGAAGAAGAAGAAGAAGGAGGAGGAGGAGGAGGAGGAGGAGGAGGAGGAGGAGGAGGAGGAGGAGGAGGAGGAGGAGGAGGAGGAGGAGGAGGAGGAAGAGAAAGGAAGGAAAGAAGGGAGGGAGGGAAAAAGTTTAAGATAAGCAGAAGGCTGCTAGCTCATGCTTATAATTTTAGCTACTTAGGAAGCTCAGATCTGAGAGTCACAGTTCAAAACCAAGCCAAGCAGAAATTTTGGTGGGATTCTTATCTCCAATTAACCAACAATAAAACAAAAATGGAATCATGGACCTCATGGTAGAATGATGGCCTTTAATGAAAAGGCCACAGGAGAGCTCCCTGCCCCTAGCCAAGGTCAAGCCTCAGAGCCGGCACCCACACATGCACACACCCATTCACACACACAGTACAGAAAGCATGAAAAAGCTTGAATGTCTCAGGGAATGGCAGTATCTGAAGGAGGCACTGCCCCATCCCCTGTGGATATCTTGGCCCCTCATCTCTGTACCTTCCCAACAGGGGGTCTTGCAGAAGTAACACTTTTGGCAAGAGTCATAAAATTAAGATTATTTATGATACAGAAGTGAATTAATAATATTTTTCAAGGACCCGAAGGATTTATGTAGAGGAACTCCTGTTTTAGTAACTAACCCCTTTTGGATGAATTCCAAGATAAATCAGACTTGTCTGGCTTCTGCCAGAGCCCTTCCACCTCTTCCACTTTCTCTTGGCAAATAATCTCTTGTATTTTACTAGAGGACTATGGACAAGGAGCTGACTTTCCTGCCTGCCTTTTCTAACCTGATTCCCACTTCAAAACCTCTCTCTCTCTTTCACTCCTTCAAAACAAGAGGAAGCATGGAAGGAGGTATTTCATGACCATGGCATGCACAAACACCCCTTGATAGCTTGTGAGGGGGAATGGAGAAAATTATATACACTTTTTTCCCCCTTTTGTCCTATGCTGGTGATTAAGCCCAGAGTCTTGTGCATGCTAGGCGAGTTTTCTACCTACATCTCCTGCCCCAAATTGTCTTTTATCAGTAGATGTGTGTGTGTGTGTGTGTGTGTGTGTGTGTGTGTGTATGTGTGTGTGTGTGTGTGGTGGAGAGAATGGGCCTATGGTGGGAGATGTAGAGAAGGAGAAAAGTGTAGGGAATAGAAGAGGGATTTGGGGGTCTTCACTCTGAAAGAAGGGTCCAGGGAAGACAGGACCAGAAGCTTGAGAAAAAGACTTAGTTTGGCACAATATGCTCCAATCACAAAGGCCTAACTTAGTCTGGCAGAGTGACTAAGTGATTCAGCAAGGCCCTGAGTTCAATCCCTCTCACCACCCCTCCCCCCCCACACCATTAACTTACAATCGTTAATAAACTCATAAGATGGTTGCTGAGACAGAACCCATGCTCTCATGGGTCCTCCTATGCCACCACACAAGTGTCATCCGGAATGGTGTCCTGATAGGGTACTATCAAAGAAATGGTTCCTGGGGCTGGGAGTTTGGCCTAGTGGTAGAGTGCTTGCCTAACATTCACAAAGCCCTGGGTTTGATTTCCAGTACCGTATACACAGAAAGAGCCAGAGGTGATGCTGTGGCTCAAGTGGCAGAGTATTAGCCTTGAGCAAAATGAAGTTCCAGGACAGTGCCCAGGTCCTGAGTTCAAGCCCCAGGACTGGAAAAAAAAATATGCTGCTGACTCACACTTATAATCCTAGCTAGTCAGGAGGCTCAGATTGGAGGATCAAGGTTTGAAGCTAGTCCACGTAACAAAGCCCATGAGATTCATATCTCCAAAAAGCTGAGAGTGGAGGTGTGACTTAGGTGGTAAGGAGCCACCACCTTTGTTTGAAAAAAAAACAAAGGGATAACACCCAGGCCCAGAGTTTAAGCCCCCTCGCCAGTATAAATAAAAGAAGAAGAAAGAGAAGAAGAAGAAGAAGAAGAAGAAGAAGAAGAAGAAGAAGAAGAAGAAGAAGAAGAAGAGGAAGAGGAAGAGGAAGAGGAAGAGGAAGAGGAAGAAGAAGAAGAAGAAGAAGAAGAAGAAGAAGAAGAAGAAGAAGAAGAAGAAGAAGAAGAAGAAGAAAGCAAGAAAGAATCGGAACTCAAGGGGATGGATGAAATGGATGAATGGGTGAGATTGGAAGAGATAAAAGAGAACAGTGGAAGCATGACAATGATCAGGATGCATTCCATTCACCATAAAATGACATATTGAATTAAAACCCCTCTGTACAACTACTTAAAGATAATTTTTTTAAACTAAAACAAAGCAACAACAACTAAAAAAACATAATGGGGGACTGGGAGCATGGCCTAGTGTTAAAGTGCTTGTCTGGCATGCACAAAGACCTCAATTCCTCCATACTGCACAAATAGAAAAGGCTAGAAGTGGTTTTATGGCTCAAGTGGTAGAGCTCTATCCTTGAGAAAGTCTAAGGACAATGCTCAAGCCCTGAGTTCAATCCCCAAGACTGGCAAAAAAAAAAAAGAAAAGAAAAGAACAGAGCAGGGGTGATTCATGCCTGTAAGCCTAGCTACTCAGGAGGCTCAGATCTAAGAACCAAGGTTCAGAACCACTTCAGGCAGAAAAAGTCTATGAGACCCTTATATCCAATTAATCAGCAAAAAGCTGTAAATGGAACTGTGTCTCAAGTGGTATAGAACTAGCCTAAAGCAAAATGCCCAGGGCCAGCACCTCAGCTCTGAGTTCAAAATCAGCACACACGATCGCGCGCGCGCGCGCGCGCGCACACACACACACACACACACACACACACACACACACACACACAAATAAAAGAAAAGATGAAAATCATTCTTTGTGTAAGAACCACATTTTTTTAAAAAATGGAGAACAGGGTAGATTTGGGCCCTCAGTCATATTTTGCTAGCCTTGGTTTTACTAAACTTACCTTCCCCTTAGCTTTTTCATGCAGCTGGGGACAGGCTAGACTGAAGGACTCCTGGGCTGGGTTTGGCACCGTGCTCTCCTGCAGAGTACTGTCCTCACCTATGAAACCACATGTTTGTTTATCACCCTCAGCTCATGGCTGTTTCCTGAGGAACTCCCCTCCAACTCTACAAAGCATGTCAAACCAGAAAGAGAAAAGTTGTCTGCCGTCCCTGCAGGAAATGGCCATAAAATAGACAGAACCAGCCAGAACTAGATGACAGCCCCTGAAACTAAGCCCCAGGGCCAGGTGAAAGGGCACTTCCCTAAAACCACAACAAGTCTGGCTAATTTGATGCTTCCACCAGACTTCATATAATAAAAAGAAATTTCTAGAAGAATAGAGAAGGCATTGCTAAAAATCAGAGGCCAAGAGAAGAGTCCTGGATCTAGAAATGGAATACCAATCTCAAACAGGAGGCCAAGGCCAAGGCCAGACAACAGGTAGAGAACAGGTATGCTCTTAAGCCCAAGGCCAGTAGGCAACTTAGGCCCAGACCCAGACAGAAGTCTGAAAACATTGAGAAGCCTAAACATAATCACAACTGCTAACACTCAGCAACCACATCCTGTGCTCTAGGCACTCTGTTGTTAGGTTGTTTAAATCATACAATATCTTATTTAACTCTTTCAGATGTCGTGATGTAATCAACATAAAACATCTCCTTGGATTTGTTTTATTTATTTTTAATTTTTATAAGTACTTGCTGAGCTTGGGATGTAGCTTAGAGTAGAGCACTTGCAAAAATCCCTGGGTTTGTGGCAGATTGTTGGATTGGATGCTGAGTATTTAGTTCTGACAGAGTTTGTTGACAATTGTCTTCCCTAAAACACTAAATAATATTGTATTTCAGCTTTTGTTTGAGATATGAAGTGTGCAATCACTGGACTCTGCCACTGTCCCACACAGCCAGGTATAAGCAGAGCACCTGTAATTCTACTCAGGAGTCTGACCTGCAAGAATCATGGTTCGGAGCCAGACTGGCCAGAGAAGTCTGTGAGACTCTTATCTCCAATTAACCAGCAAAAAGCTGAAAGTAGAGTTGTGGTTCAGGTAGTAGAGTACTAACCTTGAATAAAAAAGCTAAGGGAGGGGCCGGGAGTTTGGCCTAGTGGTTAAAGTGCTTGCCTAGCATGCATGAAGACCCAGGTTCAATTCCTCGGTACCACATATAGAAAAAAGCCGGAAGTGGTGCTGAGGCTCAAGTGGTAGAGCTCTAGCCTTGAGAAAGTCCAAGGACAGTGCTCAGGCCCTGAGCTCAAGCCCAGGACTGGCAAAAAAAAAAAAAAAAAAAAGCTAAGGGACTGTACCCAGGTCTTGAGCTCAAACCCCAGGACTGACAAAAAATGGGGAGGGGGGGGTTAGTCATGTTCCAATAAAATGATTTTCAAAAGCAGGTGTGAAGCCAAAGCTGGATATTGTAGCGTGCTGAATGCTGTACTATAAGAGAAAGCATTAAGTAGTTACACAAGTAACAATCATTAAATGACATCAAAAGTTCTTGATTAAAAACACAAACCCTGTGTGTAGGTTTTATTTGTTGTTGTTGTGATTGTTGTTTATTACACCGTTACTGGGGCTTGAACTCAGGGCCTTGCATTCTTAGTCAGCTTTCTTGCTCACAGCTTGTATTCAGCCACTTGAGCCATGCCCCCAGTCCAGGATTTTACTTGTTAATTGGAAATAAAGTCTCTTGGATTTGTCTGTCAGGGCTGGCTTTGAACAGAGAATTTTTAGCTCTCGGTCTCCTGTGTAGCTAGACTTACTGGTGTAAGCCACTAGTTTCTAGCATCTTCTTACTTTATTTTGGTTTTATGTTTGCTTATCTTCACACAATTCCTTTTGTGAATTCTCATTTTATTCAACTAAATAAAGAGGAAAAATGAATTTTTATCCACCCCCTAGGCTAGAAGACTGGCAAGGGCTTTGATATAATGAGACAGCAGAACAAACCTGGTGGAGAAATGCTAAAGAGAAGGATGTACAGGAGGTAGGCAGCTGTGTTCTTTCTCTTTTTGTGGCTGGTGCCATCTTACACGGACTCTCAGTAAGTTTTCCTATTGCCTGGCATGGTAGCACCTGTAATCCTTGGGAGGTAGACACAGGAGGATTTGAGGCCAACTTAGGCTATTATAGCCAAACCTTGTCTCAGATCCAGCAAACAACAGTAACAACAAAACAAATTAAGTAACCAAGCATTGGGTATCTGTATGTATGTATGTATGTGCCAGTAGTGGGACTTTTAAACTCAAGTCGTGGGATCTATCTCTGAGCTCCACCTCTGGCAAACAAGAGACGAGTCTCATAGATTTTCCTGCCCAGAATGGTTATAAATTGCAATCCTCAGAACCCAGCCTCCTGAGTAGCTAGGATTACAGATGTGATCAACCAGTACTAGCACGTGCACATGTACACACACAAAGGAAAAAGAATCCACTCAAGAATGTCTCCTGGGGCTTCCAGCTCTAGCAAGCCAGCCCAGGCCTCTTCTTCATCTATCTTGAATACTGTGCTCCTCTTAAGATTTCCCTCATCGACAGCTAACATTCTACTGTTAGTGATCACTGGACTCTCAACTTCTAAGCTCTGTAATAAAGAATTCCTCTGGGAGCATATTCCATATGGAGCGTGGCTTGCATAAATCCTCTTAAGTCTCCTCCTGTTTCTTTCCTCTGAAATTCCTAGCTGGGGTTTGGGCCAGCTATTGTTTCCAGAATGGGATTCCTAGTTCACCAGCACCAGCTTCTCCAGGGAACTTGCTAGTGATGCAAATTCTCCAGGACTCTTCCTAGATCTGCAATCTGTAATTCTCTGGGAATAGTCTAGTACTCAGGGGTTTAACATGCCTGCCAGGTGACTCTGAGGTGTATGAAAGAATGTTTAAGGAACACTGCCTTACAGGAAGGAAGCTTTTGCTCATTAAATCCTAGTTGATGGTCTGGTGCTGTGGGCCACCCCTGTAATCTTAGACTTGGGAGGTTGAAGCAATAGGACCGGGAACGAGAGGATTGAGAATAATCTGGGTTACCTTAGCCTGGCCTACAAAGTAAGAATCTGCCTCAACAGATGAAAAAAGCTAGCCAAATTTTTTGTTGGTTCCCTGAGAATGGCAACAGGTTATTTTCAATCTGAACAAGAAAGCTAGTTGATCTTAGCTGGGCTGGGCATAGACGCACAGTGAATGCCTAGCATGTGAAATACCCTGGGTTTGATCCCCGGTACCACAAAGGGAAGGGGCAGGGGACAAGGGGAGACAGTATTGAGAAAGTGACAGGTAAAACATTTATTAATAATTTTCCAACAAGATATTTTCAAATAAGTGATTGTTCCAAAAAAAACCTAAAAATGAATATGCTTAATACAGATTTAGAAACAAGACTGATTTTCTTCTGCCTCATTTAGTCTGGCTTCTGTGAGATCATGTGGACAGTCTGGGGCGTGGAAGGGATAACTACAAGCTTCTCTACTTCTAGGATACAGTATTATGAAAGAAATGATGCTAGGAGTCGGGCATTGTTGTAGGAGCTGGGTGCCTCCCACATACAAGGAAGTTCATCCCTTTATCCCTTCTTAAGTCAGTCTTTGGCAGTCTACACTCATAAACAGAGATGATCAAGACCTTTCCAGAAAGGTAACTGTTTGTTTTGAGGTCATAAAAATGAATCCTTGCTTTGTTTTCAAAGGAACACGCGCTTCTCTTCAGTGCAATCTATACACACTGCATGACAAGTAGGTGAGGTCCTGAGATTGCAGAGATAAAACTTCATTTGTTGACTTTGGGCCTAGAGCTGAAACAATGGGACAAAAGAGCAGTTTGTTGCAATAAGCCTTATAAAACACAATAATATTAGTCATATACACAGAGGAAAATAGGAGAGGCTTAATGAGATAAATGACATTAAGTCACCACATTAGGGATTAAAATATTCGGATTAAGCAAACACTAAAAAGGTCCAAAAGAAAGGATAAAGACAAGAATGATAACTTCAGATTTAGGAAACAATGGGTCTTTCTATCTGTCTCCTTTGCTGTCTGACAAGAGGGCTTTCAGAGAATGCCTACACCCATTGTAATGCCTACTAACATCCCACTTTTCCATCCCCAAAAAAAACATTCTATGCTCCAGTCACACAAAACCAGCACATTCTTATCTGGTTTTCTCTCTCCTGCACGATTTGAAGCAATGTACTTTTCAGGGACTAAAAGCTCTAGGAGGTTTTTCTTTCTTTTTTTAAAACCGTATTTACATTCTGAGAGTCATTGACCTAAATTCCAAGATGTGGAAGGCTGCTCTCAAGCAAGAAAAAAAAAAAAAAAAAAAAAAAAAAAAAACCAACCAACTATCAGTAATCTTAGCTACTCAGGATCATGGTTCAAAGCTAGCCCAGACAAAAAAAAAAGCCTGTGAGACTATTATCTTCAATTAACTACCAAAATAGCTAGAAGTAGAGCTGTGGCTCAAGTGGTAGAGTGATCACCTTGAGGAAAATAAAAAAGCTCAGGGACAATGCCCAGGCTCTAAGTTCAAGCCCTAGGACTGGCACACACACACACACACACACACACACACACACACACACACACACACGAGATTGCCTACGCCTGTGTACCTGCATAAACAACGAAGGGCATTTCAACACTGCAGGTACAGCATACATACTGGTATTATTTCAACTGACAGTGCTGCTAAGCTGGAGTCCATATTAAAGGTTTATATAGTTGTGTTAAAGTGAACATCAAGCATCTGTAATCCTAGCTTCTCAAGATGCTAAGATCTGAGGATGGAAGTTTGAAGCTAGGCAGGAAAGAAAAATTCATGAGACTCTTATCTCCAATTAGCTCAAGTGAAAAAGCCAAGTGAAGCTGGGTGCTGGTGGCTCACACCTGTAATCCTCCTGTAATCCTAGCTACTTAGGAGGCTGAGATCTGAGGATTGTGGTTCAAAACCAGCCCAGGCACAAAGGTTTGTGAGACTCCAATTAAAACACCAGAAAATCATAAGTGGCACTGTGGCTCAAGTGGTAGAGAGAGAGCCTTGAGCTGAAGATCTCAGGGACAGCACCCAGGCCCAGAGTTCAAGCCCTACAACCGACAAAAAAGCTGGAAAAGCCATGTGAGAACAAGCAGCTCCAATACAACCATCAAACACACACACACACACACACACACACACACACACACACACACACACGGACATCTATAGTTATAAAGAAAAACATATTTTTCAAAACTTAGAACAGAAAAATGCTCACTGGCCTGTATCCAAACACTCCTTGGCATTAGGGATAAGCACAAAAGCCAGAAATCATTTCCGTCTTTCCTTCCTTCCTTTCTTTCTTCCTTCTTCCTTCTTCCATCCTCCCTCCCTCTTTTTTTTTTTTTTTTTTTTTTTAGTACTCGGGCTTGAACACAGGGCTTTGAGGTATCCCTTAAATTTTTCACTCAAGGCTGGTGCTGGTGCCGTACTACTTGAGCTACACCCCCGCTTCCAGAATTTGGGTAATTAGAACGAAGAGTTTTCTGGAATTTTTGTCCAGGGATTGGCTTTGGTTCAGGATCGTCAGATCTTGCCTCTTGAGTAACTAGGAATAGAGGAGTGAGTCACTGGTGCCTGGTACAGTGGTAGAGTGCCAGCCATTTCCTAGCTCTGTTTCTGGGCCTGTTTGTAATACAGGTACTCTGTTTGTAATACATGTACATGATACTCTTATCATGGTAGTGGGATTAGGTAGTAGATACTTCATACCTCCTTTCAGCTAAGAAACACAGAGAGAATGGGACTCGGACCAGGTAAACCTTCCAAGGCCCTCTGGCTTTTATTTACTTCCACCAGCTGACCATCGCCTACAAGTTTCCACTAACTTCCTAAAGTAGTGCCTCCAATTGGAGACCAAGAATCACTACATGAGACTGTGGAGGCATTCCATAATCATAATGGCTGGACCAGCTACATTCTAAGTTCTGAGAGTAACTTTAATATAGTTGATGATGTCTTTAATACCTAGAAGGAAACTGCATTCTTGGTAGAGCTAAATAAAATGATGCTTTGTGCTTTGAAGATTTAATTTTAATTGACACAGCCTTTGCTCTGGAAAATAGGATGTAGAGCAGCTAACACAGTTTTGTTTTGTTGTTGATTTGTGTGCCAGTATGAGGGCTTGAACTCAGGGCCTTGCTCTCTTGCCAAATTGCTTACATTCAGGGCTGGTGCTTTTACTACACAAGCCATACCTCCCCTTCAGATTTTTCTTTTTTTGCTTACTTTGTAAATTTTTTAAAATTTATTAATATTGTAAAGGTGATGCACCTAGGAGTTACAGTTATATATGTCAGGAAATGAGTATATTTCTTTTTGAACAGTGTCACCTCTTCCCTCAGAAAGGTATGGAAATCAAAAACAGTGACAAA
Source organism: Megascapheus bottae (assembly GCF_031878675.1). Taxonomy (NCBI): domain Eukaryota; kingdom Metazoa; phylum Chordata; class Mammalia; order Rodentia; family Geomyidae; genus Megascapheus; species Megascapheus bottae. Next base: position 15,102,347 of record NC_143511.1, read on the forward strand.
GAACAAATAGTGACAAAGGAGAAATAAACCACAGAACAGACAAAATGCTAAATAACAAAAAAACCCCTCTTGTTTCCATTTCTTAGAGTTCATTTCAATAGACATTGTTTTATGTGATCATATGTACACAGCTATTGAGCTTTACTCTCTTGTAGTAATTAGAATGTGCCTATAATTCTACAAATAAACACAATGGATGGTCAGAGATGAAAAATACTTGGGTGTGATAAGTTAAATACTTAAGTCTTTTTTAATGGTTATTTGGAGAAAAGAATTGCACTTTTTCCTGTTTGGACTCGTGTGGAATCTCAATCTCAGATCTCAGTCTCCTGAGTAGCTAAGATTTAGGTTATAAGCTTCTAGCATAAGTCAGTTAGATCCTGAGTAAAGGATTAGAAACTATTTACTTATTAAGGACCAGTAGCCCAGGAAAATACATTCTATGGCTGGAGTTTTATGAGCAGGGCATTAGTCTCTAAAGAGTTGTGACTTATGGCAAGGAAGCACCAAAAGCTTCATCCCAAAATTCCGTTCTGAAGGGACTGCTGAAGATTGGCAGGAGAGACTTCCTCCTCTGACATAGAAGGAGTTCGTACTGGTTAAAAGTTATGAACTAACTAGCAGGTACTGGTGGCTTACCTCTGCAATCCCAGCTAGTCAAGAGGCTTAGATCTCAGGACAAAGATTTGAACCCAGACTAGGCAGACAAATCCTAGAGACTCCTATCTCCAATTAACCAACAAAAAAGCTCAAGTGGTAGAACACTAGCCTTGAACAACAAAAAAAAATTAAGCAAAGACAAAAATGGTACTTTCTTTCGTATGTGGAAGCTAGATGTAATATACACTGGAACATAATAAATTATCCAGGAATCTATGCATTCACACATACTGAAACCAAAGGAGGATACTCTTTGGAGAGAAACACAAATGTCACAATGCCTATAAATAAACTTATTGATGGATGCAGTGGCTCATGCATCTAATCCTAGCTATTTATGAGGCTGAGATCTGAGGATCGAGGTTCAAACCCAGCCAGGGCACTACAGACCAAGAGATTCTTATCTCCAGTTAGCCACTAGAACACTGGAGGTGGGGCTGTCGCTCAAGGGTAGGGTGGTGGTCTTGAGTGGAAGAGCTCAGGGACAATGTTCAGGCCCAGAGTTCAAGCCCCACAACTGACAAAAATAAATAAATACTTAAAAATAAATAAAGTTATTGAAATTTTTTCAAAAAGCTAAGCAAGACTGTGAGGCCCTGGGTTCGAGTCCTAGTACCCCTACAAAACAAGAATAGCAACTATGTATCACCAATTTCTCCTGCTTTATTTCTTTCCCTTGGTTTGTCTCCTACTGTAAGCATAAAGATTGAATCTGTTCTATCTTCCCAAGGACAACTTTTCCTGAAAGGCCTGCAGTAGGGAGAAGAATAACCAAGGTAAAAGTTGATAAGTCTAGTCTATGTATACAGGAATCAATGGACTTACTAGATCTTATTTTACTTATTCTTTCAATGCTAGGGAAGCATTCCAGGACAAGTGCTCGGAAGTGTGTTAGCAGGGTCTCAATGTGGAGTTCTTGATGTCTGGAACCTGGATGAGGCTCTGGAAGAACGAGAAAAGTATTTTTATTGAAGTAGAAGAGACTACAGTGACAAGTGGCTCCCAAGCTTGGGAGCAGGCCTGAGCAAGAAAGCACCGAAGACCACAGAAGTGTGATGCTACGTCTCCTCCCACAGGACAGGCTCCATGTGATGGACAGTTTGAGTGATGATTATAAAAGAGTGTTTCCAACTGTGCATACCCTTTGCCACAATGCATTCTGTTGCAATGATATGAATAACATGGCAGGACATAAACACAAAGCCTTGATTTGGGGTTTACAGAGAAAGGTTTTTTAAGATCAGACAAATGCAGTACAGCATGTATGCCTTTTTCTTTTTCTGAGTCTTCCTTTTGGTGAGACTGTCTCTTTAATAAGCTGGGGTTTTTGTTTGTGGTTTTACTTTTGTGTGTGTGCTAGTCCTGGGGCTTAAACTCAAGGCTTGGGCATTGTCCCTGAGCTGTTTTGCTCAAGGCCAGCTCTCTATCTCCTGAGACATAGCACCACTTCCGGCTTTTTTGTAGTTCACTGGAGTTGCTCCAACCTTTCCTGCCTGGGCTGGTTTCAAACCCAGATCCTTAGCTCAGCCTCCTGGAGTAGCTAGGAGTACAGGCTCGAGCTTCTAGAGCTGGACTATCTAGATGTTTTGAAAGCAAAGTAACCCCTAGGGAAGGGTCAGAGTGAATTCTGCACTAAGTCTTGGGTAATAGGGGTGGAACTAGGCCTGGGACTCAGGAAATAGGTCTCCGCCTCCCTCTGTCATCTCTACCCTACTTTCCTGTACCAGAGCTGCACTCTCAGCCATATATTTAATGTTTTATAAATCAGAACATTTTACAGGTTTTTTAAAGCTATGATCTGAGTAGACAATGTGTTAATACTTCTTTGCTAGAAAGAACCAAATCTAAAGAGAAAAATCCCCTTTCTCTTTTTTCCCCCTCTCTCATCTCATAAATGAAGATTTTTGCATTTCATTTTTTTAACCATTCTAAAGGAAATCTGATTGCCAAGGAAAGTTTTCAAATGAAGAAAGACATGGAGAAGAAGTTCTAGAAGGTCTCTTGGTAGATAGAGAATTGCTGAATCAAAAGATAATTTAGTTTGATTTCTTACTACATCACAGCAAATCATAGCTATTTGGATTCTTATTTAACCAACCAAGCCTCATCAAGACTCACTAAATCTTATTCAGAGATTTGAGAGACCGAGGCCATCACTAATAAAACAGATGTGGAAGCAAAGCCTCTGAAAGGGAAGTTCAAAAATAATTGTAGATCGGGTCACATCTCTCCAGAGTCCAGACTTCCTAATTTCTGTACGTGTTTCTCAAGGGTTTCCAAGGCACAGCATCGTATTTAGTAGGTGAGATGGCACAAACAAAATTCAAAGAGAGCATATTGGAGACCTAATTCCATTAACCTCTCACTGGTTAGCCGTATTATCCTTTTTTTGGTATATTATCTAAACTCAAGGAGAGCATTTAGTCACCTACAACAGTTGTTTTATATGTTGTTTATTATTTGTGTTCATAGCATTCCCACTCAAAGATGACAAGTTTGCCTTTCTAGTCCCAAAAAGCTATGAGTACTGCTGATGTTTTTCACAAATATGACACAATCTACGGTGAGGTAACAGGTCAAAGTCACTGACTCTTGCCTTTCCCTGAGATGCATGTATCCTTCTCTGGAGGAGCACTATGCATTTTTCTTGGGCTCCAGAGTACTAGGTCATGAATAGATTAGAATTCCCCAGGGTGCACTTTTGGGATCTGTTCCCCAGTTTGAGTTGACATGAAGTTAGGCCTTCAATGTACCTCAGGAAAAGAAAAAGAAAGAAGGGGGTGGGGGGGGGAAGAAGGAAACCAGGGGTCATAGGGCAAGCAACAGTGTTAAGTATTTTACTATGTTATCTCAGCAAATCTCCTTCACTGCAGAGATACTGCTTTTTGTCCTCATCTTAGACATGAGGAAGTAAAGGCCCAGACGGAAGTGGCTTGTTTAAGGTCATCTGCTGGGGAGGGATTCCATTTCCTGAAGTTTGATCATAAACTTGATGCTTTTTTGTTTTGCTTTGCTTTGCTGTCCACTGTAGGCTAAAGGCTGGGAGGGAGATGCTGTGTAGAAGCTAGGAGGCCCTTGAGGCAGAAAAGAGCCAGCAGAAAAGGAAACAACTGAAAAATTAGGAAGTAAGAGTCTAGGATCATATTGATTTGGAACTGAACAATAATTTCATAAAGAAAGAAAGGAAGGAAGGGAGGAGGGAGAAGGAAGGGAAGGGAAAGGGAGGGAAGGAAGGAGGAAAGGCTTATGACTTACCCTTTGAAAACACTATAAAGAAAAGTCTGTCATTTGCCCTGAAGTTAGTGACCAAACTAGGATATAGTTTCGGAGTAGAAGGGCTTTCCATAAACTGAATGGTAATAAACTGAAAGCAGGAATGTAGCTCAGTGGTAGAATGTAGAATTAGCTGGGTTTATTCCTCAACATCTCAAAAAATACAAAATATTATATATATATTAATATATATGTAATATATTAACATATATATATATATTTTTGCCAGTCATGGGGCTTGAACTCTGGGCCTGAGCACTGTCCTTGGACTTTTTCTCAAGGCCAGAGCTCTACCACTTGAGCCACAGAATCATTTCCAGCTTTTTTCTATGTATGTGGTACCGAGGAATTGAAACCAGGCCTTCGTGCATGCACTATACCACTAGGCCAAACTCCCGGGCCCATAAAATAATATTTTTTAAAAATGAATTAAACCAGGTGCCAGTGACTCATGCCTGCAATAGTAGCTATTCAGGAGGCTAAGATTTGAGAAAGCCAGTCCCCACTGTCTGTGCTGGAAGTTCCTGAGACTCTTATCTCCAATTAACCACCAGGAAATGGGAAATAGCATTGTGGTTCAAAGTGGTAGGGCACTAACCTTGAGCTGAACAGTTTGGGGACAGTAACCGGGCCCAGAGTTCAAGCCCCACAAATAAATAAATAAATAAATATGATAGGAACCAGTGGTAGTTGTCTATAATACAGCTACTCAGTTCTGATCTGGAAGATCGAGGTTTGAAGCCAGCAGAAAAATCCAGAAGTGTTCTCCAATTAGCCAGCAAAATGCAGGCTGGAGCATAGCTCAAGTAGTAGAATACAAGACATGATGAGCAAGTAATTCAAGTGAGTGAGACCTTGAGTTCAAGCTCTGGTACCAGGACAGTAAAATAAAATAGAAAAATTCTACAGCATAATCTTAAAGGAAGGGCTGTGTGTACATGTGTTGTTTGTTATTGTTTGCTTTTGTTGTGCTGGTCTTGACAATTGAATTTAGAACTTGAGGCCTGGGAGCTTTTGAAGCTCAAGGCTAGTCCTCTGTCAGTGTGAGCCACAGCTCTGCTTCCTGCTTTTGGTGATTATTTGGCAATCAGAGTCTTTCCTAGACTTTCCTGCCCAATCTAGCTTCAAATCAGGAGCCTTACATCTCTGCCTCTAGAGTAGCTAGGATTACAGGTGTGAGCCACACACAGCCAGCTCAAGCAAAGTCTTAAAATCATGTGTTACAGCCTGTGTCTGTGAAAAGGGAGTGAGGAAGGACTGGGTTGAAGTTTATCTTTGAACACCATTGATTTATTGATTTCTGTGGAGCATAGAGACACTTCCTTCCATGTTCCATTGAGGAAATATTTCCAGTGGTGTTACCAATACCCAGACTACCTGGTTACTTTACCAGTCTTATCCCTAAACGTTACTGATAGCACAACTATATTTGTATTTCTGTTTCACTTTCTCTCTCTCCTTCTCTCTCCCTCTCTCTCCCCCCCCTCTCCCTTTGTGTGTGTGTGTGTGTGTGTGTGTGTGTGTGTGTGTGTGTGTGTGTGTGAAAAGAGCGAGAATGTGTGTGTATATGTGGCAGTACTGGGGCTTGAATTCACATTCTCATAGTCTCCATTACCTTTTTCTGCTCCAGGCTGGTGCTCAATCACTGGAACACAGCTTTATGTCTAGCCTTTCAGCTGGTTAACTGGTGGTTAGAGTATCATGGACTTTCCAGATCAGGCTAGCTTTGAGCCATGATCCTTATATTTCAGCTTTCTGAGTAGCTAGTTCATGCTACCATGAACTAGGCCAAGTTATGTGGCATATCTTAAAATTTTTTTCTAATTCCTATTTACTTTTTTTTTTTTTTTTGCCAGTCCTGGGCTTGGGCTTAGGGCTGGAGCACTGTCCTTGGACTTTCTCAAGGCTAGAGCTCTACCACTTGAGCCTCAGCACCACTTCTGGCTTTTTTCTATGTATGTGGTACCGAGGAATCGAACCTGGGTCTTCATGCATGCTAGGCAAGCACTCTACCACTAGGCCAAACTCCAGGCCCCTCCTATTTACTTTTTAACTCATCATTTTTTTTGAATTTTCAGAAATATAAGCTGTAAATATGATGACACCCTCTATCTCCAGCCAAGGCAAATATCAGCCTTTAGAAACTTCCCAGGAGTTCCCAGAAGACAGTATCTCCATAGATATGCTAATTGGGGGGAAAAAAACACATTTCTTAAGAAAGGTATTATTGCTTGAGGCAGGCTTTTTACATTAATCAACATTTCTCTAATACTTGTCAGTGTTTTGTAACACTTTTTCAAGTGCCAATTGTAACATGCCAGTTCTTCTGAAGTGTGGAGGCTGCAAATAAAGGAAACCAGAATGGTAACTCTCTTCCCTTGGGGCTATTTCTGTCATGGTAGAGCATAAATTCTCTTTATCATTTTCATTTTACATAATCATTAGTTATGTGGATGGTAGCTAGAAATATGAACTGATTAGTCGGCACGTGGTAAGTCCAGATTTGCCTGTGCATTTTAGGGGGTTCGTGAGTGCCCATACTAGGATTTGAACTCAGGGCTGGCCCCTGTCCCTGAGCTTTTTGGCACTTGCCTGACACTTGACCACTTGAGACATAGCTCCACTTTCAGCTTTTGGCTGGTTTAACTGAAGATAAGGGAGTCTCAGGCTTTTCTGCCTGGGCTGGCTTCAAACCTCAATCCATAGATCTCAGCATTCTGAGTAGCCAGGATTACAGGCATGAGTCACCAGTGCCCACGTTGTTTGCTTGTATTTTCATTCTTGCTTCATGATTCCCTTTAAGGCCATCAAGCTTTTCATTACAAATTTTAGATTTCATCTATAAATAGCTAAAAGCTATTTACCTTGATCAGAAATTTTTTTCACTGAGTTTTCCTATCAAAACAAAAAGTAAACTAAATAACTATGATTTAAAAAAAAGATATAAGAAAAAAAATTTAAAAAAAGATAGCTAGATGATCTTAATAATATCATCTTAGGCTACACAGTATCACTTTTATTATCACCTTGATTGTTTATTTGTCACCTTTATTGTTTATTCATGTATCACCTTTATTTATTATCACCACTGTTATCACCTGTAACCTCTACTTATTAGTTCTGTGGACACAGGGCTTTCTGCATGTGTGCAGGTTCTGAGGTCACAGATTCAACTGCAGATCAAAATCCTAGCTGTAACTCTGGCTATTCAGGTGGCTCCGATCTGAGAATCATGGTAGAAGCCAGCCAAAGCAGGAAAATCTGTGAAGCTCTTATCTCTAACTACCAGAAAACAGAAAGTGGTTCAAAGTGTTATAGCCCTAGCCTAGTATGAAAAAGCTCAGGGGTAGAACTCAGGCCCTGAGTTCAAGCCCCATGACCCACCCCCCCAAAAGGAAATTCAGAAAAGAAAAAAACAAAAACCGGCAGAGGTATCAGTTACTCATGCCTCTAATCTTCTGGAAAAACAAAACAAAACAAACAAAACTAGCTGAGATGTGTAAAGCTGTAGTTTTGAAGCCAATTGGAATGGGAAATTCCAGAAGCAAAAGTTGGGCTGGAGGTGTGGCTCAAGTGGTAGGGTACAGCCCAGCAAACCCAAGCCCTGAATTCACACTTTCCTTAAAACAAAAGAAAAAGTGCATTGCCACTGAAGACTTAAGATTTTCCATTGTCCCTTAAATTACACAGTTCCTCACATAGCATTCACATGGTATTAGCTTTCTGAGTAGTGTACGGAGTACAGAGCCACATCTACAGGAGGATACACAGGAAATGGGAAAACACTGTGCCATTCTGTGTAACAGACTTGAACATCCAGAGATTTTGATAGCTGTGTTGGGAAACAGCAGGCTTCTGATTCTGAATTAGCTATTCAGTGTTCTTGTGTGCCAGTCTTGGGGCTTGAACTTGCTTGGGTGCTATCCCTGAGCATTTTTGCTCAAGGTTTGCCCTCTACCATTTGCGCCACGTCTCTATTTCTGGCATTTACGATGTGCTTGATTTGGACTCTGGTGCTCATGGACTTTCTTGCCTGGGCTGGCTTTGAACAGTGATTCTCAGACAGCTTCCTGGTTAGCTAGGATTACAGGCACAAGCCACTGGTGCCCCAGCTCTATTTTTCTCTCTAAAATTAATACTTACAACTTACTACATGATGCAATAATCCCTTTCAACATCATGTTTCAAAATGGTACAAAAATTTAAAACTCTAATAATTTATTTAAGTGCTAAACAGACTTGCAGAACATGTCTTCATAAATGAAGCATAAACACAAATTTATTTGCCACTGCCTTGTTCTTAACGCACAAACAGTTTGGCTGTTTATTTTATAGAGGATTTTCTAGTGATTCTGAGCTTTATGGTCCACAAAAAGATGCATTAGAGGATTGTTAATGTAATGCCTTAATCTATTTAAAGATTTCCATTTTAAACTAATTGATAACTAATGGACATTTAGGAAAAAGCAAACAAATAAATGGCAAAATAAACATGCTCAGATCCAAAGCCAAAGCCCCAAATATGATTTAAAAAATATTTTTCCACGATTAGGAAAAACCCATTCTTCATCATTTGTTCATACCTTAAAACAAACAACCAAAATAACTAGAGAAATGGAGCCGTGGCTCTAAGTGGTAGGATGCTGACCTTGAGCAAAAATAGCTCAGGGACAGCTCTCAGACCTCAAGTTCAAGCTTTAGGAACATGCCAACTTTAAAACTATTTAAACAGACATTATTTAGCACATAAAAATGGGTAGACAATGAACTTTGGATTGTTTCTCTCAATATCTCAATGTGAAAAATTTTCAATCCTAGGTATGCAGGAGGCTGAGACCTGAGGACTGGGGTTTGAAGCCAGCAGGAAAGTGTGTGACTCTTATCTCCAATTAAACCACAGAAAAAGCCCGAAAAAGCCCGAAGTGGTGCTCTGGCTCTAGAGTGCTAACCTTGAGCAAAAGGAGCTAGGGGACAGTGCCAGGCTCAAAGTTCAACCCCCCAGGACCAGCAAATAAATAATAAAGAAAGAAAGAAAGAAATGCATGTATGTACGTGTATGGGGGAATAATTAAAAAAAGAATAATAAAATGAATAGCTGCAGACTCTATCCCTAAATTTGACAAATAAAGCACTGACAACTTTACCTTCTCACTGACAACTTTACTTTCTCTTTCTCTAAACATTGCTCTTATTGTAGTTACAGACGTGCATACAAAGTCACATGCCTTACTATTCATGTTAGAATAACAACCTCCTACACAACCACAATATTTTCACATAACAAAAGAACTGTGATTCCCTATTACATAATATCCAGTCCACATGAAAACTGCCTGTAATATATACCACAGCTCCTTCCTTCCTTCCTTTTCCAGAAGCCAATAAGATTGACAATTACATTTTTATTGTGTGTGTGTGCGCGCGCGTGCGTGTGCATGTTTTCTGTTTTAGGATGATGACTCTTTCTCGTGGTATTTGGGATCAAACTCAGTGGACAATCCCAGCTGACACTCTTTTAGGTGTGTGTGCCGGTCTTGGGGCTTGAAGGGCCTGGGCTGCTGTCTCTGAGTCCACTTATTGGAGATAAGAGTCTTCAGGGACTTTCCTGCCGAAGTTTGGCTTTGAACCTCAGTACTCAAATCTCAGCCTCCTAAGTAACTAGGATTACAGGCCTAAGCCACTAGTGCCTGGCTGACACTTTTTAAAGATCCCAGGAAAAACGGTCCTGTGTTATGTTCTGTATTTCTGCCCATATAATCTGTTCATCAGGCCTTTTGCATTTGGAAACGTGAAAATCTATGGAAAATGTTTGCCTGCTGGAGCTTTTCCCATTCCTAGAACGCACAAGTCTTCAACACTGGAAAGGAATGAAACCCAGACTTAATCCTTCCAAAGGCCTTGCTATCTACCAGAAGCAGCAATATTTAAATGATAATGGCCAAGCTTTTAGAGCCCTAGGATGAGTACCTCAATGTAATGTTAATTTTCTAATAACTGTGTCCCTCTCACCTGGGAAGGGTTTTCTGTTTAGAGAATCTACAGGGACCAAAATGTACTCTTGTTATGTGAATTAGCGGAGGGGGGGGGGGTCTGTATCTGAAAGCTGCCTTCAACTACTTCTATCTTGTTTAGCAAATGCTCTCTCACTTCACTTTTTAGCTCTATTGAAGGAATTACTAAAAACAAAAAAGGTAAGTGACCAACTTTTATCAGTATTTACAAAGAAGTAAATATTCTAGGATGGAAGTGTGAAAGTGAGAGTTGGGGTTAGAATGCTAACTTCTCTGTTATCCATAATTACAATGTGAACTCCAGGGAGTATTTGATTATATCTTAAAATACTGAGATTGCTTGGGGGGCCATATTTTGCGGAGTTGACACTGTAATGGCCACTGCTTCAACCATTTCAAAGAATCTAATCTGGTATCTATTTTATTGGTGGGAAGAGTGCCCATTAACCAGATCACATTCACACATATCAAATGTAAAATGGCTTAGAAGGAGTATTAGTATGCATGACAAACATGGCCCAATGGCATTTATACCTGCATTTGCCTGATTACTGATAAACACATGCTACTTCGGGGGCTGATTCCTCTCTAGAAATATAGATTTATGTAAACGGAAGTTTAACCCTGGTAGAGATGGTGTTGAGTAAGCCATACACACAGTCAAGTTGTTTTTTAAACAAACAAAACTCCCTCCTTCATGATTGGCTAGTTAACAAGTTCATTTGCCTATTGCTTCAAACAGTTTATTTGAATACCAAGTGAAAGACTAAATTCCAACAAGTCTTGGGGGCTTTAACAAGGCAAATGAAGGGATGGGCTGTGAAAATAAACATCATTATTTCCTATTTTCCAAAATTCCTTTCCTTCCTGCCTTTTCCCGCCCCCAGTCTTCTCCTTTCCAGGCTTGGTGTCTGGTACCCTGGAAAAGTACTGAAATTGCAAAAGAGACATTTTTAATTATAAGTGCCGCAGTAATGAATTCAAGTACACTCGTTTATCATAAAGGGCTTTCCCATCTGTCTCTAAAGTATACTTAAAAATGCTGTGTATTTGGTAACATTAGCACCAAGCACCTTCCACATGCTAATGTTTAGTGTTTTAGATGTTTGCTCTGTACCCCCCAAAGACAGCTTAGTGGTCCTTCCAGAAAGAGCACATTTATCTCTATGTTTAGGAGTGCCTGTGTGGTCTCCTCCTAATTTATTTGTACTCCAGTCCTTGGGGATCTATCTCAATCCCCCTGGCAAAGGGAGATTAGGGAATGGAGACTTGTGGGGGCTTCTCACCACCCTGCCAGCCAAAAGAAAACAACTTCCCCAAGTCCCACAAGTTCTTCTGGCCACTGTACAAATTGTTCTTGAGCATGGAGAGTTTCCAAAAGCCCTAATTAGCAACTCACAGCAAACATTTCTTTGCATTAGCTAATGATCCGGCTACACTTGTAAGCAAACAGAACCAACATATCTAATCAATGCTGGAAAACCAACCAAAGGCCTATTAAACATCTGGATGTAATTTTCTCCTTAGAACAAAATGAAAACGTATGCAGGTTCCTTTGATGTGTCTTAACAAAGAAATTGTTGATAAAAAAAAAGTGTATTGGTCAGTCAATGTGTCATTTTCGTAAAGTCTGCTAGTTTCTCTTCAAATGCTCCCAGTTTAATTTAGTTGGTTTCCTGCAATCTCTAATTTTACCATATTGTGTGAAACCACAAGAGATTCTTTGGATGTGATTTTATTTGAGGTTTTTACTGCAGTTCAGTTCTGCTACTGACTTTTTTTCTTTTTCCCTCTGCCTTCTCCCCTCTATCTCCAAATCTAACCCACCTTTTTTGTTTTTATAATGGGGCAAAGGTGGGGGAGGTAAAGGCTACAAAGTAATGCTGAGAAAAAAATGTCTTCTGAATCCTAAATTCTTAAGTTTATGACAACTCTGTTTTTCTTTTGAAAGACAAATGGGGAAATATATGATAATAACTTCCAGTTAAAAGAAAAGAAAAAGAACAGAAGTAGTTTTAAAAAATTGCCACAATTTTCTATTTCAAACACATAGCAATGGATTTAAAAGATGCTGTTATTTTTATGCCTAGCTTTCAGACTTCGCTGATGATGCATAGCATCTACACTGTACAACATTTAGGTTTTTATTGTGTATGCGTGCTGTACTGAGACTTGAACTCAGAGCTTCAAGCTGTCCTTTTGGCTTTTTCTGCTCAAGGCTGATACTCCAGCCACATCTCCACTTCCTGCTTTTTGCCAGGAATCTCCTGGGTTTGTCTGCCCCAGCTGGCTTTGAACCTAGACTCTCAGATCAGCCCAGAGCCATAGGCACCTGGCTCAACATTTACTTTTCATAATTACACTATGGTAATTGAGATGAGAATTGGAAATCAGCAACAAATAAACAGCTGTACACACATATATGCATCAACATAAAACAAGCACTCTGACATTCATTTTGGTTCTTTTGCAGAGTAAAAACTGGCCAGACATTATTGACTCACTTCTGTAATCCAAATTACTCAGGAAGCTGAAATCTGAGGATCACACTTCAAAGCCAGCCTGGGCTGAAAAGTCCCCTTGAGACTCTTATTTCCAATTAACCACTCAAAAACCAGAAGTGTCACTGTGGTTCCATTGGTAAAGTAGTAGCCTTGAGCAGAAGAGCTCAAGGATAGTGCCCAGGCCCTGAGTTCAAGCCCCATAATAGACCGGGAAAAACAAACAAACAAACAAACAATTTCCTATGGAAGCGGCATACTTAATATTATTTCATGTAAAGATATCACTGACATAGGGATACATTGAAGGTAAAAAAGACTGTGGTAACAAACGTTAAACACAGGACTAAACTTAAAGATTTTATGAGTAGGACTATTTTCTTTTAAATAGGCTGTGGGTAAGCTACATATATATTATTTATTTAAAATATAAGATTAAAGCTAGCTGATTATTGAAGCACTATCAATTGTAATTATAATGGAATTTGATGAATGTTTTTACTGTAATTATGACTACATGAAAATCATAGAGAAAAGTGACCTTGAGGAAAAATATTTTCTCACTTTTTTTTTTTTTTGGTGGTCATGGGGCTTGAACTTAGGATCTGGGCACTATCGTTGAGAGCTCTTTTGCTCAAGGATGGTGCTCTATCACTTTGAGCGACAGCTCCACTTCCAGCTTTCTGATGGTTAAGTGGAGATAAAGAGTCTCACAGACTTTCCTGCCCTGGGCTAACTTTGAACCACCAAGTGTGAGCCACAGCATCCAGCTCTTCTCCCTTTATTAAGTCCTGAAATCCTAGTTACTGATGAGGTTGAAATCCGAGGAGCAAGGTTCAAAGCCAGCCCACGAAGAAAAGCCCATGAAACTCAAATTGGGAAGTGGAATTGAGACTCAAGAAGATCAAATCTGAGATACTCATTCTCAATAACCAGCAAAAAGCTGCAAGTGGAGGTGTGGCTCAACTGTTAGAATGCTAGTCTTGAGCAAATAAATTAAGGGAGATGGGACACCCTCAGTTCAAGCCCTAAAAAATCCCCATCCTCGAAGAACTCCCCACCCCCCCCAAAAAAACCATCTTCATATTCAACGTCTTCCAATTTAAAGGTCATTATTATGTCATTTCTCTTTCAGTCTCTATACCACATTTTAAGGAAATCAGAAGGTCTGGTTTGGTTGCAAATTCTACTGATAAAGCAAAAGTATTTAAAATCTCATTTCCAGTTTTTACTCCTACCAAACTGGAAAATATGGTGAGCAGCCACAATATCTATTGACTGTTATTAGAGAATATTTAAGGACAGTGTGGTAGAATTGATTTTGAAGGAAATGGGTTGAGGGAAAGAGGGTGTGCAACCAGAATACTTACTCCTTCCCCAAACACACAGAAGTTAATTTTTTGTTTCATTATCAGTGGGGTCAGTTGGTCCAGATGCACCCATCTCATATCACTTAAGGAAAGCAGGGAGAAGCCTCAGTATGTGCAAAACGTACTTGTAGTTCCTAAGAATTGCCTACCTTGTCCAAGAAGTGATTTGGGGATGGATTGGCCACAGCTTGGCCTAGGTAGCACAAACAGCGGATGGAACTTCAAAACAATAAAGGAGATGCCCATGGATCTTATGATTTCAAAAAGCACGTAATATAATTGGTGACTCACATCTGTAAACTACTCAGGAGACTGAGATTTGAAGACTGAAGTTCAAGGCCAGCCTCAGCAGAAAATTATGCAAAACTATTTTTTTTTTTTTGCATTGGTCCAGGGGCTTGAACTCAGTCCTGGGCTCTGTTCCTGAGCTTTTATGCTTAAGGCTGATGTCCTCCCACTTTGAGCCATAACTCTACTTCTGTGTTTTTTTTGTGGCGGGGGGGATTGGTAGTATTTTGGAGATAAGAATTTCACAGGTTTTCCTGACTGGGCTGGCTTCAATCCATGATCTTCAGATCTCATCTGAGTAGCAAGGATTGCAGGCATGAGCCATCTGGCAACTCTGCAAGTTTTATCTCCAATTATTCATGGAGAAGGTGGAAGCAGAGATGTAGCTCAAACGGTAGAGCACTAGCCTTGAGTGCCCAGACCCTGGGTTCATGTTCCCACCCAAGATGTGAAGCAAGCAAGTACCTAGCACCCCTAAGGTTAACCAAAGAAAGATTTCTTCTCTGTATTAGTAAAAATAAAATGAATAGCATTACCCTCTTCCCAGTTCTACTTAATGAGAACACCCCAAACCTACCATGCTGGATTTAAGAATTTACTATGGCCTTCAAACCAGCTAAAATTGCTTTTACTTTTCATTTATAATTGATATTTGGGATTGATGCAATTATAGAGAAGTCAATATCATACATATTTAAAGCCAAACTCCAACAGTGAAATGTATTATCTAAAATGATTTTTTAAATATTTCAAAGAAAAAGATCTCTGTAAAAGCAAATTTTCAATAAAACACATGTCTGTTTAAACAAGCTCTTTCCCATAAGTCTTTTAAAGGTAAAACAATGAGAATGAGAGAATGGCATTACATGCCAAGAGCTTGTTAATTAGATTCCAGCATAAAAATGAGTGAGCTTCCTGAAGGTTGGTGGCTCATGCTACTCAGGTTGCTGAGATCTGAGAATTGCAGTTCCAAGCCAGCCAGGGCAGGAAAGTCCATGTGACCCTTGTCTTCAATTAACCACCCAAAAAGCTGGAAGGGGATTATGGCACAAGTGGCCAGAGTACCAGCCTCGAGAGGGGACTGAGCCCAAGCCCTGAGTTCAAGTCCCAGGAAACACACACATACACGCACACATAGAGTGCTGAAAGTGTGTCTTTCTTTTGAACAAAGTCATCAACATTTTGTTACAAACACTATCATTGATCCATTGCTGTAGGTAAAGTAGCTCCACGGAACTATTTTTATTTTAAAGTATACTAATGGCAATACAGGTTTTCCCGCAGTCACACACACACACACACACACACACACACACACACACACACACACACACACACACACACACACACACACACACACACAGATGGAAACCAGGTAGTCTCAAGATGAGCTCTATAGCCATTTCTTCTTAAAGTCTCAAGATCCTTATTTACCCAAGTCCTGTCTAACAAGAATCTCGGTCCTGTAGCCAACTCTTGTCTCACCCCCGCACTCATCCCAGGGGTATCACCCAAATGATGGGGGCGGGGGGAGTGAGAAGGAGGGAGAGGTCTGTCAAGTCTCCAGGCTGATTTGTCCCATTATTATCTCACTGTTCCTCTTTGTTCTTAAGGATCTGAAGCAAACAAGATTCGTGGTCAGGTTGCCGGGGTTCTCCTTAAATCCTTACCCACGTTCCTCCTCTCCCTACAGGGACGAGGGAGGGGGGGGGAGAGAGGGTCTGACTTGGGACAAGCGCTTGACATTTGTCCTCTACAAGCATCTTCGCGCTGGGGACCCAAGTGTCCAAACACTGGCGGCACTTTGGGGTTCACCTTCCCACCAAACCGAGCGAAGCCGATCATTTCGGAAAGTTGTTTGCAATCCGCTAGTACCACCCGAATCCGGCCACCTTGGATGGTGTGTGTGTGTGTGTGTGGGGGGTGGTGGAAGGGGGGTAGCTGGGTAGAGGGGGCGGGCAATTAGCTGTCGGGTGGTCGCTGGTGTCCGGAGGCCAGCTAATTCCGTGCCTCACTCTGATGCATTTTCCATCCACTGCACGGCCCACTTCTCATGCTTTCGTGAAAACGCAGCTCCAGGGAAAAGGAGAAAGAGAATCAAGAACAACAAATCAAACCTCTAAGAAATTTCAGAATGCAACATCATTTTGAACGAGTAGCAGCCACGAGGGGTCAATTCCTCCCCCCACTCAATCCCCCCTCCCACCACACAAAGAAGCCGACGCGGTGGAGTCTCCCGGTTAGTTTCACTGAGATCGGAGGGGTTTTTGTTTTGTTTTGTTCTGTTTTTCACGAAAGGGAAAAGCGAACAAGTGGCAGGTTTTCTGCAAACCCGAGCCCCTGGCTTCCGCCGCGGCTCGCTCCCAGTTCCCAGGTCTCTCTCTCGCGCGCGCGCGCGCGAGCGCGCACACCCGCGCGCTCCCCAACCGGCCCCACGTTACTTTGATTGACAGTCCAGCCCCGCCGCTCTCCTTCCCACCGACCTTCCAATCCCGCCTGCCAATCTCCGCGTGTCGCCGCTTCCCATTGGCTGGCTTGGGCGTCCTCGAGGCTTCTCCAGAAACAGTTCTTCACCCAGCCCGGGAGGACGCGGTTGGCGGAGGAGGGGCGGGGGTGGGTGAGTGGGAGGGGAGACAAGGGAGATGGCGGAGATGGTAGCGAGCGGGGTGGGAGTGGAGTGGAGGGAGTGGGGAGTGAGAGCGAGCGGCTCATCTCAGACGAGGCTGTCATAGGCTCCGGGGAGGTACTACGTCACTGCCCCACGTTGGGTTTGGCGCTGGCGATTGGTCAACGCTGCCCCCGTCAACTGTCCCCCCCACCCCCTCGCCTCCCAGGCCCACGTCCCTCCCGTCAGTTCTGCGCTCCGGGCCCCCGCCCGCGCCGGGTTGGGCGGGGCCGGCGCTGGTTAGCTCGGGAGTGTGAAACCGCGTGTTAATGTAACCGGCGCGAGAGGCGCGGGCGGCGGCGGCGGCGGCGGGAGAGGCGGCTGCTGAAGCAGCGGCGGCGGATACCCCGCAACCCCGGTTGCGCCACCCCCCTCCGTGTACGGGCGGGACCTGTACCACTTGCCGGGACCTCTGACTGTCCGGTGGTGACCCAACCCTCGCCGGCCCCCGCCGCCGTGACCACTCCGGACTCGTCCGCCGAGTTTGCCGGCCGAGGAGGGAGGCCGAGCGGCGGAGCGCACTCCGGCTCCCTGCACTATCTCGTGGATATCTTCGCCCGGGTCGCCAGAGAACTTTGCAGCTGGACTGGAGCTCCCTTTGCCGGGAGGAGGACGCGGGGGAAGGAGAGAAAGGAAGCCGAGGAAGAAGGGGCTTAGAAGAAGGGTCCGGGCCAGCCGCGCGGGGCGAGGCGCCCCGATGCGTCCCCGGATCGAGGAGCAGCAGCGGGCTCTTTCGGGGCTTCACTGCGGGGAGTAGCCCCGTGGCGTCCCGGAGGGTTTGTGCAACCGCGGAGAACACCGAGTGCCGGTCGCACGGGGCGTGCCGAGCCGCCCTCCCGGCGGCGCGCCCTCCGCACTTTTCTCTGCCTCGTCATCCCCTTCTCTTCCCCGGCCGGGGCTGAGGCTCGGGACTGCTGCGCGCGCGCGCGCGGGCGGATCTTCTGATCCGATCCCGATCTCATCGTCTCCCCTTGGAGCTCCGGGGCCGAAACCGCGGTTGCGGATCCGCTGGGGTTTGTTTTGAGTGTGGGGGATTCAGCGGGGGCGGCGTGCCACCTGCACCTCGCCCGCTGCCACCGCTGTCGCGTGTGTGTGTGTGGGGGGGGGGGGGTAGGAGAAGAAGAACCCGGAGAAGAGGCAGAGATCAGGAACAGAGCAAAAGAGAAGAAAAGAAAATAGCCCGTGTGGATTTGTGTGGGCGCGCGGATCGCCGAGGGCGGGGGTTCCAGCCGGAGTCGCCGCCCCCCTCCCGCCCGCACCTCCGCCCCGGGAGGCCCGGACCCCCGCGGGTCGCACCGTAACCCCCGCACGCGCCGTCCCGAGGGGGGCTTGTGGCGCCACGTAGATTTCTTGAGACAGCGGGGCCCCGGACGCCCCACGATGTGGCCCTGAAGGCGGGGAGCCCGCACCGGCTGGAGGAGCAAGGAGCCGGCGCCCAGTGCCCAGTGGCCCGGTGTGTGCGCCTCGCCGCGCGCGCGCTCCCCGCACCGTCCGCGTCCGCCCGGCTTCCTGGCTTTAATTTTTTTTTCCTTCGGTGGGATTAAAGTTGGAAATTGAGCGGAGAATTGAGTTGTCCGGGAACAGAGCCGCGGCAGCCGCCAGAGCGATGTTCCCGCAGAGCCGGCACCCGGTAAGTCGCTGCAGGATAGGTGGGAGTGGGGTGGTGGTGGTGGTGAGGGGCTCCCCAGCCCAGAGAAAAAGGGCACGCGCATCCCGGCGGTGTCCCGTCGCCCGCAGTGATGCCAGCCTTGGGGACGCCGTGGGGTGGGAGTCCTGGGCCCTTCCATCCAGCCTACGGTGGGCAGTATGTTGAAACTCAGTTTCACCCCCTTGGCTTTGAGGCCCCTATAGCTTGATGTCTAGACGGGGCGGACGCGGGCGCCTGGGGAGGTTGGGGTCCCCTCCCCTTTCTCCTAGCGCGCCCCCCCTTTTGTTTCTCGTCTCGCCTATTTACATGTCAATGCGGACCCTTCTCCGGTGCGCCCGGGGGGTTGGCCCGCTCACTCTGGGAACCTGGAGCTGGAGGGAGTTGTTTTTCTTGTCTGGTCCCCCCTGGGTCATCGTCACCACCCCCCCTCCCTTAGGGGCGGTCACGGAGGCGACGTCTGGTCGGGCCTCGGGCTGTCCCCTGGCCTGGGTTAGGGTGACCCAGTGGCACTTAGCGCAATTCGCCCTGGAGGCCTGGTGGGGAGCTTCCGAGCCTGTGGCTGGGGGCTGTAGTCGGAAGGTCCACTCCGTCCTCCTGCTAAAGTGAATCTTCACCGCGAGTTGGAGATTGCATTTATTATTTTTTTGGGGGGGGGCGAAGGGGGATCCTGTTTGCCGCCAATTTTAACTGGATGATTTTTGTTGTTGTTGTTTCTGCCCTAACCCCTCCTCCCTCTCCTGCCTGCCCTGCCCATCCACCCGCATCCTCCTCGGTCCCCCTCGCCGGTCGCCTTCAGACGCCGCACCAGGCTGCAGGCCAGCCTTTCAAGTTCACCATCCCGGAGTCCCTGGACCGGATTAAAGAGGAATTCCAGTTCCTGCAGGCGCAGTATCACAGGTGTGTGTCAGGCCACGCCAGGCCAGTGGTCACCCAGGAGGCCCCGTGTGCCCTTCTTCACTCCAGGCCCGCGGCGGTGGCGGCTGTACTTAGTATCTGTGTCCAGGCGGTGGCGTGTGGAGTCGCAGTTAAGACCTGTCATTCATGTTACCCCCTTTCCCGGCTCTTTCCGGGCTGCCTCCTCTCTTGTCTCCTCCTCCTCCCATTGTTTCTCTTTTGCCCGTTTGCCACGGTTCCAGGGAGTCCTTTTTCGTGTATTTAGGAGTTGCATGAGAACCGTCAATATTTGCACTTCATTTATTTATCTTGTAACAGGCTGAGCTGAAACATTGGCTCAATCGATGCTTCAGTGCTCACGGCGCGCGGGGGGGGGGGGGGGGGGGGGGGGGGAGTATGTTCAGGGAACCAAAGCCATGTTGAAATCTGCTGTTTGCCATAGGAGAAAATTGGGTTGTCTGAGACAAAGTCCATCTCAGGCAATCAGATGCTGTTAGCTAAGTCCATCTCTAGTGGCCATGGATGAAGGGGTGGCTTGGGAGAAATCATACACACTTGGGCTTCATTCTTGGTGGTTTTGTGTAGAACAAGAAAATGGAGCCACATTTGTATGAAGTCTCAACCTGTAAGGATTTTTTTTAAAATTCTATTTTATTATGGGGTGATGTACAGAGAGGTTATGGTTACATTCCTCAGATAGTGGGAACATTACTTCTTGAACACCGTTACCTCTTTCCATGTTTTTCTCCCACTTTCCCTTCCCCCCTCCCAATCATGTAAGGATTTCTGAAGTGGAAACTGCCCATAGTGAATTGTCAAGATTATTTAACTTGTTCTTCCTATGAGCCTGTGGCTCATTGGAGCTTAGAAATAACTGTGAGGACAGTTTTTACTTTGTCATGGGTTGGGTGTGTATTTTCTTATTTTGTCAGGAGCTTTCTGATTATTGACCTTTTGTCTACTTGTAGATAATATCTCCAGAGCTTGAGACATACTTGCACACACCATGTTTCCCCAAGCAGGGAGAACTTCAACCCACTTCATTGCAGTAGCTCCTTGACATATTTTGGCAAGGATTTAGAAACCAAAGGTTTTTGGAAACCACCAACCATTGTCGTAACTTTACAGGTCACATTTTCAAGCCTAAAGACTGTTTAAGTTGGCACAAATGGTGCAGCCTATCCTGGAAATGAAAGACTATGTTTAAGAGTAGATTTTAGTGCAGTCCACAGAAGCTAAATTTTGATGCGAGGAAGTAGGGAACAGATGAACATGAGCAATCTGTTTTGAAGGATTTTTTTTTTTAATTCTTCCAATCGTACTAGGTATGCACCAAGCTGGACTTAAGCAGTAGCTGAGTGGAAGGTACTGTTTGCTTTAGTCCTGTCCCCCCCTTTTCCCTCCCCCATTAAACACAAGAACAAAGCTTTTGGGCGTTTACCTAGGTAGTTCATGGCTTTTCCAAATTGGTCTTTGTTTTTACTTGAAGTGCAAATATGTGAGGCAGATGTTAAAACAAGTGACCTAATGTTTACGCTAAGTTGCCTGCTTTGTTTTTTTAGCCTTAAATTGGAATGTGAGAAACTGGCCAGTGAAAAGACAGAAATGCAGAGGCACTATGTGATGGTAGGTATCACAAATTGAACTTTTTTTTCCTCCCCCTTTCCTCGAGATAATAGCAAATGTATGTTCTGAGTATTAGCAAGATGAGAGTTGATGAAATGCTTGGTTCTTTTTTTTTCTCTTTACAGTATTATGAAATGTCATACGGATTAAACATTGAAATGCACAAACAGGTAAGCTATTAGTTAAATCTCAAGCTCCAATGAGAAACCAGTTCATGTGATGTTACAGTTCTGGCTTTGTCCTTAGTCAAGGGCTATGAGGGGTAAATGCTTATCTGCTATTTTTCCTGTCTTCCTGAGAGTTGGTGGTAGGTTATTATGTAGCAAAGATGACTTCTTGACAGTTAACATTGGTGGCTTAAGTAGGTAAGAGGTGCTTTGAAAGTATAAACTGGCTTGTTTATAGGTAGATAGTATATAAGCCTCAAAGGTTACTTTTTCCATCTGGATGTATTTATTTACCTTGTTCCAAGATCTGGAATATCTTGTAGAGTTTGGTGATTTTTTTTTGCTGTTGTGGAAGGAAGTGTGGTCCCGTAGGGAAAAAGAACAGCAGTTAGGAGTTTCTCTAATCAGATTAAACAGGGTATAAGACTAACTGTGGAATATTCTTTGTAGACTGTGCTTTGGGGCCGCATGAGGAGACACTCAGGATTACTGGCTTATTAGCAAACATCCTTTTGAAAGATTTCTTGTTTGATGCAGGTTTGGCGATGGAAAAAAAAAAGCATTCTTTATAGCCTCAGCATATGTTGGGAGTTGCTTCAGTCCTAGTGGTTTTAAAAGCATGAAAAGATTAGTGACTGGAAAGCTCTAGCTATGACTATGAGTTTGCAAGTTCCCATAAAATTCACACTTATGGCTACTATAATGGTGTATAAAAAGAGTATTGAGCTGGAACAAGGCACTAAGGACCTCATAAGAGAAGAAAAGCTAAATGATTGCTCAGCCCAAAGGACCCTCAATTGAGTAGTCATTGTCTGCCAAAGAAAGCATTAATGGCAGGGTGTAAGTATTCTGGAGATATGCTGACATTCACTTTTTCATCAAGACGCTGGTACAATAAGTCTTTTAGAAATCGATTGCCTCTTAAAAAATTATCATCAGATGAAGTTGCACAGTTGGACACATTTCAAAGTACAACAATACAATTCTTACTTGATGTATATGTGCTATTTCATCTCAAACCCTTGTTTCATTAAATTAAAGAGCATAGCTGACCGGCTGGGGCACAGTGGAGAAATTGATTAGTTCAGCCTTCAGATCTTCCTTATATTCAAAGACTTTCATTAAGCAAGTGTGTTTCAGAGTTCAATTCTGCTTTTGTAACTCTGCACTCTTTGATTTTTAATTCATCATAGGTTTCATAATGTTATCGCATACATGAGATCCATTCTCAGATAGGTGTTTGGAAAGAGATAGCTAAGTTCAGGGCTTTTCACTGGTAATATCATTAGGCCTTTTAAAAAGTGCTGATTTTTTTGCCAGGTTGGTAGCCTTCTTTATATTAAGGTTATTTTTGTTTCAGTGACTTCTACCTTATGGGGGGGGCAGTTGTAATTTGTTGAGTAAATAGGTCAGAAGATCTACTGCTAACTTTGGTCATTTAAATTAATTATGCAAATAAGCTTGGCATAGGAGACTTATCCCCTCCCCCACTCTACATGGTGGGGTGAGTGTGTGTGTGTTTTAATCATGCCCTGAAGGGCCTTTTTTCAACCCCCCTTTTAAATAATAAGTATTCTGAAAGCATAAGAGGAGACTGAGTTGTTGTTTTTTTTTCCTCTTCAACCCATAAACTGCAAGGATTTAATAACCTCATTGAGTCTTTTACAAGAGAACACCACCCCTTTATGATGTTGTTTACTGGTGTTGGCTTTATTGGGGGAGGTAAAAGAGGTGTGTAATTCCTCTGGGTTCCTGTAGGGTACATGGTGGGGTGACCTTTTCTTTATCATGTAGGAAGAAGGGAGAGAGGGTGAGGAGGGTCAGGAGCCCTGTGGAGTGAAAATAGTTTTCTAATGAGTTTCTGTACTGTGCCGAGCATTTGTTGGTTATAACCCGTCTGTCTGTGAGCCACTGCACTAATAATATGCTGTGTATAATTGGCCCAGTAATTTGAAAAATGTGAAAAGCTGAGAGACACCATGTTCTTCATAGTAGGGTACTAAGCCTCCTGAAATTTAGTTTATATTGTCAATGCTGACAGACCCTTCACTAGAGTGGTGTGCAAAGGAGTGCTGTAATTCAGTTTAAAGTGGTCTTACATTTGAAAAACATCCTTCTGAATGTCACCCATTAATAATAAGTTCTGAGGAGGCATTTGGTGCTGCGAGTAATCATAATTCTTATTAAAACTGGTGACGTCTGGCCCCCAGGGTGTAGCCAGGCTCAAATTGATGCCTTTTGCCGCCTGATCACCAGCAGGGCCTAAGTGCTCATTATATTGTAGAGAGGGCCTTTGGAGCTCTCATTAGATTTGACAGGAATTTTCTCTAGGGGGAAACTGGGCATTAGTGAGACTCCTGACAGGCTGAAATTATTCCTGCTTTATGGCTTATAACCAAATGCTAGCCAGCCATCATCAGGGGACACAAAAAATTGTCATTTCTGACAACATCTTTGTTATTGAAAAAAAAATTGCAGCGATGGGGAAACCATCTACTGAGAGAGCTTTCATGCTGTTAAGATTTGTCTCTAGTGACAACCAACCCACTCTCCCTTCCCACCTTTCAGTGGGTTTGTCAGGAGGAGAGAATGTTAAGAGTTCAATGTCAGATCTCACCACGAGCTTTTCCATCTGGAAGTTTTAAAGTGGAAGCGCTGTCCAAATGAAGAATGGTATAATTGTGGTTTCCTGAGTTAGTGTGGTGCCTGTGGTCCATGTTATGTTGTGTCAACACTTCCTGATAAGCCTTCCCCTTTGCTTTCTCTGCTGGGCTGTGGCTGGTTACTAAAAAAGCAGCTTCTTGTTAACATTAAGACAATCCCCCCTCCTTTTTTAAGTTTTTTTTTTTTGGGGGGGTAGATCCTTGGTTATCCATCTCTATCCACATAGATAATAAGCTCATGCTACTAGGCAAGGGAGAAGTGGAAATTCTCAGAGCACTGGGGCTTTGGGGCCCATTGAAAGCTAGCAATCTGCTTGTTTCAAGAGCTGAACCTCAGCTGGAGGACAGTTGCTTTTCTGTGACTTTTGTATTATTACCTTTGCTATTCTTATGTATCTCACTCGTGTGTATTTTCTGCATGTTGAGCAAACCAGGCTCTAAGCTGGGGGTGGAGGGTGCATGCCTCTAATTCCAACTACATAGGAGAATGTCAAATAACAAAATCAGCCTAGACAATAGAACCACCACTCTCCAAAAATAAAAAAAAAAAAGAAAAGAAAAAGAAAAAGCAAAAAAGGAAAAAAAAAAATCTAACTTGGGTATCTGTGATTCCTGCCTGTAATCCTAATTAGGAGATGGAGGATTGTTATTCAAGGCCAGCCCCAGCATAGAGGTTTCTAAGTTAATCAGATGCAGAAGTACTTGCCTGATTTCCAGTTAGAAGGCTGAGATGTGAGGATTGGGGCTCAATAATCCTTGCTACTCAGGAGACTGATATCTGAGGATGGGGATTTGGAAAAAGCCAGGGCAAGAAAGCCTGTGAGACCCTAGAAGCTCAGGGATAGTACCCAAACCCTGAGGTCAATCCTTCCCCAGTAACACACACACACACACACACACACACACACACACACACACACACGTAGGAAAGATGATGTGTTCTGTAAATCCTTGGTTGTTGTTGAATAAGGACAAACAGCTTAACAGTTGTGAGCTCTGAGTTCTATTTCAGTAAGCACAGAGCTTTGGGCTATAGACATTTTGAGCTGAATTTGCTTTCATAATTCTGGTATTTGTTTAAAATTTTGTCTTAGAAAATTAAGTTATCCTGTAATATATAGTGTCAGTATGGTTTTGAAGTATTTAAGTGTGACAGTTAGAGGTTACTCTGAGTTAATTCCTTAGATGTGACATTTACTTCTTACCTGTAAGTTTAACTCTTTCTGTTTTTAAAAATCTGCTGTGTCGGGTCTGGGAGTTTGGTCTAGTGGTAGAGTGCTTGCCTAGCATGCACAAAGACCCAGGTTCGATTCCTTGGTACCACATGCATAGAAAAAAGCTGGAAGTGGTGCTGAGGCTCAAGTGGTAGAGCTCTAGCCTTGAGAAAGTCCAAGGACAGTGCTCAGGCCCTGAGCTCAAGCCCAGGACTGGCAAAAAAAAAAAAAAAATCTGTTTTGTTTCCAGTTTTCTCTTTTGGAGCTTTTTGGGGTGAGTCTGGGGGTGAACAGGGGCTCCCCACCACCACACACTTACCAGAAGTTTGATCTATCACTAATTTATGGTTTTAGGCTCATACTTTTTCCTTTTTCCCCCACGTTGCAAATCTTGGACCCTAATGTGAGGAGCTGGAGTATTAGGTACTTAGAGTTAAACATAAATTGGAGGGTAGCTGTCTATAGGATTTGAGTGGCCCAGCTTCATTTTCACTAGACAGGCTTGTCCTTTACAATCCTAAATTCAAAGAGATTAACTTCCTAGTGTATTTAAAGCCCGGACTCTGAGCTACAAGATTAGCCTGAAGGGCTGTTTTTTGTTTTTTAAATCAACAAGCAGAGCTGATTTCTCAGCACTTAACTGTAACTAACATCCTGGTCAGTGCTTCAGCAGTTGGCTGATTTCTGTTTAGGGCCAGTATTGGGATAAGGAGAATGAGGCCTCAGAAAACTGACATTGTGATTAATGATGTTTTCCTTTTGTGTTTTTGGTGGTATTGATAATTAAACTCATGGCCTCAAGTTTGATAGGAAGGTGCTCTGCCATTTGAGCCATATCTCCAGCCCACTTTGCTTTAGTTATTTTTGGAATAGGGTCTTTTATTTATTTACTGGTTGACTTGGACCTTAGTCCTCCTATTATAGCCTTAAGTAGCTGGATGGCAGGTGCTTGCCACCGCAATTATTCGGTGACTACAAAAATCTTCCACATTTCTACCTCCCAAGTAGCTGGGATTATAGGTGTGGGCCCCTGTGCCCAACTACAATTATTAATTATGTTTTTGTGCTGGTACTGGGTCTTGAACTCAGCTCCTGGGTGCTGTTCCTGGGCTTTTTTGTTCAAGGCTAAAGATGTTATCCTACTTAGTGCTTTATTAAGAAATGAAGAAAATTTGTCTCTTTGAGTTAATATTTAAATAAATCATTTTGAGTACTAGTTGAAAACTAAAGACAAATTTAGTTACTTGCTCATGGACCATTTTATATTTTTACCGACCTGAGTCTTTGTTCTTTGGTTATTTAATATATTGACGTCTTTAGAAGTGGATTACATAGGAAGAAACTGAGTTTCTTGGTTCTACTAGACTTCGTCAGATTATTCTCTACTTTCACCAACCCCAGTGCTTCCCATTTGTCCCACATTAAAAACAAATTGAAATTCTCACAGCTAAAATTTTTTTTTTTTTTACCAGTCCTGGGCTTGAGCTCAGGGCTTGAGCACTGTCCTTGGACTTTCTCAAGGCTAGAGCTCTACCACTTGAGCCTCAGCACCACTTCCGGCTTTTTTCTACATATGTGGTACCAAGGAATTGAACCCGGGTCTTCATGCATGCTAGGCAAGCACTTTAACCACTAGGCCAAACTCCCGGCCTCACAGCTAAAATTTTTACGGTAGGATAATTTTCATATTACCCTCCTGCCTGACCCCCTCCCTCCCCCCCAGCCTTTTTCCTTTTAGGTAAGGTCTTTTGCCTCAGCCTCCCAGATTCTAGGTTTATAAGTTTTTACCAGCACAACTGGCTGTAGTGCTTTGTGTATGTATGTACTTGAACTCAGGGCCACAGGGCCTAGGCACTTTCCTGAGATTCCTTTTGCTCCATGTTTAGTATTCTACCACTTGAGTCACAGCACTACATCTAGCTTTTTTTTTTTTTTTTGAGTTGTTTATTGGAGCTAAGAGTCTCATGGATTTTCTTGCATGGGCTGACTTTGAACCACGATTCCGAGATCTCAGCCTCTTTAGTAGCTAGGATTACAGTCTTGAGCCACCAGCACCCAGCTGTAGTGCTTCTTACATTTTATTTAGTTAATTGTTTTTCACAAGGGAAGGGCCTTTATATCTTCAAAATATCCCTCACTTAGAGTTTTGGAGAATTCTGCAGTAGCAAGAAGCACAGGATAGTTCTCTAGTTCTGTGAATATCTGTATATAGTGCATGTTTTGTAGTGCCAAGGGCATGAGGCTTGCCTCACTAGCAATTCTACCGTCTGTCACTGAACTATACCTTAAGTCCATCTTGATGCCTTTTTTCCTCTCCAGTACTGAGTTTGAACTCAAGATCTCACCCAAACCAGGGAGGTACTCTACCACTTGATAAGCACTCTACCAGATACTCTTCCACTGTATCCCGAGCCAGAGTGTGTGTTTGTGTGTGTATGTGTGTATGTGTATACATATATATATGAGTTGTAGAAATTTTATGGTTTGATTTGACCTAGGGAAACAAGAAGCAGGTCTTTGACATAAATTAGCAGATATATTATGTTCATTTGACGTAAGAAAACAACGATTACGAAAGTTATGTTTTCAGAGTTGTGCAGTTTGTAGACTGTCCAGTCACCATGTGTGTTTTGCAATGTTGATCTCATTTTATCGAATCGCTTATGATTTGGCACAGTTATGTATTGCATTGATTAACTGAAAAAAATTGAGAGTCATTACATTCTTTGGAAGCTTTGGAAGGATTTTACAATTATAAGTGTGAGCAACTGCTTCCCCTTAAAGATCTGACAGCTGATATAAAAAACTTAAATTTTTTTCTTGTAGCATCGCATAGATATGTATGAATATGTATGAGTATATGTATGCTACGGTGTCACATTTTGACCACTAAACACAGTAGTAGCAGAACACAGGTGGGTACAGGTTCTTTTTGTTCCACTGAAACTGGTTTCAGTGGACTTTTCATCTGCAGGGACGTAGAAGAAGGAGGAGAGTACAGGAAAGGTGAGAATTGTGTGTCTAACCCACTGAGCATCCCTGAAGTCTTCTCTCAATGTACTGGAGATACTTATCAGGTACTCATTATCCATTAGGTAGGTGGATTATTGTATGAGAATGTAGGTGTGTGTGTGAAATTGCACATCTTAAGTTGTTGAAATCCATGTGATACAAGACTCAGCTAGATCCTGGCACTCCCATTAGTTCATCCAGCAAGAAGTCTTAGCACAAATCGCCTAAGTTGTTTACTTACCCAGTTACCATTTGTATGGTAGATGAGTGTGTGTGTGTGTGTGTGTGTGTGTGTGTGTGTGTGTGTGTGGAGGGGGGCATGATATATCTGTGAGGAAAGGATATTTTAAATGGAGAAGCTAAAAGTGCTCAGAAGAGTCCTTGGCTTCCATGTGTCTCCAAGCTGTATTACTCAATGGGAGGACACTGGCTTGCATCGCAAACCCTTCTGCTTAGAATCGTAAGACTGTGCATGCTGGACAGGGCTGTGGCATCTAAGTTTTCTTCTTCTCACTCTGCCTCTCACTGTCCTCCTTCTGTGTCTGCCCCAGAGTTTTTTTTCTCCTCTACTCTTACTTGGCACTGCCCTCTGCTTTGCCCTGTGCCCTGTAATCCTGCCAGATGGGCCTCTTTAGGCTAGAAGTATGTATGGTGTTTTCCAGTTCCATTTTTATGTCCAGGCCGTATTGTCACACTTTATGTGGCTTTCCTCAAACTTCTTCAAGGTCCAGTTCAGACATGCTGCCTGCTTGCTTCAAGGCCTTTTGTGACTAACTGACAGTGGCTGGTACTGCTTGTTTGCTGTAATTGTAGTAAGGTTTCTTCATGTATTTCCTTTTTTACTATAGCTACATTGCTTATTTTGGAAGCTTGAGTGTGAGCTGGTCTACCTTCCCAGTAAGCTGTGTGTACAGCCTAGGTGCATAACATATGTGTACAGCATGCATACGTGTGTGTGTGTGTGTGTGTATGTGTGTGTGTATAATGAGCATATTCATGTATATTGTGTGAGTATAGCTACTATTGCAATTATTCTGGGCCCATAATATCTGAAAATTATTTTGTAGTAAAAGTGAATGCGTGTGTGTGTGTGTGTATGTATGTGTATCTTGTCTGTCAGTGTGTCTGTGCCTGTGTTTGATGGTTTGAACTCTTAGGGCTTCTGCCTACCTTTTGAATCAGGTCACCCAGTCTTTTTTTTTTTTTTGCCTTTTAATTTTAAGATAGAGTCTCCTTTTGGCGTGGGGCAGCTTGGATCACCTCTTACTTTCTTATTTATGCTTCCTGTATACTTGGGGTTACAAGTGTAAGCCACTATTCCAGCTTTTTTGTTGAGTGGAAGTTTTGTTACTTTGTGACCTGTCTGGCCTCAAACTGCAGACCTTTTGATCTCTGCCTTCTCAGTGGCAGGAATTACAGGCAGGAGCCACCACACCAACCCAGTTGTATACTTTTTTTTTTTTCATACAAACATATAAAGTAGTGCTCTGCTCAGTAATTTAGATTGTTTGTGTATAATTTAAGATTCTTCAACAAGCCCATGGAACCTAGATTAAGAACTTGAAACAAGAGTTCCCATACACAGCAGGTCCTTAGGCTAACAAATGAAACCTCTTTAGCTCAGTTCCAATAGTTTCATCTAACTACTTATTCTGTTGTTTTCTTTAGAACAAATGATTTACAACTAGGCCATCCACTGCGGCTTCTTAATGAGGAGCATAATTATAGTAATATATTCGGATTTGTACTTAGAGAACAGAAGTAGCATGCTCCTGAGGTCTGCGTTTTGCTGTGAATTGCGCATGCACACGCATTGCTGTCGTGGAAATGGAGTATTGGCTTGTTGCTTAAGGACGACCATAGCTGCCAATAGACTGGATAAATTACTTTGCAAGTCTCTCTTAAGGAATTAGCCTGAGCGTACTCACTCTTTTTCCTAACAATAAATAATCATAAGCATTAATTACTTTCAGTCTTTACGTCTTTCTCCCGCCACCCCCAACATTTCATTATGAAAAATTTCAAAGACACAGACATGGAGAGAGAAATCCACAGCACACATCCATCTTAAAGCCGCCCGCATCTCTACCTGTAGTCCAGACATTGCCATCTTACATTATTAGATGTACCGCCTGGATCTTACAGTGAGTGCCTTTCCCACCCCCACAATGCATCTGGGCAAGTTTGGAAAGGCTTACTAGAGAATCAAGACTTTTCTTTAGCTATTAGCCTTAATTAAGACCTGATGGGGAAGAGGGATTTCCATGTCTGTTTTTGGAATTTCATCATAACAGGTCTTTATGGTTGTATTATAGGTTGTTCACCGTTCCATGGGGTTACTGTGCATTCTCTTTTATTTTTGCTATCTTTATCGAATTGTACAAAAGGGTTTCAATTCAGCAAATGACTTTGTAAATACAATGCATCTTGATCAATATCACAGCTTCTCTCGTTTTGTCCCCAGTTACTGTGCATTCTTTTCAGCCTTCACCTGAAAGCATAGATTTGTACTTGCACAGAGAAGCCAGGCATGTCTTGGATCAACCCCTTCCGTCCCATCCTGTCCCCATCCAGCTCAGTCCCCTCTCCACTACCTCTGGCCCTTTAATGAAACTTTATAGTGTATTGCAATTTTAAGAGCTAACCATTGTGTTTCCTAGGGAAACAGCTGTAGAGTCAGTAGGCAGGAAACCAGGACAGACAGTTGCCAAAGGAGTCTTAATTTTGAACTTGTTTTAGTACAGGAACTGTCCAGGTTGGGAGTTGGTGGGAGGAGGAGAGAGGATTTCTATAGTGGGTGGTTCCAGGTGGTATAAAGTGTCAGGAAATAGAACCTCTTAGAGGCCTCTCAGCCTATGGAGTAGAGGCAAACCCCGGAGAACTGCACCCTTTGTTCCTTCCCACTGTCCTGGCTCTCTTGAGCAAATAGGTGGTCAGAGCCCCTTGCAGTTAGGACAGCCAGCCAGGGTATTGACATGTTCAGACACAATGGAAGACTGCATCAGGAGGCAGCCATTGGGATTTGCAGTAAATATATTACAGAACACAAGTGACTTGCCGATACTGCTTGTTTAGCAGTTTGCAAGGGCAATGGCAGTATGGATTTTTGAATTAGAAGGGAAGGGCTGTTCTTTCTCTGTGCGGGAACATCTAGTTGATGTCTGGGGAGAAAATTGATTTAGAGAACAAAATGGAGCTGCCTTTATTTGTGCCATTTGAAAGGCTTCTATGGATTAGTGAGTGGAAATAAAAAGGGTTCTTTGCTCCAGGAAAGGGGGGTCTGAGCATTGCTCTATGGCTTAGTATGGGATGGAGAAAGAATTAAGGATGGACCCCGGAGGTGGCTGGAGGGCCATCTTGTTTCCGTGCAGCCTGTAGCCACAGGTACCTGCTCCATACGCACAGTTCTTGAGTTTTGTTTTAGTTGAGAAAGGGCTCTTCCAGTGTAGTCCAAGTTGGCTTTAAACTCATGGTTCTCTTGCCTCAACTCCCCAAATGCTGTGATTAACAGGCGTGCCCCACCACCACACCCAGCCCTGATAGTTGTCTTTTTCAGCTTTCTGGCATTTAGTTTGTTCATTATTGTCGAGTGAGCTTTTTACTGTGGGATATTACAGTGAGTCTTCATAGCCCTGATTGTATACAGGAACTCCCTTGTCAACCCCCAGCCCCCGCCCCCCTTGGTGGAGATTTTCTCATTCCCCCTTAGGAAATGGGGTTAGGGAATGAGAATGGTCTGTTCCTTCTAGTGTGTGGGATCTGGATTAAGTTGGTTACACCTGTAGGAGTAGTTATGCTATTCCTGGCATGGGGTCCCTATCTGTTACCTAAATCTATTAGCAATCCCTTTTAATCTCCACCCTACCCCTGCAGTTGGCCTGCAGGCCTGAATCCATTTATGCATTGACCTCTTTTCAAGTCCTCTTTCTTTTCTGTGCTCCTTTAGTGTATTTCCTCCCAATTGTAAATCGTGTGTGTGTGTGTGTGTGTGTGTGTGTGTGTGTGTCTGTGTGTCTGTGTGTGAGAGTGTGTGTGTACACAGGCATGTCGGTACTGGGGCTTGAACACAGGCCCTTAGCTTTTTTGCCGAGGGTGGCACTTTAGCACTTGAGCCACAGCTCCACTTGTGGTGCTTTTTTCCCTCCCAAACTGGTCATTTGGAGAGAAGAATCCCACAGACTTTTCCTTCCATGGCTGGCTTTGAAGTGCAGTCCTCAGATCTTAGCCTTCTCAGTAGCTAGGATTAGAGATATGAGCCAGTAGTTCCTGGCTTTGTAAAGTCTTCTATTTGTTTCCTTCTAAGATTGGAAACATTTATCTTTAAGCTCAAAAAGAAAAATTAAAAAAAAAATAAATTAACAGCCACTACTTCTGGCTCTCTATTATCTAGAGTCTAAAGGAATTTAAAGTGCCTTCCTCAGGCCATCCAGCAGAATGTGTTTTTGGATAGGCAACAACTTTAAGTAATAAATATAACTACCAGGGAAAATGAAGTCATGATGATTTTTTTGTTTTTTTCATTCAAGAGGGGTGGATGGACAACATTTTTTTTTTTTTTTTTTTGCAGTGAGTTTGGGAAAGAGGTGTGTTTCAGACATTTTCCTTTTGTATGTGTAACTTCGGTGTGAAGAATAGTGTGTTGCCATGAAGAAGATAAGTGTGGTTGTGTCTGAATTAGGCTCAGCTGTTTCACTTGATAGAGAAAAAGTGTCTTTTAAGTCTGCAAGGTTTTATGCAGAGCCTTTTGAAGTTGTGGTTCTAGTTTTCATCTACTGTATGGACTTGAGACTTTGGCTGTCTGTTACAATGTTTATATGCTGATATTTGATATTTGATATTTTGGATACTTCTCTCATGAGGAGGAAGAAAAGCAGCCTTTGAGATGGGACATATTGGAAGTTTATTTTCTTCACTGATTTTTTGGGGAGATGATTGTGTTGTCCAGTTTGGTCTTGAACTCTTGGTGGAGCTTAAGTTACTTTCTCACTCACAGGCTGAGGGAAAGGAATGGGGTTTCTAAAGCTCCCCACTTTCCTTGCAAAATTAGGAACTTGAGATCTCCATCTGAAAAGAATTTCAAGAGAGTCTCACAAGAAGGAAGTTTTAGCAAAGGGTTTAGCATAACAGGATAAAATAGAGAGAAATAGGCAAAGGAGACATTTCCTGCTCCCTCTGCAGGAAATGGAAGTGGGGATTGGAGTGGCAGTCCCTCACTGCCAGTCTTTATACTTATCCTGTGGTCATGTCCTCTAGCAACTTCTGAGCCTTAGCCTGTGGTGCTGAGTGGAGCAGTAGGTGCTGTTTACTAATCAAAAGCATGGAGATGTGATGTAGGCCTTCCAAAACACAAGAGCAACAAGTAAGCATTAGGGCTTCCTTTTGACAGGCTGATTTTTTATTTTTCTGTCTCTATACCCTGTTCTAGAAGTCCTGTGGTGTTTTGCCATCTCAAGGGAGAAGGCCCATGCAGGTTAGCACTATGTATGCCTCCCGTTTCTCTTAAACTAGTATGTAAAATGAGGTGATAGGAGAGAACTTTCTGCTGTCACTTTTTTCTTGTTGTTGTTGATTGTTTTTTTTTGTTGTTGTTGTTTTCTTTTCCTTCCAGTTTCTGGTTGAATCTGGCACTCTACCACTTAAGCCATAGCTCTACTTTGAGATTTTCGGTGGTTAGAGACTAAAGTCTAGGAGTCTTTTCTGCCCTATCTGTCCTTCAACTACGATCCTCAGATCTCAGCCTTCTGAGTAGCTAGGATGACATGCGTGAGCCAGCAGTGCCTGGCTTCATGTTATTCTCCTGAGCAGTCAGGATCATGGCTACCTTTGTGGAAATTTAGGCCGTCAGGCTTTAGAGGAAACTTCTGTATACAGTCTGTAGTATTTGCAGTGAAAGCAAGTACTGCTCAAGTTGTGTTAGAATCTGCTTACAAGCCCAGCTGCCTGCTTCTAGGGTGTCTGAAAAGCTCCAGGGCCCTGACACTTGAGGCGCAGTCTTGTCCTCCTAGGGGAAGTCCCAAGTTGTTGACTAGCTCTTTGGCCTGCCATTTGGCCTCGGTTCCAGGGCCTTTTCCATTTGTAAGCAGCCTGGCTCTTTGCAGAGTCTGGGCCCTGAGCTCCCTCTGAGCCAATGTCTTTGCAAAGCTCTTGTAAAAACTGGAATGGGACCACAGAAATGCTTCCAAGTTCTGTCCTTTCTAGCTGAACAAAGGCCAAAACCATACCAGCAAATGCCACAGGGGAACTGCCAACTTCTGAATCTAGAAAGAAATCAGTGTTTCGTCATTGACAACCCTAGACACTGATATTAGTGGAGTAAATGAAGCATAAGGAAGGGTTAGATGTAGACCATGAGGGCATGGAGAATTGTGAAATTTGTATTCATAATTTCTTGACTAATTTATTAAGTATGACTTAGTTACCTTCAGAGCCCCACACCGTTCAGTGTCGGCATGTTACATAATGTTGTGCAGCCTAGATTGTTCTGCTCATTATTTATCACAAGGTCAAATATATTCTTCACTCCCAAATTCTGTTTTGTTTTTTTTTTTTTCCTCCTTGTGCTGGTACTAGGGCTTGAACTCAGGGCCTTGCACTTTCTACATGGCTTTTTCGGCTCTACTACTTGAATGCCTGTAGTTCACTTGTCGATTTTCTTTGTTGGTTAATTGGAAATGAGAGTCTCAGGGACTTTTCACATTTGCCCAGTAGCTAGGATTGTAGGCATGAGTCACCAGCTCTCAACCCCCACTATTGTTTTTAAACTTTACTTTTATTATTTTTTTTTCTGATTAGCTTCTGAAGGATTACTCAGTTTCCGTCAAAGTGCTGATTGAGAATGCTCACATTTAGCACAGAATAAG
Organism: Megascapheus bottae; assembly: GCF_031878675.1. Lineage (NCBI taxonomy): Eukaryota > Metazoa > Chordata > Mammalia > Rodentia > Geomyidae > Megascapheus > Megascapheus bottae. The sequence continues at coordinate 15,137,199 of NC_143511.1, forward strand.
CAGAATGAAAGCCACATAAAAGGAACATGCTTTTTAAGTAGACTTTGTACCGTGAGAATATTGGTATTGACACCATTTGTAATTTGGAGTGGAGTTTGAAGACCAGGGTCTCCTGTTTGTCGCATCCTAGCTAATATGGCTGTAAAGAGGAGATGAATGTGGCTACTTTTCCAAGTCTATTACTCAGGAGGACTGTAAATTTGATTGGCTGTTACAATTCCAGCAGAATCATTCGATTTGAGAGCAATAGAAAGATAAGATATCCAATTACCCAAATGATTTGCGGGTTAGCCAACGTTGTCATGGAAACATGAGTTGGAACAAATTAAATTTTAAGCAATAAAATAATCTTAAAGCCCGTCTGGGAACAAGAAAATTTGGCAGTGGCACTTACCTGAATTGAATCTTAGCTTGACACGATGTTGTTTGACATTGATATACTGTGGGGGCCTAAACTTCTATATGGCACAGCATTATCCTTAAAAAGTAGCTCAGCCACAGCAGTGCTGGGAAAAACCAGTATAAAGTTAAGGGATACTCTTGTTTTTCTCTGGTGTCAGTGATAATTGGGCCATGAGTTCCCCAGAATATTTTTGTATTTAAGGGTTGAATTGCCATAATAATGACTGAGAAGCTTTAATTGTATGTTAAAAATTAAAAGAAGGAAGACAAATACTGGTGCTCACACCTGTAATCCTAGCTATTTGGGGGGGGGGGGGCTGCCATGCCAGCAAAAAAAAAAAAAAAAAGAAAGAAAAAAAAGCTGGAAGTAGAGATGTGGCTCAAGCCGTAGGTGCTAGCCTTGAGTGATAAAGCTAAGGAATAGTGCACAGGTTACAGGTTCTTATTTCACACAGGCTCCTGTTCAAAAACAAAGAAGAGGATTTATTGAGTAGCAACATGGCAGTTTTTGGAACTGCTGTTCCCTTTGCCTGTGTATTATCACACTTATCAGAAATCGTGTGGATGTCTTTGGGTAGGGCTGGGGATTTGGGCATGCATATATTTGCATATATAAGATGGTTTCATTGTATTCATTAAAATGTCTACTTTGTAGTTCTGCTTACAACCTGGAAAATGGTCTTCCAAATTTCAGCTGATGACTTAAAACCTGAGTAAGCAGAGCAGCCTGAGGCTGAGAAGGTCATTTCCCCTTATCAATAACATTGTTTAACTGGTTCCTGGCTTGTGCTTCAGATTTGAAAACAGCCAGTGGAGCCCAGAAGGAGGGCAGAGGGGAGGGCTTTTTATCCACGTGTCTATTAGACAGATGGAGATGAAAATTGGTCTGAGGTCAAGCCATTTGCTGTGTTCTCACAGCCTTCGATTTTCCTCTCATCCTCACCACAGATCATCTCAAATGATTCCGTAATAACCAAAAGTGCAACATTGACCTTTATTCCCTGGTGGATTACTGGGTTTCACAGTCCAAATGGCAGGAAGTCTATTTTGTTCTTCCAGAAGGAGCGCTGCATTATTGAACCAGCTCAGCCCTGTGGGAACACAAATGCAGGCCAGTGTAACAGAATACGTGGGTTAAATTTGGTTTCTGGTGCTCTGGGAAACCAGAATTGACATGTCCTGGAACCCACATAATTAATGGAAGAATATCTGCGATGTTTTCTAAACACACACACACAGGAGCACACAAATTGATTTGTCCACTTGTAAAATAAACTTGTGTGGGAACTTGTGGTGGCCCCTGGCTGATAAATTGTGCCTGGTTGCTTCCTCTCTTTCTTGATTGTTTCTGCAGTATGTCTTAAGATAGCAAGGTTACACGTTGTAAAGTAAGGTGATGCGACTAAGCATACGGAGGCTTGGGCTTTTTCTTTCTAGCACTTTCAATTATATTTTTCATTCATCCCATCACCAGGAATAGTCTTTCATACAACACACATTTTTTTTTTCTCATGAAAGTTCTTTGCCTGGAGAAATGATTATTTTTCTTTTGCTTTGGGCTTCCCTGTAGATTATATTATGTTGTATTGATGGAGATTATTTTTTTTTAATTGTGAAGAAGTAATCTTTAAAAAAAAAAAAGGAGAGCGAAGTAATAGAATTTGTATTTAACATGCCACTCCTGACTGTCTCCACACACATAGCTGAGCCAATATCTAGCAAATCTGTGCACTGGGAATCTGTTATCCCTCATCCTTGTGTGTACCATCTTCTAGATACTTAAGCTTCCCCAGGGGTTGTGCTTTGAAAGTTGTACTAGCATCCCTGAGTTCATACTCATGTTCTAAAATGCTTTTGAGAAAATAAGTGCTTGCTTGACTGTTGACTTAACTCTTTACAGCTTCCTTTTGTGCCTCAGTGTCTCTCAACCTCTGATCTCCAACCTCCCTCTTCTCTCCCCCAACCCCTCATTTATTCAAACAAACAAACAAACAAACAAAAAACCCTGGTGGATATAGCCCTGCATTATTCCTAAGGCGGATTCTGGTACTAGTTTTGATTGCCACCCAGTCTTCCTCCTGGCTTCTGTGGAGCTTTTTAGCAGGCTTCCTGCCATATGATGTGGATTGAAAAGAGAATTTTGTCCCCAGCTGGGAAGCCATGAGCCTTGCCATCGATCCTTCCCATGCCACCAGCAGGTAGCCTGGTCGAGTCTGCTAGCTTCTCAGCTAAAACTGTAACCTTGCATTTGCAGTTCTGAGGCTGGCTTGGCCCTGTAACCTTATCAACAGTGTTCTTATTGGCCTTGTCTCTCCCTTTTCTACCTCCTACCCTTCCTCCTTCCCTCTCTTATTTTTCTTTCCCTTCCCTGAGCCCAGGGCCTGCATGTGCTATCCCTTCGCTTTTTCTCAAGACTTTAGCACTCTTACACTTGAGCCATACTTTCACTTACAGCTTTTTGGTAGCTATTTGGAGATAAGAGCCTTAGGGGTTTGGCTGCTCAGACAGGCTTTGAACCTCCATTCTCAGATTTCAGCTGACTGAGCACCTAGGATTATAGGCATTAGCCACTGGTGGTGGCGGCCTGGATCATCCTGTAGTTGCTTTCCCCAAGAAAGTTCCTTGGGAAGAAGAGTGACAGCTGCCATTCCTGTATGGCCTTTCAGCTGTATCTTAGAAAACTGGGGCCCTCTCTGGTACATGGTTGGTTGCCTTACACTGGTCCCCTTTATCTTCTGGATTGGCTAAAGATTTTGATGGGTTACAGATACATTCACATCAGACTGCTTTTCTGATGAACTGCAGATAATATGGGGTTGGCCGGTGATGGGGAGCTAGATGGTAAATTAGCAGTGTAAAGTGGAGGGTACTGTGTTTTTTTTTGTTTTTGTTTTTTTGCATTGTGGGGATGGAGGATACAGAAATTATCTACCAGAAAAACATGCTCTATACAGGCCTTCTCAGTAGTAGCTGTAGTTAGAAAGGAGTGGTTTAGATATTGCAGTGTTACAAATTTTGTGCAAAAGTCAGAAGTTTCTCCGACCTGCAAGCAGACTTTTTTGCATACTCCGTCTTTGTCCTTACATAGATGTAGTTCAGTTTCACGACTGCAGCTCTACCCTTCCTAGGTGTTGGCGATGTGAAAGGCTTTTCCTCCCACCATGACTGCTATTAGATGATGCTAGCTAATTTCTCCCAATCTCCCTAATGCCTAGGATCTTTGCAGAGTGGAAGGTGTGGGCCTGCGTTGGGGTGTGTTCAGACAGAGGCTGGCTGTTTCCAGGGAGAGCAATAGGCAGTGACTTCACCCTGATGTTCAGTGATTCATTCTGTGGAGTTTTGTCTTTAAGTCTTCTGTGTCATGCAACAGTGTTGTTTTCCTTTAAGGCCACCAAAAGCTGGCTTCCCCCCTCCCCCCAATCCTGGGACAAGCCAATATGATTTCCTGTGAACAAGCCCTTTCTGAACCATAACAAGGGTTTCTGAATAATGGAAATGTGCTAGTTAAGAACTGAAACAGCTGTGAAGCTTTTGTTAAAGATGCATCTTTACCAAAATGACAAATTAAAGCCCAAATGCTCTGCTTGGCAACAGTTGGGTCAAAACATTTAAGTCATTAATTAGAAGGAACTGAGGGGAGGGGGGAGGATTTACACCAACACACTGCATGGCAGACTCAACTTCATCTTGGAAAATGCAACTGAATTCTTTGAGAAATTAAAAAAAAAATGAAAGCCCTCAAGTGGGGCCTGGCAAGCTTGTCATTTGCAAATAAATCAAAAGACCATCCTTGCAAGAAGCAGAACCAGTGAATAGAGTTGCTTTGTCATTCTTTGATGGGCCCCACACTTAAGCCTGCTATTAAAAATGAATGCGTTCAAGAGGCTCTGCATTAAGAACATAAACAATTAAGGGCACTTGAGTTGCTCTACTGAGAGTGCCTGAGAAGATAGGAGAGCTTTCTCCTGAGATGTAGGCCCTGCAATCTGCCTTCAGTGCCAGAGAATGGGAGCAATTAAGGTGGCTATCTTTACACAGGCAGCCTTCAGCACCAATTGGGGGCTGGGGAGGAGGGGCTTTGCGATTTCTTTAACCCTTCCTGGTTTCAAGAGTGTGAACTACTCACTGGTAAGGCTACAGCAGCCTGGGCCCAATTGGACAGGGTTCAGATTTAGAATAGTGTAAGGACTGCCAAACTGAAGGCAAGATGGGACATAAAAGATATTATCTGCCAGTAACTGGGGACTTAGGTTGTGATTAGTTGAGTCACTAAAAGGTTTCTGTCATCTGGTACTCTTTGTTTTGGCTTCATCATAGGTCTGGAGAAGGGGACAAGATTACATTGCCATGGGTGGAATCATTTTAGATGAGCAGCATTTTGAGGTTTTCCACAGCAGGGAAATGCATTCCTATATATCCTGGGCTTGCATTTGTGATTGTATGTATGCATGCCTACTGTTACTGGGGCTTGAATTTGGCTTGAGCACTGCCCCTGAGCTTTTTCATTCATGGCTACCACTTGAGACACACTGCCACTTATAACTTTTTACTGGTGAATTGGAGATAGATGAGTTTCAGGGACTTTCCTTCTCAGGCTGACTTTGAATCTTGATCCTCATATCTCAGCCTCCTGAGTAGCTGGAATTACTACTCCTGTGGGTCCCCGTTCACCCATGCCCTGCGTGGGATTGCAAAACAAGGAGGTCAAGTATTGGGGCAGACCTTCAGAGGTAGGCAGGCCTGACCTCTCCACTAACTTGTTTAGATCTTAGGAAAGTTATTTTAACCTCTTAGTCCATTCCCTGGGGAACCCGGTATTGCGAAGACTGGAGAGATGCCAAAGGCTTTGGCAAGGACGAGGTAGCAGGTGCTGTTTGGGTGTGGCAATCTGGCGGTGACAGTGCTTGTCTATGTGGCCCTTCATCCAGTGGCTTCAGGATCACTTGGAACTTGTTAGAAAGAAATACAGGTTCTCAGGTCCAGATCTCAATCAGAAACTTCAGGGCTGGGACCCAGCCACCTGGGCTTTACCTCAGCCCTTCAGGTGAAACCACCAACACCCTCCTTCACATCATCATCACCTCCATGGGAAGGTATCACAAGTTAGGAGTACTGTCCATTAGTAAGAGTGTGTGCTTAGCTGAGGACTAAGGTCTGAGTTCAGTCATCACTGAAAAAAAATAAATAAAGCTACCCACACACACGAACAGTAAAACAACCCCCCTCTTTTGTTCGCAATGGGGTTTGAACTCAGGGCCTGGGCACTGTCTCTGAGCTTTTTTGCTCAAGGCTAGCACTCTACCACTTTGAGCCACTGAGCCACAGCTCTATTTCTGGTTTTCTAGTAGTTAATTGGAGATAAAAGTCTCTCAGACTTTCTTATTCTTGCTCTCAAACTGCAATCTTTAGATCATAGCCTCCTGAGTAGCTAGGATTACAGGCGTGAGCTACAGTGCTCGGCACATCTCACATTTTTACGTTTTCCCGAAATATATGAGACATTTTATTGATGTTATTCTTTGGAGCTGGGTCTTCCTGTGTAGCCCTCATACTCACTAGATACCGCATCCTGGTTTGGGGTTGCTGATCTTGCCTCAGTCTCCTAAGTGTTGCAATTATAGGTCTGCACTACCCTACCTGATATTATAATTGCATTTCTCAACTGAAATCTACCCTGAATGCCCTAGAATGTAAGATACACTTAGCTTTTCATAAACATATTGGCAAAGCATGGCGCTCAAATATGAAGCCACTGGAGGGCAGATACTTTGGAAAGCTGCCTTTTTGCCAGAGGAACCTTTGTTAGGAAAGGGAAGCCAATTTTGGACGAATATTTGCAGTGCTTTATATGTATCACTATGAGGTACACAATAATACAGTCTGCATTTACTTCAGAGATAGCGGATGCCATCTTCAGGAGCTCATTGTGTTTGGAGTGGCTTCTACTCGGTTGCTGGGTAAGGAGATCTGATGTTAAGAGTTGATACATAATTATGTATTCCTGGGAGGGAGCTGTACTAAGGTGGAGTTTGGCTGTAGTTTGCTTATTTATCGTTTCTGTCATAAGCTAAGTCCTGTATAAAATGCGTATTCTGTCTTGTAGAACCTTCCTGCAGGGATAGCAGGAGTACAGTGGCCGATCTTGACAGTCAGAAAGCCTTTTAGGGTACTTTTGTTGGCTGACCCCTTGCCATGGCCCTGCCCTTGTCAGCTGCAGTCCCGTTTGGGCTGTATGGCCAGTTAGCTTGGCTGTTTTGCAAACAAAGCTGAGTTTATTTATCAGCTCTTGTTTCTGGTTTCCCACTTTTGCTTCCTGGAGAAAAGACTGGGCAGGATATGTGGTTTCTAATCTTCGTTTATGATCTTGAACAAATCATTTCCTCTGTGTTGGTTTCTTCATGTGTGATTTGAAGATTGTAAGAGGGTCAGGGTGCCAAATGGTTTCAGGGTTCTTCAGCTGTTGTTGCATTTGGTTTGTGGGCTTAACAACTGTTATCTCTTCCCAATTTGACAATAAATGGAGGGAAGTTTTCACAAGGGTAGTGAAGGAGGAGCAGGGGTGAGCTGGAAGGGTTACCAGTAGGCCTGCTACCCCAGGGTATCACAACAGTTTTGATTTGGGGTATCAGCTAATGGTGCCTGGCCCATTGAATACCCCACCTCCACACTCTCATGACCCCCTCCCACCAGGTGTTGATTGTGTTACTCCCCCTCTCATCTAGTAACTGTGTTAGACATTTTAGTATCATTATTGTAAATATACCTTCAGTACTTGCCCATGCCTGTGGGTTGGCCAAGTGTATTTAGTGGTTCCCTTAATATTACACAAGTGACTTCACAGGAGGGCAAACGTTCCCTTTTCCAGAAACTCCATAGTCACCATGTGTTCAATAGCTACCATTCTCTCCCCTTCCTCCCTTCCTTCCTCCCTTCTTTCCTCCCTTCTTTCCTCCTTCCCTTCCTCCTCCCTTCCATCCTCCCTCCCTTCCTTCCTTCCCATCTCTTTGGTACTGGTACTAGAGTTTCAGTTCAGAACCTGGGCCTTGTCCCTTAGCTTCTTTGTTCAAGGCTAGCAATCTACCTCTTAGGCCACAGCTCCACCCACATCAGGCTTTTTGGTTGTTAACTGGAGATGAGTCTCAAAGACTTTTCTTCCCAGGGCTGGCTTCAAATTGCGATTCTCAGATCTTAGCATCCATGTAGCTAGGATTAGAGGTGTGAGCCAGTGCTGTATACATTCCTGGCTTTTTTTTTTCCCTTGTCTTGAAATGAGTGCTGTGTTGAACAGTTTCATGTGTGGAATGCTTTTTATTTGAACTATTTCGTTAGGGTAAATTCTTAGTGGAGGGATTTGAGTAATTTCATGCTCTTGAAACACACTGCCCATTTGCTTTCCAAGATGATAGTAGCAATTTAGTACCATTAATCATTACTAATATGTACTCATTCTCATCTCCTGAGAATCCTTACCCACTGGATTTTTATTCTTTATTTTTAAGTGATCTTAACTGGTTTCAAATGACCACCTTTACTTACAAGCAATTTACATTTGTTTGATTACTTGAAGGAGTTGAACATTTTTTCCCCCTGTGGTTAGGGTTGTTATTTTACAGCTCCAGAAATTTCTGGTCACGTCAGAAGAGATTTCGAAGTTATCCATTTATTTCCTTTGCTGTACTTTGTTTTCATGTCCTTGACTATTTTATCTGTCGCCAGACACTTCTTACAAACAGTCTAGTGTGTTTTCCTCTTGGCTTCCTGATTGGTTCAGGCAAACCACAAGATCACTTTGCCAGCCCTCAGCATAAGCACCATTTGTATGATCCATCAATTTGCAATTCTGATCCTGGAGGACTTTCCCCTCGCTCTGGAGTGACTGGGCAGTGTGCCACTGGCTCGCATTGAGACTTGTGGTCAGTGCTCTTAATGTAGTCCTGGCCCTGACGAGCATCAGACAACACTCACTATATGTGTCTCTCTGTGGTAGAAGAGTGGGCTCCTTAGTCTCATAAACAGACAAGGGATTAAAATTCCCTTCAGCAGAGGCTGAAGGTGGCTCACACCTGTAATCCTAGCTACACAGGAGGCAGAGATCGGAGGATCCCAGTTCAAAGCCATCCCAGGCAATACCAAGCCAGCTGTGAGACTGGGGCTGTGGCTCAAGGGTAGGACAGTAGCCTTGAGCTGAAGAGCTCAGGGACAGTACCCAGGCCAGAGTTCAAGCCCCATGTCTTCCCCCCCAAAACAAAACAAAACAAAAAACTCGCTTCAGTTCAGATGCTCAGAACATCAACTATGTAGTTTAAAAACACTGCCAAAACAACAAACAGCCAACCTCTTAAGTATTTATTTGCCAGGTGCCAGTGGCTCATGCCTTTCTGCCTAGCTACTTAGGGAGCTGAGATCTGAGGATCATGATTAGAAGACAATCTGGGCAGGACAGTCTGTAAGACTTTATCTCAAATTAACCACCAAAAAGCCAGAAGTGGAGATATAGCTCAAGTGATAGAGCCCCCAGCCTTGAATGAAAAACCTCTAAGAAACAACACCCAGGCCCTAAGGTCAAGCCCCAGAGAGTGCAGGGAGATTGGCCTTTCAAGTTCAAGGAACCTTGACTTGTGTAAGTTACATTGCCTATGGACCCATGGTCAGTTTTAGGGGGGGGGGGGTCTGGTGAAGATGCATCCCATCCTGTTGTATTGAGAAGACTTGTTGCAAGAAGACCTTAGGGAACTGTAGCAGCTCTGTGCAACGTTTGCTTTTCACCATGTAGATGGAATTTATGAAATAACAAGAAGTGCTGTGGACAATCTTAAAAAGCCCAGAGAATTGGCGTTTACTGGTGTTATGGCCACAAACTTCTGAGTGGAATTGGAGGATGGGGCTGGGGGACTCTCTTGGGTTTGAATAGCATTTTGGAGAAGCATATGGATAATATGCTATCCATTTGATTTTTTTGTTTGTTTTTTGTCTGGCATGGAGGTTGAACTCAGGGCCTGGGTATTATCCCTGAGCTTTTCTGCTTAAAGCTAGCATTCTACCACTTGGAGCCATAGCTCCACTTCGGGTTTATTGGTGGTTAATTGGATATAAGAGTCTCCTAGCCTTTCCTGCCTAGACTGGCTTTGAACCCTATTCCTCAGATCTCAGCCTCTAGAGTAACCAGGACAGGTATGAACCACCAGTGCCCCGTTTGGCTTTGATCTTGATGATACTCTGAAGTAGATTAATTTGGGACACCTAATACTGATTTTCTCAGAGACAGACCTAAATTATGTCATCATGTGTACATTAATGTACATTAGTACACGGACAAGGAGCATAAATGAATGCTCTAGGCAGGTAATCTGGACCCCTGCTTCCTGCTGCCTCTGGGGATTGGCTCGATGCTGGCTGGGTTCTACACTCAGCTCCTTCAGTTTCTGGGTGGGTGGACTCCCTAAACATTTGGATTGGGGATAACTCTTGGATTTATTGATTTATTGTTGTTGCCTCACCCAATGTCAGAAATACAGGTTCAGGGAAAATTTATTTATAAACAGTGTGACCTAGCAGGTACAAAATGTGCCTTCAGCTTTGAGCAGAAAAATGATTTTGAGGCAGGAAATACAGTTAAGTGCACACAGCTTTTTCCTGGGAGTTGTCTAGCCTTCAGGAGAGGCCAGATGTGGTGTAAAAAGGTTGCAGAACTCTTAGTATTGAAGGAAGGTCCACTCTGCAGGTTACCCTGCTTAAGGCTCTTTGACCTTGAATGAAAGGGTGGGTGAAGAACCTTCCCACTTGTTAATTTATATTAAATTTAGAATCCTAGCAACATGACTTGGTGACAAAGGCAAAGGTAACACTACTGAGCACCGTTCCTAGTTTTCCTGTTGCTGCCCTCACGACTGTGAAAACCCTTCCCGTGAGATGGATGCTGATTTTATAATGCACAGAGCACTGTATAGTAGATGCCTTCCCCATCTCACAGTGCCAGGAGGGAAGAGGTCATAATCCACCATCTCTTACAGAGGGAGGGCCAAGAACAGCTCAGTATTCCAGTGTTCTCTCCAGGGTAACCAGCTTGTACCAAGAGGCAAGACTTGAACTTGGGTCTTCTGGCTCAGATCAAGTGCACTGGTCAAGTGTAGATGAAGATTTTATGGATCTGGAGGAAATAGACTAGATCCCTCTTTGACTCCAGACTTTTCCAGAGTACTTGTTTAGCATTTTCACAACTGACTTGGATTTGGATGATTCTTCATGTGGTTAAGCTTTGATCTGTATTGGACCTATAACCTTATTCTCCTTGCTTTGGTCATATCTTGTCTAGTCTGTTTTATTATTATCTTTGGTCTGTGCTGCCTTTGTTTTCTTTTGATTGCTTTGTTACTAGATCCCAGCACTGGTGGCCCATACCTGTAATTCTAGATACTTAGGAAGCTGTTATCTGAGGATTGACATTCAAAGCCAGCCCAGGCAGGAAAGTAGATGAGACTCAAATAATAACCAAAAGGCTAGAAGTGGAACTGTGGTTCAAGGAGTAGAGCACCAGACTTGAACAGAATTATTAAGGGACAAGGCCCAGGCCTTGAGATCAAGTCCAAAAAGGATACGTCCGCATTGATTTCTTTCTTTTGTCTTGCTTGCATTGTTTGAGTCAATATATAAACATGAGATAGTCCAGGATGACCTGGAACTTGTGATCTAATTGTCTCAGCCTCTTGATTGATGGGATTACAGACATTTGTCACCATATCTGATCCAGAAGGGGTTTTAGCTATCCTCTAACTATGTTCAGGTCTACCTCAGAGACATTCTGTGTACCAACACATATGTACTATTGCTAGTAAAAGGACTTTTTTTCTTCCTAAACCAAAATACGTTCCAGTTAGGTGAGGTAAAATCAAGTATGCAATGTAGCCATAGTGGTGCCAGAAGCAAATGAAGAATGATTTATATAATCTTGGTGTGTTCTGATCCTTACCCAAAAGGCAGAAGCGTGGGAAGGAAATTCTTCAGTTTGGCCACCTAACAACTGAATGCCCTGTCCGGCTAAAAATCCATATTAATGGCCGAAAGACAAATGGCAAGCTGTGTTAAAGGGTCAGTAATTGTCTTATGTAAAGAACCACTACAAAAAGTCAGTGATTAAACACCAGAAAAAGGAGAAAGGAAAAATACAGTGGGCCAATAAATACATGAAAAGATGTTTAACTTCAGGAAGAATCCAAGTAATGCAAATAAGAATGAGGTCATTTTTTTTTTTAATTTACTAGGTGGATAAAGATTAAAAAAAGGTCAACAAAACCCAATATTGACTCTGGGTAGGAGAGCAAGAACCACATGGCAGGCAATAATGTGAGTTTGTATAGCTTTTCTACTGGGCACTTTGGCCCCACTCACTACAATTTAAAATATGCAAACACTTTGACACAGAAGTTTCACTTACAAGGGAGTCCTTTTAGAGATAGGCATGGAAGGTTATTTGACATACAGTTTATAATTGTGGAAAATTAGATGGGACATAAATATCCTCTGGTGCCAGGAGTGCTTAAATATCATTAGTGTGTTTGTACAATAGAGTTGGTGGACATTTTCTCACTCATATTTGTGTCTTTTGACTGAAAGGGATACCGATTTGACTGGAAAACATAGAGCACATATAGCAGAACTTTTTAATAATACATTGTCTTAAATAGGTGCCTACCAAGGCCACCTTATTTTCTCTGATAATTCCTGGATGTGGATTTTCCTCACAGTCCTCCCCACCTCACTATCACCTCTTTTCTTCTATGTGTTTGTGTGTGTGTGTGTGTGTGTTTAAAATCAGAGTATATCAATTTTTCTTTGTTTTGTGATGATGAGGATCAAACCTAGGTTCTTGTACACACTAGACTAACAAGTGTTCTACCCTGAGCACATGTGCTTTGTACATTTGAAGACCTTAAGACAGAGAAAGTACAGAATATATATAGCACAAGGAATTCACAAAGGGTGTCTCTACTCCTTTACATGAACACACATGTTGACATATAGTTTATATACATGGATATATGTGTGCACGCACATGTGCGTGCTGCTGCTCCACAGGAAGGGGAAGCATGTCCTTGCTTTCAAGGAGAGCCATGACCTTGAGTGGCTCATAGTGATCAAACGAACTGGGTGGGGCTGAGCAAGTTTTGTTTTTGCACCTGGCACAGATGCGCTTTTATTTTTTCACCTATTTGCCCTGGTTGTTCTAAAGCAAGGTCATTGATTTGCTCTCTAAACCAGTTACCTCCCTCTTCTAAGATGTTTCTTCCATGCTATGGTCTGTAACCCTGTCTCATCTGTGGTCAGGGAGAATTGGGCTAAACTCAGTCTGGGATAAAACAAACACTCTTGTTAGAGAACAAAAAAGTGGTTGTCTTTAACTTGTATTGTAAAGTGCCTGGGGTTTCTATCTTATTCCCTTTTCTGTTTCTCAAGGGTGTGGCCGATTGCCTGATAAATTTCTACTCTTGATCCTTTTTATTGTCTAATTCCAAAATAAAGGCAATATTTGGTAAGCATAGATAGAAAATGATGGAATTGGTAAGGCCTCACTATAGGCCTATTCCATTCTATTTTATTCTATCCCATTCCATTCTAGTCCATTCCATCCCATTCTCTCTCAGATCTGGTTTTTCTTTATTAGAGGAAAGCAGAGCCTCTTTGCACAGTGGTGGGGTGTTGGAAAGGTTGTGGTGGCTCCCCTCTGGCAGTAAAGGACTCTCCACTCCCATCCTTTGGACCTCTAGGGATCTGGAAGTGAGTGGGAACTTTTCTTGCTTTCTTTGCAATGGCCAGTGTGACTGGCTGCTCAGGAAATCTGCTGTTGAGTTCCCCTGCATCCTGGTCCCTTCTTCCAGTGATGTCTTTGTGTTTGGTGACACTTAACCAGGTACTCAGGATATCAGGAATCAATCATCACTTGAGACTTGCCTTCTGATTTTTGCAATGTTGAGATTAAACAGTGTAGGATGCTAAAATTAAAATCACTTTGTTGTGCAAGGTTGGAGTGAGTTAGAAATAAGTCACTGGGCCCTTTATTCTTCTTTTCACCTTAACTCACAACTTTGAAAGCCAGGTTTTATAACTACTGATACCAATTTAATTGAACTTACTATAATTGCATCAATATGCCACAGTACGCCATCATTATAAGAGCATATTATGGGGTTTCTAATCTCTAGATTTAAATTGCTAGATGGCCTTAAACCACGTAGATTTTCCGACTCAATTAAGCTACTCATTATCTCCTTACTAAGTGACCAATAAACTATGTATATGGGTTGTACTTTGCAAGTGAGGGCTGCTGCCTTCCTTTTCTTTCAAGATAAGTATCAGTCACAACCCAGAGAAACACTTTTCTGTCTTCCAGGGAGAGAGTAGGGGAGAATACCAAGTGTTGATGGTATGAAATTTCACCTTTTCAAACTGATTGTAAGGCGTTCTAAACATTTGTATGGCTTTGTTTTTGTAGACTGAAATCGCCAAGAGATTGAACACGATTTGTGCACAAGTCATCCCCTTTCTGTCTCAGGAAGTAAGTAAAACTGTTCAGCTGTTAAAGTGCAATTATGTTGCTTCTCTGTTTGCAAATTAGCTAGTTTTAAGATGATGTTAATTTTATCACGAGGAACAAGTGTGAAGAACATCTGTTACAGCTGAAGTGTGTAAACCCCCTGCTATTCTGTCTAACACATTGAAAGCTTGCTGCACAAGCAGCAACAGAAGCTCAACCCCAAATTAATTTTTTTCCTATGGAAAACTGCAAAATGACTACCCAACAGAAAGCTTGCTTCTTCTTTTACCCTTTTTTTTTTTTGAGTAATGTAAGTTTGATAGCTGAGGATTTGGTTGGCTTTCTTTGTTGTTGGGTTTTTTTTTTTGTTTTGTTTTGGATGTGTGTGTGTGTGTGGGGGGGGTATTTTGTTTTATGTACCAGACTGGGGCTTGAACTCAGGGTCTAGGAACTGTTCTGTAGCTTTTTTTTTTTCCTCTCAAGCCTCTTGCTCTACCACTTGAGTTCTGGCTTTTGTTTTTGGTGGCTAACTGGAGTTTCACAGATTTTTCTACGTGGGTTGGCTTAGAACCACCATCTTCAAATCTCGAGCCTCCTGAGTAGCTAAGGTTACAGACATGAGTGACTGGGGTTTGGCTTTTTTTTTTCTTGCCTCTTTCTCATGCTGAATTCAAAGTAGCCCCATGAAGAATGACCACCATGCAGTCAGATTTCTTATTAGTCTGTCAGGGACTGAATTTGGAGCTCCTCATGGAGGAAGCGTGAGTGATAGTCAAAGATACAATGTATATTCATGCTGTGTCAAGCTTGAGTCACCACACATAGATGAGCCACTTTATTTCAGCACATTGAGGTTTATCTTAACATGTTGAGAGGGAAAAGAGCTTTGTATGAGTAATCACTGAAGTTGACTCAACACTGTATTTTAGTTTTGCTTTGGAAGGTTTACTTTCTGAATATAAGCTGATAAATGTGTCTGTATGTGTTTTCAGTGTGTAAAGAAGAGTGTACCTTGACAGGGAGGAAAGCTCAGTGAACAGGGAGTTAGAGTACTAGGGGTTGCTTTTAGTTGGCATCTGCTGCTGGATGATGATTCACTGCCAACAGCTTTTCTCTTATTTTCATTAGACTTTGATGCTGTTAATCTCAGTCCTTCCAAAGCTGACTTGTGGCTGGAGTTTTTACTTGTGGGTGGAGTTGGGATGTGCTCAGATCGAGGAATCTTCTTTCTACCACAAGCCAAAGGGCTAAAAGAAAAAGAGAAATTCCTAGAGTTGCCCAATTCCTCCAGCAAGAAAAAAAAAACATAAAAATAAAAAAGGAAGTGGAAGTGTAGAATATCAGCCTTGAGAAAAAGAGCTAAACAAGAGCATGAGGCCCTAACATCAAACCCCAGTAACTAGCACAAAAACCAAAGCATAATGAAATTACTATACATTTTTATTCAGGAGTTAATCTTAACAAGTCTTCTTATTCAGGTTTTCTTTCTTTTTTTTTTTTTAAGGGGTGTATAGCACTTGAGGCTAACATCATTCTACCCTTCAATAAGTCAAATAGGCTTGCCTATTTTTGCCTGGACCAGCCTGGATTGTGATTCTCCTATTTGTGTCTCTCCTATTTGTGTCTCCCACTATCAGATAATAGGGGTGTGCTTGTCACCCCCAACTTTTTATTGGTTGAGGTTTGAGTCTCCTGAGCTTTTTGGCTTGAGCCTGGACTCAAAACCCACCATTCTCCTGATCTCAGTTTCCCAAGTAGCAGGGATTCCCAGCTTGAGGCAGCTTTTCCAGATGCTGTAGCCTGCAGTAACACATCACGTTTGTCTTTTTTTTTTTTACAAGGACGTCCTCGGCTGTCGCTAACACACGTTTTCTTCTTGTTTTCAAAGCATCAACAACAGGTGGCCCAGGCTGTTGAACGTGCCAAACAGGTGACCATGGCAGAGCTGAATGCCATCATCGGGGTACGTGGCCTCCAAGGTCTACCTCCTACAGTGTGTATCACCAGCTTTCATTTCTTATTAGTCTGATGGCTTAGTATGTCTGTAAACATCATTTTGTGTAGCTTAAATGTTGACTGGTTTGAGAAGGGAAGATGGTAGAGTGGGTTTGTGTGTATGCTGAGATGTATGAGGGAGGAGGCCAGAACATCAGGACAAAGATCAGGGGGAGATTTTTGGGGCGGCAGGCTCGGAGAAAAATAGATCTTTTTTTTTTTCTTAAGTGGGAAAGCAGAACTCTATAGTTTATCCTGTGACGTTGGAAACCACTTTTGGGTCATTAGTCAAGTAGAAGCGTTAGATGAGCGCTTGAATACTTTTTTTCTTTCTCTCTTAAAACATTCAACCCCAGTAAGGTCAGGATTGGTCTCTTGAATTACCATTTCACTGAGTTTTTTCTGCTGTTGCCTTTTGCTTTCTAGGGCATCCAAACCTATGTAACGGTTTGGTCCTTCTCTTTTTTTATTTGGTGCCCTTTGATGAATTTTTAAGTGCACACCAATGAAAAGAGTGCTCCCTAGTCACGCAAGAAGTGTTAATTGTCTGCCCTTGTGCTCTCTAGCCTTTTGGAGGAGTCCTGTTTCTCATCTGTGGAGTTCAGTTAGCACTCTATGCTGGCCACCGGTTGTCAATCACAGGTCACTTGGCTGCATGAAGGAACTTAGTGAACCATGCTATCTATGCATGCGTGCCCTCCTTCTGCCCCAGTTTGTCCCCCACCTCGCCTGCAGCGGGGCCCGGGATGGTTCTCATGTGCTCTGCTCCCTTCCAGACGAAGTGAAAGCAGTAGCTGAGACAAGGGAGGGGTCCTTTCTGATTTTATTCATGTGTGAGTGCCTTGAGCGGATTCAAAATCACTCATTTATCAATTTATGTTAATTGCTTGTGAGAAGATGCCCTGCTGGTCTTTATAGTTCCCTCAGACACTTTGTAATGATAATTAGACATGCTGCTGTACGGATTAAGAGTGCCATAGTCCAAAGCTGGCCACAAACAATGGAACCAGTTAATCCATCAGGGCTTAAAATTACATCCCAACTGGAGATGGAGGAAAAAAAACCATAAGAGCCAAGGAGGATTAAAGAATGAGCCTCAGCTTGAAAACTCTCCTTTCATCGGTTTCTCAATTGCAGATCTGCAGTTGGGTTGCCTGTGGTAAGCTATTGGCAGTCAATTAGGTGAAATAAACTGGGAGGGTGACCTTCATTTCCTTTTAATAGCTTTTTCCTCCCTGAAATGGGGAGCTTCAGTGGATTTTCAGCTTAAATTTTATTCAAGCTGCTTTATTACACTTGACAGCTTAGCTCTGCATAAACAATTCTCCCTCCTCTTTCCCCAGATCTAGGCTCAGCCTTTCTTCCCCTTCACATTTTTTTTTTTTGACTGTTACTTAGTGGGCTCTCTAATCACATTCAACAAAAAAACACAATTACATCTGCATTTGTCTGCTGCCTTCTGTAATGAATTGCTTTATTTCAGAGATCAAATCAAATATTCACCGGTACTTTTGCATGTACCGTGTTTGATTAGCAGAGACTAATAGGGAATTGTACTTGGAGCTGGAGCACAGAACAATTTTTTTTAGCCCAAATGAATGAGGGTGGAAAAGCCTGTTTTGATTAAAAGAAAACATATGCAAAGCAGTTCTCAAGTACCCAGCTCAACTTTGTGGTACATGTTTGTTTTCTGATGGGCTCTAAATCTTCATGTGTAATTTTTCTTTTGTTTCCCCATAATGTTGGGGATTGAACCCAGGGCCTCACACATGCTAGGCAAACACTCAATCACTGAACTTCACTGCTGGCTACGTGTAACTTTTCAGTAGTAAAAGACTTCATTTAAATCCTCAAAGGCCTGCCTAGCTCCTGTGAATCTCTTTTGGACATACACATAGAGGAAGAAATTGTATTAACCAGATGTTTGTGGATAATATCCATTTTACTGAACACAGAAAATAAAAATAGCAAGCTGTTTTTTAGAAGGGCAGATGAATTGCTAATTTTCTGAATGACTTTAGTCCAGGAAAAAATGTTGAGATTATAATAAGGCAGATTAGCTCTGATAGCATAGCAATAATGACCCACATTGGTGAAATGGGCCCAGGACAAGACTTTTGCCCTTTATCTGTCTTCAAGCATCCTGGCATGTGCAGTTTTAATCTTTGAAGTTTTGGGGTCAGTCTATTAATTTATGTCAGAAAGGCACGTTTCAAATTTGCAGTTATCAATAATTATCTTGCCCCCTAAGTTTCATGCTCTGGCATATGCTTGCTTTTTGCTAGAAAGGAATTGTGTGCATCCTGGAAAATCGAAGTAGAAAATTAGGTTGACAATTCAGTGGACCTTTGCACCCCTTCATTGAACAGGCACTGTGTCAACCTGTTTCTCCCAAAGGGAGGGGGCACTGGGCACTGTTTCTACAAGCAGCAGCTGTGGCAGAGTAAATGCAGCCTGGTTTGATAGCAGCTGTCAGTACTGTTCAGGGACCAACACAGGGTAAAGAACAATGGGAAAGGCCAAGCTCTTAGTCTGCTTTGACTTTGAGGCTAAGAAAAGAAATAGTAATTTAGCGGTTTAGACGTCTATTACAAGTGTGAGAGATCATGAAGGAGTACCCTTTAAGATGCAAATGAGTCGAGACATTCTCATTCCCTTGAAGGAACTATCAAGGAGCTTCTTGCTTGACAGAACTGATGATGTTTCTCTTTAGCAAACCTGAATGAGGTTCAGTCTTCTCAAGGACACAGAAGTCTTAGGTGAGCTCAGCCTGTGTCCTGGGCCTGTGGGTGCTTAAGAGGAGGAAGAGAGGAAGCTGGGATTTCTTTGTTTTTGTCTCCTTCTTAGTGAGTGGTTGATGCCTGTTTTCTCACCAGCATAGAAATGCTATTGCATTGCACAGAAATACTGCATTTCCCCCTTTTCCCTTCTTGCCTTTTATACAGAATACTGATACTCATAAGTATCCATTGTTTGGAATTACTGAACTGTTTTTGCTGGACTCTTTTATTTTTGTGCCAGTTACAGAACTTGAACTGAGAATCTCATTTGAGATTTTTTAATTTAATTTTTTTTTGTTTTTTTGCGTAAGGGTGGTGCTCAACTACTTGAGCCACATCTACACTTCTCTGTTTTTACTGGTTCATTGGAGATAAAAGTTTTCAGGCCAGGCTACCTTAGAACTTTGATTCTGAGACTCAGGCTCCTAAGATTACAGGCTTGAGCCACCAGCATGCTATCCTGCACCTCCTGTTTGGATAGTACTGAGAACTGAACTCAAGGCTTTGTCCTTGCTGGGCAAGTACTTTATCATTTGAGCTCTGCCTTCAGCCTTGTCTGCATTGGATATTTTAGAGTTAGGGTCTTTCTTTATGCCTGAACTGTCCTGAGCTGCAATCCTACTTGTGCTTTGTCCCACTACGGAAGTTGCACAAATGCATGCATGCCTGCCTGCCTGCCTGTCTTCCTGCCTGCCTGCCTGCCTGCCTGCCTGCCTTCCGTCCGTCCTTCCTTCCTTCCTTCCTTCCTTCCTTCCTTCCTTCCTTCCTTCCTTCCTTCCTTCCTTCCTTCCTTCCTTCCTTCCTTCCTTCCTCTTTTCTCTTCCCTCCCCCCTCCTGTCCCTCTCCCTCCTTCCCCCTCCCCCCTCCATCCCTTCCTTCCTTCCTTGACCAGCAAGCCCTGCTGGGCTTGGCAAGTGCACAGATCTTGAGTGTATAGTTTGGTCACTTCTGACATCCACTCTGTACTGATACAAGGTGAGAATACATTCTATCACCCCAGCACGGTCCCTGTGCTTTTTACTCCGTTTTTCTCACCTTTTGAAAGATCCTTTGAATGAAAAGAAAAAATAATTTGAGGGAAAAAAAAATCACACACAAAAAATGCCCACTAATGCTAATGGCTGGTTGAGTGTGGTTTTCTTTTTAAAAGAAAAGTAGTTGTACAGTTGTTTATTTTATTTCTAACCACTTGTTGTCCAACCTGGTGTTTGTAATATATATAACTTCGTTTGAGTTTGTGGTGCTCTGGTTAAAAAGTGGCTAGGGCATTTGGTTACCCCTTACTGGCTGTGTGAGCTTTCTCAGTGCCCTTCATCTGTAGGTAGGTCATAGTATCTACCATCTCTGTTTTTATGGGCACAAGACTTTACTAGTAGCCTTTACTTACCATGTGGTTCCAACTCCTTGAAGTGAAAAATGTCCATGTCATCCAGCATAATTACCAGTTTTTAAATTTTATTTTTAAATGTTTTGTCCATTGTGGAGCTTGAGTTCAGGGCCTGGGTGCTGTCCCTGAGCTCTTTGGCTCCATGCTAGTATTCTGTCATTTTGAGCCACAGCTTTGCTTCTGATATTCTTAGTGGTTAATTGAAGGTAAGAGTCTCATAGGTTTTCCTGCCTGGACTGGCTTTGAACTGTGATCCTTAGATCTCAGGCTCCAGAAATAGTTAGGATTACAGGCGTAAGCCAACAGCTCCTAGCATAATTGCCTTTTAATTAGTACCCAGCACTGCCCTTTGGCTTTCCAGGAACAAAACAAGTACAGAATGAGAGGAAAATGTTAAGTTTTGAGAACATGTAGATCTAGGGTGAAAAATGTGAGGACAAAACATTATTAGCTTTCTCCTTCTTCGTAAGAAAGGAAAGACAACACATTTACCCAGCCACAGGGACTGTTGTAGTAGCATTGGAAGGAGACAGAAGACACGATCAGAGGGCTGGAGATTGCCCTTCATCCACAAAATGCCAAATGTTTGGTAGTGACCACAATGCTATCAACTGTAAGAAAATTTAAGTAGATTCTTACCATGAAGCTTTTGAACTTTGTGAACTCAAGAAAGTAAGGCTTAATCTAGGCAGCCTTGTTTTCCTTCTTAATTTACTGAACTATAGGGAGCCTTGTTTTTCCATAAATATAACTTTGTTTCAAGGTCTACAGAATTTGTATTGTGCTACGTCAGACTACTTGTGTGTTGGAAAGGCTGTGAAACAAAATCCTGGTGCCCGCAAAGGAGACTTTGTGTCCCCGAGATTGAGTTGTAGACCTAAAGGACTGTCTACTATTGCATGCCATGATTGGTTTAAGGATTAGCAAACTGTTGGGTTATTTTTGTCCTTTGCCTGTAGCTGTCAGCTATCGAGGGGGATGGATTGTAGTGTGTGAAGTTTAAGAGGATGAGGTTAGCCTCTTATTTTTATGAGCATGCAGCTAATCCCTGGAAAAGCCCATCAATAACCCAGCTGTAAGTTTCTTTACAAAACAAATTCACCCTAGGAGAATAATGCATATCCTGTTACCAAGCCAAGAAAACTAAATATCTACGACAAACATGAGTCTTCTAAGTCCACTGGTGACCTTCCTTCTACTGTAATTCTTACAGCCCATCCTTTATTAAATTTCCTTAGGGAAGAAAGAATAGTGAAAGGAAGTTAGTTGATCTTTATGCCTGCTCTTTTTCCTTTGGTTAAGTTGTTTTTATTTTCCACTGAGAGTACAGGGTATCTAACAAATGCAAAGTTTAGCCTCAGTGTCCTGTTAAATGCTTATGCTTTTTTAGTCATTTGTAAAATTACTGATGCACTATTAACTTATATATAATAATAATTATTACTGTTGTTGTTGCTTTTGGTGCCAGTACTGGGACTTGAACTTGCTATCACTTGGCTTTTTCCCCTGCTTATGGTTGGTACTCTTGTCACTTGAGCCACAGCTCCATTTCTGAATTCTTGCTAGCTAATTGTAGATAAGGGCCTCACAAAGTTTCATACCCAGATCATGGTTTTGAACTGTCATCTTCAGATCTCAACCTCCTGAATAGCTAGTACAGGTGTGAGTCACTGGCACCTGGCTTTATGCTTCACTTTTCCATCAACAGGCATGGTGTTTTCCAAAGTAGACCCTTATCCTTTTACATCTCCACACTAGTATATACAAATTCTTAATTGCTCAGACTGGGGGCATGGTTTACGTGGTAGAGCATCAGTCATGAGCAAGAAAGCCTAGGAAGGGGCCGGGAGTTTGGCCTAGTGGTTAAAGTGCTTACCTAGCATGCATGAAGACCCGGGTTCAAATCCGCGGTATCACATATAGAAAAAAGCCGGAAGTGGTACTGAGGCTCAAGTGGTAGAGCTCTAGCCTTGAGAAAGTCCAAGGACAGTGCTCGGGCCCTGAGCTCAAGCCCAGGACTAGCAAACAAAAAAACAAACAAACAAGAAAGCCTAGGAAGGCCCAGAGTTTAAGCCCTAGTACAGGTGCAAATGAAACAACAAAGGACTTGAGCTTGCTGGGCATGCACCCTACTTGAGCTATACATGCCCCTTTCCTCCTTGCAACTTGCCTAGCACTGCTCATTTTTGTCTGTCTTTTTATCCTCAGGTGGTATCACCTTGGCATTTCCCTCCTAGCATGGTTTCTGCACGAAAATGGCTTTCCACCACATTTAAATTCAGGTCTTTAAGTCCCGGAGCCTTGACCTTCACCGTCCTGATGTCTTTGAGCATGCAAGAAGAGCAGGCCTGGGTAGTTTTGGAGGTGTAGCCTCTTTGTCTTGATACCTTCCTTGCCTCCATGTATCATTTTCTCTTACTTTTTAATTTCATTGGAATAGAACTAACAAATAGAAATATACAGCTTGATGTTTTTATTGTCATTGTGACACATGTTAACGTGTCCCTCACCGTACTGTAATTTACAGTGTGTTGTGTGTGTGCCTGTGTGTGAGAACACTCAAGATCTACCTTCTGAGTAAATTTCAAGTACAACATATATTATTATCTCGAGAATCATCATATTACACATAGAGCTTTCTAGAACTTACTCGTCTTGTATAAACTATAGTTTTGCATTTTGAACACCATCTTTCCATTTTTCTGCACCAGTGATCATTATGCTTCACTCTACTGTGTTTCTATTAAGATTGACATAAACTTGGATATATCTGTCTTGAATCTGGCTTCTCTAAATATCCTCCAAATTCATCCATGTAATACCATGGTGGGATTTTCTGCCTTTTTTGTGTACATGTGTGAGTGTGCACACACATATGTACATATTAGTAGGGTTTCACTTATGTAGTCCCAGCTGGTCTGAAACTTTCTATTCTCCTGCCTCAGCCTGTCAAATACTAGAATCACAGGTGTGTGCTGTTTGTCTGGTACATTTCCTGCTTTTTAAGGACCGAGTAGTATTCTTTGCGCATACCTACCCATTTTCTTTATCCACTTACTTATTGGTGTATTCTTGGATGTTTCTGTTTCTTGATTATTAGCAATAATGGTGTAGCAAACCTGGGAAAGCACATGTCTGTTTGAGATACCTACATTTCATTTCCTTTAAATACCCAGCCAGAAATGAGATTGCTGGAAGATAGGGTAGTTGTGTTTTTAATTTGTTGAGGAACTTGCATAGTGTTTACCAGCTCCTGTGCCCAGAGCATCCTCACGTACGGTTTGTACACCCTGGCCTTTTGGTAATAGCTGTAAGAATAGGTGTGAGGCCTTACCCGATTGTGGTTTTGATTTGTATTTCCTTGATGACTGGGGTGGTGAGCATTCTCCATGTACTAGTGGGTCATTTGTATGTCTTTTGAGAAATGTCTCTTTAGGCCTTTCATCTGTTTATTTAGTTGAGTTATTGTAGCTTAAAAAAATATCTATTCCCTTTTCTTTTTTCCTTTCCTTGTTGTGTTCAGATGGATGGTTTACAAGTATTTTCTCCCATCTGTCACAGCCTGGGCATGCGCGTATTTAGCTGAGGTCTTTCAGCACATTGTTACTTTATTTTTTATTATTGTTTTCAAGTGGCTGGAGAATTCTTGGCCCCAGCAAGCAGTTTCTCCCTGTTTATCACCCTTGGCCCTCTTCAGGAGAGAGGCCATTCACATAATGGGAGGTTTTCAGATAACTCCTGGAGTAGAGTCCTTGATGTCGCTGTTGCCAGAGGGCCTTTCTCACTTGTTTATGCAGCATACCATTTTCTTTCTCCTGCCGGCTCCCAAGATAAGAACAGAGTGCTTTACAGAGCAGGCAAATAGCACAAGCCAAGGAAGAGTGATTTGGAGAGAACTGTCAACAAGGCTACTTTTCACATTTTTGTCCCCTTTTAAAAAGTGTTTACATACTGAGTGCTATAAATGCCACTTACTGTCACTCAGCCTTGGAGATGCCTCTTGGTTTTAGGTCTGGTTGGGTTCACTTTGCAATTTTGGTAACCTCATTTTTTTCCTGGGCTTTACAAAGCCCATTCAAGTTTCGGGAAAAATGTTGATTCTGGGGGTGGTGACATGGAGCTTAGCACCAGGTGTGGGAAAGGTGAGCAGAACCCCAACTTCTACCCTGCTTCTTTTTACCTCCCTTGTATAGAACGCCTTTTGCTATATACCTACCTGTGTTTTAGAAACAAAAGTAACTTGCCCCACCATTGCATGACAGCCGCGCATATAAATAGCAGAGTCAATTCCATTATGGTAACATAATTGACCCACGCTGCACCAAGTAAAATGTGAATTAAAATTCTAAGTGTGTGGCTGTTGTTTGACATGGATGAGGTTACTGTATTCCTTGTGGGTTTTCAGTATCATTAACTCAGGACTTGGTGTTTGCTTTTCTTTCTCACTCTGGGCCAATTCCAATTGTTTCCCTTACAGCAAGTGCCTTTATCTGTCTTCAAGCCTAGGATCAGTACGGGATGTGAAAGTTCCCAATGTAGTGCTTTCCTAGATTGTTTAATTTTCAGCTTGTTATTGGGATCAGCTTTAGAAAGCAGATGTTCATTTTTTGAGTTGTGACAAGGGACTTGGATGGCGATGAAGGGACAGTCAATGCTTGAATGTTGAAAAGTATTTTTATTTTTTAAATAGCAATTTGGCGAGTCACTTGGCATACATGAACATGCATTCTAATGCACTGGGACAGGATTCCAGCTCTGATCGTGACTACAGTTTCTCAGCTTAGCAATGTTGACATTTTTAGGCTCAGTGACTCTAGTGGAGAGATTTTCTGAACATGGCAGGATGTTTAGCATCGTCCTTGGCCTCAACCCATTAGATGCCAGTAGAGTTCCCTCCCACCCCCGTTTGTGATGGCTACACATGTCTCTAGACAGTGCCAAGTGTCCTTGGCAAATTGCTCTATTTGAGAGCCACAAGTCTATATTGATAGCCTGAGGAATCAGCAATATTGCTAAAACACATAACTACTCATCAAAAATCTTTCCTTTGCCACTTTTTTTTTTTGCATTTCTGAACCTAGGGCCCTGTGACTTGGTAAAAAACTTCTTTTCCAGGGGCTGGGAGTTTGGCCTAGTGGTTAACGTGCTTGCCTAGCATGCATGAAGACCTGGGTTCAATTCCTCGGTACCACATATAGGAAAAAAAAGCCGGAAGTGGTGCTGAGGCTCAAGTGGTAGAGCTCTATCGTTGAGAAAGTCCAAGGATAGTGCTCAGGCCCTGAGCTCAAGCCCAGGACTGGCAAAAAAAACAAAAAAAAAAATTTCTTTTCCAATATCTTTATGCACGACTTTGTTTATGTTGTACAGATCTATTAGCATGAACTGCTAAAAAATTTTTTCTAATTAATTTTGAATTGATGACTATAAAGGCTGAATTTTCCCCATCTTCTTTGTGTCATTATGAGATTTTAGTCTGTGGAAAACATCTTAAGTGATGCCCGTATCTTCTTTGTCCTAAAATAAATTCTAAATAAATACTTTTTTGTTCATTATTGGGTTGAACTCAAGACCTTAAGTTTTTGCCTAGTTTTTTGCTCAAGGTTAGTACTTGACCCACAGCTCTACTTTCAGCCTTTTGTAGTTAATTGTACATAAGAGTCTCATGGCCTTTTCCGTCTGGGCTGGTTCTGAACCATGATCTTCAGATTTTAGCCTCCTGAGTAGCCAGGATTACAGATGTGAGCCACCAGTGCCTGGAAAGATTTGCTTTAAAAAAGAAGTGGGGGCAGGGGCGGGGAGGAGGGCTAGAAATGTGGCATAATGGTAGAGGGTTTGCCTAGCATTCATGAAGCCCTGGGTTTAATTCTAAAGTAACACATAAATAGAAAAAGCCAGAAGAGGCACTGTGGCTCAAGTGGTAGAATGCTATCCTTGAGCCAAAGAAGCTTAGGGACAGTGTCTAGGCCTTGAGTACAAGCCCCATGCTTGGCAAAAAAAAAAAAAAAAAAAGAAATTAAAATTAAAAAAAGAAGAAGAAGAAAAGCCTTCAAGATTGCCGAGCTAAGAGTGGTAGAACCCAAATCCCAGTTAAGGCTAGTAATGAGACAGTGAGCTCTTTTTCAGAGGGCCTGGAGAGCCAGCAGAAGGGGGAGTTCCTTGGGACCAGTTAAGCTGCTGAATGTCCCCATTGATGGTTATTAGCCTAACTGTTGGTTTTAACCACACTTTACAGCTGTGATGAAACCCCATGGTTATATAACACAGCCCTCCTTTCAATTCATCTTACCACCAAAAGCTAACCTGGAATTATTTTTGGGGGGAAATCTCTAGTTCCGCTTGTGTATCCAGATGCAACTTGAGTATGCATTTGCTCCCACTTGAGTTACCACCTCTGCAGTAGCGCCTCTGATGGTTCCATTCTGGGTATTGGTGGGGAGTGGAGGATGCCAGGAGAGGTGGAAGAGGAGTGTCATCCACCCTGTCGTTAAGTCCCTTCCCCTCTGCTTAGCCTCTCTCATCTTCCTTTAATCAGTGCTGTGCTTAATTACCCACTGCACTTGCTTGTGTATGCATCAGTGCATTTCCTTCCCCCCCCCCAGAAGCCGGACATAGCTCCTGCTCCCCAAGTAATGATAGTAATTGCTGGTAGGGCAGACCTGTTCCTCATCCTTCTCCAAGCACATTTCTTATGGCAGGTGTCTAGTTCCTAATTAAGTGCTAATGAGCATGCCTAGTGGACCGTGAGGTAGCTGCCAGCTTCTTCGGTTTTATGTCTCACTATTGCCGAGCTCTTAAAAGGTGACAGAGCAAGAATTAGTGTCTTTGGGATGACAGGAAGGTGATTTTTACAGCTGAAGAAATCGTTAGTATGATCTCCAATGGTGAATGAGTAGTTTATAAATACATTCGGAGGAATACCATTAATGCTCTCTGCTTTGACCTTCCCATCACCTCCTTTTCCATTATCTGCTCTAATTACAACCAGCCTGTCTTGGGAGGGGATGGAACTCTGAAAAAAAAAATGGTGGACTCCCCAAGTTTTAGCAGAGCTAGGATTGGTGGAAATTTTATTGCAAAATTAGAGCAGATCCTCATTTCTGATTTGTGTGTATGTGTGTGTGCTCATGCAGGTGTGCGTGCGTGCATGCATGCGTGCGTGCGTGCGTGTGTGCGTGCGTGCGTGTGTGTGTGTGTGTGTGTGTGTGGACATGTGTGCACTTTACTGGGGCTTGACCTCGGTGTCTGAGTTCTGTCCTTAGGCTAGTGCTCTACCATTTGAGCTACCCACAGCTCCACTTCTGGCTTTCTGATGGTTAATGGGAGATAAGAGTCTCACAGTGGATCCCTCTTGGGCTGGCTGCTAACTGCCATCCTCGGATATGAGGCTTCTCAGTATCTAGGGTTACAGACACAAGCCTCTAGCACTTAGCTTTGATTTGATTTGATTTTTTTAAATGACTGTTCTGGGACTTGAACTCTGGGCTTGGGTTCTTTCCCTTAGCTTTTTCTGCTAAAGGCCTTATCACTCTACCACGTGAGCCCCAGCTCCACTTTGGCTTTGCTCTTCCTTCTTTCTCCCACCTACTTCCTTCTTCCTTCTCCATCCCCTTCTTCCCCTCCTCTCCCTTCTCCCTTCTCTCTTCTCCCTTCTCCTTCTTCTGATTAATTGGAGATAAGAATGTTAAGGATTTTGGTCTATATATTGGCTTTAACCATGACCTTCAGATCTCAACCTCCTGAGTAGGATTACAAGTGTGAACCACTGGTGACCATTTCAGCTCTGATATTTACCAAGGTATTTTTTCATGCTATTGAGTGTGCTTTGAGCATATTTGGGATTCAATTAAAAACATGGCCTGGGTAGAAATGACTAAAGATCTGGTGTGAAGATTTAATACTATTCAGGACACACAAGGAGGTAATAAATAAAAAAGAGTAAGTCCAAGAAAGTAAATACAGAGCTTAAGAATTTTCTCACATTAAATTTAAGGATAGAGCTTTCATTGTTTTTACTGTCTCATCAAAAAGGAGCTTTATGTTGATGGCTGAAGTGCATTTGTCATGAGGGGATGTTTCCAGGATACTTTCTCATTTTGTACAACATGCTTTTAACTATAAGATATGAAAACAGTGAGTAGATTTATAACTGCTCAGTGGGTTCTGTGGTGTCACAGCAGTTCAGTGGAAACTTGGGCCTGAACTTCCTGCCCTGATTGGTGTTGTACCTTTAGTGGAAAGTACTTTCCTTGTCAGGCTTTTTTTTTTTTTTTTTTTTTTTTTAAGGTGCTGGTATTATGGCTTGAACCCTTGAACTCAATGACTGGGTTGCTGTCCTTTAGCTTTTTGGCTCAAAACCAGTACTTTATCACTAAAGCCAAAGCACTCCCTCTGGCTTTTTGGTGGCTAATTGGAGATAAGAACCTCACAGACTTTCCTGTGCAGGCTCAGCTTTAAAACGTAATCCTCAGATCTTAGTCTCCAGAACAGCTAAGAGTATAGGCCTAATTCACAGGTGCCCAGAGACATCATATTATCATGGTACAAGTACAATAAAGAAGGTAGGGCAAGATGGTCACCTCATAATCATACCAAGTGGAAGAGTGCTTTCCAAATTGTTGTGTGTGCATAAGTACTTACCCTCCCCTCAGAAGAAAACAAAACACTTCACCATTTCCATATCAGAATGAGTCTTCACATCGGTGATATCTTAAAGTTTCAGAGGCATTTTAAAGAGTTGAAACTCACCTGCAGGTCTGACTAACTTCCTAAGACCTGCTTCCTATGAAATGGCCTACTGGGGGCAAGTTATGGCTGAGATGGCAATGTAGATAAGAGATAAGAGTTTGGGATGATGGGATAAGGAATTTGAGTGGGTAATAGCATTTGATGAACCAAAGGAACTAATTTCATTTTTTGCCCCTTTTTTCCACCTCTTCCTATGTCTGTTTTCTCCCCTCTTCTACATGTTTCACCTCCTCATCACATTTTCCCCCTGGATACTGTCTTGGCCATCACCACCTCTTCCTCCCCCCCCACCCCCTCCATGTCACCACCACCAACAGCAGCAGCAGTTGCAAGCTCAGCACCTGTCTCATGGCCATGGACCCCCGGTGCCCCTCACGCCTCACCCATCAGGACTTCAGCCTCCTGGCATCCCGCCCCTCGGGGGCAGTGCCAGCCTTCTTGCGCTGTCTAGTGCTCTGAGTGGGCAATCTCACTTGGCAATAAAAGATGACAAGAAGCACCACGATGCAGAACACCACAGAGGTGAGAGGCCGGGCAAGCCAGATTAGGACTTTGCCCTGATACCCAGACAGTACTGCAATTGTGTGCGTCGCTATCAAAAGCCCCAACCCATACAGACAGCAAACAATGAGATGAGAGGAACTGTCGAAAAGCTTTCCACTGACACACACTTCACCCTGTAAGTTCGCAGGGTTGGCTGTGGGCATCTGTAGATTTCTCCATCTCGTTAGATTGCAGGCATCCTTGACATCTTGGCAACTGCCTAGTTAATGCCAGTGGCCCTGTATCGTATTATGGAAAACTGTTAACTGCTTAATTGGGTAATTTTCAAAGAAAGTAATGTTGTTAAATGGGGCGAAATAAGAAGTTAAATTTGAAAGCGAATGTGTTCAAATGAAAGGTTTGATAATTGCATCTGTTACTACTTAGTTTCATAGGCTTTAATTCTAGTATGCATTAAATATTGGGCAAAATTGCACTTGACTAATTTTTTTGGAGAAAAGTAATTTATTCTGTCAAGAAATAAAAAAAATAGGCTTTGTGTATGGTTAAACTGTAAATCTTATGTTTACAAAATACTGTAATTTTCAGGAAATCACTGTATTAGGAATGTGCAATGACTTATATAAATAAAAGCCATTTTTAAACCTGTTTGGGGCTTGTGTTCTAATTATTCCCCCCTTTTTTTTATTTCTGTTCTTGCCTCTGTGTCTGAACGGGCATGTCTGTGCGTTTCTTGGTAACCTCGGAAGCAGACAGAGAGCCGGGCACAGTAAGTACTCAAGCACCTGCTGAACACAAACACAGACAATACCCTACCCCAACACACACAGCACCGCCCCAAGCTGCCCTTCTCTCAGTGACCTGGGTTTTCCTTTTGTTTTCTTCTAAAAGTTTGTTTGTTTGTTTGTTTTGTACTGGTCCTGGGGCTGGTCCCTATGCCTTTTTTGGGGGGTGGGGTGGGGAGCACTCAAGGTTAGTACTTTACCTCTTGAGCCACTTCCCTCATTGGTGGTAGCAATGTAAACCATCAGCTTGTGGTAAAACTTTTTCTTTTCTTTTTTCTTTCTTTTTTTTGCCTCTCCTGGGGCTTGAACTTGACCTAGGCCTGGGCATTGTCCTGAACTTTTTTGTTCAAGGCTAGCTCTCTACCACTTGTAGAGCCTTACTTCTAGCTTTTTTTTTTTTTTGAGTAGTTTATTGAAAATAAGTGTCACAGATTTTCCTACCCAAGTTGGATTTGAATCATGATCCTCAGACTTCAGTCTCTTGGGTAGCTAGGATTACAAGTGTGAGTCACTTGTGTTAGGATAGAACTTTTTTCTTTTAGACTGTTTTCTCTCCATGTTTACAAAGCAGAGGTGCATGATTGCAAGTGCATGATTTGAAGGTGAAGCTATTTGCTGTAATGATTTACCTGGAAATAATTCTTTGATCCATGTGGATCTCTGGTGGCCCACTTCAAGAATGCGTTTGTCATTACACACAGTGCTGGGTGCATGGAGTTTAATAAACTTAGTCATTCTGATCTTAAGTCAGCTTTCCTGACTAGAGTCACTATCAGTATGAGAAGTTGGTTAGTAACATCTACCTGAACCACTCATTATCCTCTGTGAATATATCACTACTGTTCTACTTAGTATGATTGTTTTTGGAATGTGAACTTGAGCTGAAATTTATTTTAGACCCTAAGACTGAGCATCTGAGAAACAAAAACAAGGAGATTCACAAGAGCTCTGTCTGTCTGTCTGTCTATCTATCTATCTATCTATCTATCTATCTATCTATCTATCTATCTGTGGTCGGTTGTGGGGCTTGGACTCTGGGCCTGGGCATCCTGAGCTCTTCAGCTCTTCACCCCTTTCAGTTTTCTAATGATTAGCTGGAGATAATAGTGTCATGTCCTTTAGTGCCCGGGCTGGCTTTGAACTGTGATCCTCAGAACTGTGATCCTCCTGAGAAGCTAGGATTAAAGACATGAGCCACCTCACTTGGCTCCATCATTTTCTCCTGATGCTGTTATGTATCAGGGCAGCCTGTGGACTCTCCATGATTCCACCAGGTGTCTGAGGGTTGGTTACAGCCATAGTGCATCTCAAATGTGGAACCAGGAGAGAAAGAGAGAAGAGGGGAGAAGAGAGAGAGAGAGTGACTTTGGTTCAGCAAGGGTAACATCCGTCTTTTTTTTTTTGTATGCCAATCCTTGGGCTTGAACTTGGGGCCTTTGGGCACTACCTCTGAGCCTTTTTGTGCAAGGTTAGCATTCTTCCACTTGAGCTGCAGTTCCACTTCTGCCTTTTGGGTGGTTAACTGGAGGTGAGAATCTCATAGATGTTCCTGCCTAGGCTGACTTTGAACTCTGATTCTTAGATCTCAGCCTCTTGATTAGCTAGGAGTACAGGTGTGAGCCTCTGGCGTTACTGGAATTTGAACTTGCTAATAATAAGCTGGCACTCAACTGCTGAGGCACACCTCGGTCAACTTTAAAACATGACAGGAAATGGGACTCTGAACCTGCTAACCTGCCTGCCTGCCTTCCCTCCTTCCCTTCCCTTCCCTCTTTTCCTTCCTTCCCTCTCTCCCTCCCTTCCTTCCCCAGTCCTGGGGCTTGAACTCAGGGCCTGGGCACTCTCTCTGAGCTTTTTTACTGAAGCTTAGCACTCTACTACTTGAGCCACAGCTCTGCTTCTGGCATTTTCTTTTTATGTGGTACTAAGAAATAGAACACAGGGTTTCCTGCGTGCTAGGCAAGCACTCTAACATTAAGCCATATTCCCAGCCATCATTACAATTATTATTATTTTTTTTGTAGTCATAGGGATTGACCCTTGGGCTCTATGCAGGCTAGATAGCACTCCAGCATGGAACTACTTGCCTTAGCCTGAATACTTCTGTGTTAGGAGTTTCGAAGGAAAGAGACAAATCTTAGCAGCTTGGAACATGGAGAGGGGGAATGTGGAGGGTGGCACTTCCCCTACTCTGCCTTCTATGTAGAATAGTAGCTGCTTAAAAAAAAAAAAGGTCTTTGCAGCAGATGCTGGTGTGTACAGTGTTCTGGTGATGTTTGAAGTGGATAATGTTAAAGGGAGGAAGTAGCTCATTTTTAAGTTCACCTGAGTTTTCCCTGACGCATGTTGTGTGAGAAAAGGAGCAAAGTTACAATTAAGCCCTGTCTGCCAGTACAAATATAAGGAAGACAACTGGCTTTGATTTATAGATGTGACTGTTTTATGTTTTGCTGTTTCAATGCCACTGTGGCTGCTATAGCTTATCGTATGTTCTGCCATGTTCATTCAGTAAAGTACAGAACCATCTGCCTCTACACCAGAAAGCAGTAAAAGAGACAATAAGTTCAAAACCTGTCCTGCATGGTATTTATTTTTTACATTTATTATTGTTGTTATTTTATTTTTACTAGTTTCACGGCTGAAAGTCCAGTCCTAGCGTTCATTCAGCTTGCTTGCCCAGGGTTGGCACTTGACCACTTGGGCCACACCTTGAGCCTGGCTTTGATCATTTGTTTGCTTGTTAATTGAAAATTACCCTGTGAATTTTTTCTTTTCTTTTCTTTTCTTTTCTTTTCTTTTCTGTGTGTGTGTGTGTGTGTGTGTGTGTGTCAGTCTTGGGGTTTGAACTTCTGGCCTGGGCATTGTCCTTGAGCTCCAGGTTGGCTTCAGACTTGTAGTCTTCCTTTCTTAGCCTTCCAAGTGCTGGAACCACAGCCAGTGGGACTTAATTTCTAATTTCCTATCCACTTAAAAAAAATCACTCTAAGTGACTACATTCTGGTTATTTGTAAAGCAATATCGAACAGCTCTACAATTAGAGGTTTGAAGACATGCAGGCAAAAACCTTTGTCTCAGAGAAACAGTGAAGGTGGTTAAAGGCATGAGACTGGAGAGTTTCTGCACAAGTTGTATGAAGACATTCACATCCCAGTTGTGGCAGTGATGGCACAGTGTGGCACACTGTGTGTGGTTCTGAAATGCCAAAGGAATGGATAGAAGTTTGCATGTCCAGATTGTTAGAGGTGTTATTCATAACTTTGTAGGGGTCTTATTTCTAAAGGTTTCCAATAACCTTATTTGTATTGGTGGCTCAAAAAAATGTGTGTAAGTACTTAAATCATTGGGAAAGTAAGAGAGGGCAGAGGGAAGGAGGGTGATTAGTTGTAACCTTGAAAAATACCATTTTGGATTGTTTCTAAGTCCATTAGAATTAGGAGCTAGTGAAGTTGACTATAAAATGGGGTTGGCATTGTATAACTCAGCTCAGGAAATAAAAGAAATTATGGTGTATGTATTATTGGTGTGTATTTCTCTCCATGTCAGTGTTTTGCCAAGCTTTAGTGATCAGTTCATTTTTGCAGAAGTAGTATGCATATTATATTTTCTGTCTAATTACTGCAGAAAACTCTTGGGTGGTGATGATACAAATTGGGAAAACCATAATTATAACCTAAACATTAATTTGGTCTGTAATGAGGAGTTAAATCGTTGACTCCATGTAAATGGGATATTGCAACAGTGACATCAAATTAAGTCCCTCTTCAAACTTGATGTAACATTGAGTATGAGACGTGATGGGTGTTCACATGACATGTCTAAACTACTGTAGGACTCAAGTGTTTAGGAAAAGTGGCTTTGAATTGTGAATCTTAATTTAACTTGGCAGCTTCTTTCCTGCTCTTTTTCACCTGGGGAGGAGTTAAGTGCAGTGTGTATAGTTAATGGTTTTCATACCTTTGGATATCAGATTATTCTCTTTACCTTCTTTTTGGGTGTAAGAGTGATAGTAGGGTTTGTTTGAA